>NC_140589.1:1689879482-1690391482 GCF_964204655.1 Triturus cristatus
ATTTCCTTTTGATTATTGCCACTAGGAATTACCATGAATTTTCCACTTTTAACCCTTGCTACCCCCTGTACCCACCACCACCTCCATCCCTTCCAAAACCTTCCCTCTTCCCCTCCCTCAAAAAACCACCCTCTCCAACCCCCCCTTATCGAGGCTTTAGGACTTATGGTCCTGTCG
This sequence comes from Triturus cristatus, assembly GCF_964204655.1. Taxonomy (NCBI): domain Eukaryota; kingdom Metazoa; phylum Chordata; class Amphibia; order Caudata; family Salamandridae; genus Triturus; species Triturus cristatus. The sequence goes on from NC_140589.1 coordinate 1,689,879,660, forward strand.
ATGGTACCGAGCTAAAGCCCCTCTAACTTCGCCACAGGACAGGAAAAAAAAAAAAAAAAAAGGATACTATCGAGACTAAATGACTAAGTACCAGAATCAGAAATTTTAAGAACAAAAACTTTTAGAGTACCTCTAATGATTCCAAAAATACATTCCAAAAAAAACACAAAGATAGTTCAAAGTTAACAAAATTTCCAGTTTCATAGACCTGATTAAATGAAGTGTCATTCAGGGATTGTAGATAATCTTTCGCTTCACCAACATTGGTAAAAAAGCGAATTTTCTCCTTATAAATCACTTTAAGTTTTGCTGGATTCATAATATAAGCTTGGGCACCTTTTGTTTGGTATAAATGCACCAACTGTCGCAATTGCCAGCGATTATCCATTGTGTATTTGGAATAGTCTGGTGTAGCAAAAAAGGAAAAACCCTCCGCCATAGATTTCCTACTAGGTTGGGTACTCATGTATACATCTTCTCTGGCGCGGAAACTATTAAAGGCTACGATAAAAGGTCTTGGTTTAGTTGGATTCTGATCGGATCGGCGATTGAAAGGAAACCTATGGGCACGATCAATTTCTCGTTCCCAGTCCCATTTATTCAAAGTCGGAAAAGTCAAATGAAAGAGTTCAACTATATATTTGCGCGGATCTTGGCCTTCTTTTCCTTCAGGAATCTGCATGAGTCTAAAATTATTGCGACGAGCACGGTTTTCAAAATCAGCCATTTTCCATAATAAATCCTCCTTGTTGGCGCTTAAAGTTTCCGTTATCGATTTCTGTTTAACCAGCTCGTCCTCAATATTAGAAATTCTAGTTTCCACCTCTGTAAAACTTTCCCCAAAATCAGACTGTGCTTTGGCTAACTTCCGAATAGAGCCTTGTAGTTTCCGACATGAATTCTGAATTTTGTGGCTCTCTGAAGCAGTTTTATCCATATGGCTGAGAATAGTCTGATATATCGTAGTTAGCGTGATGTTATCTGACATCTCTTCCACTCCACCTAGCGCATGTATATCACTCCCGGCTCTAACTGTAACGGGACTCTCCTCTTCCATAAGATCAGCTGATTCATTCTCATCATACTCACTCTCTGCCCCCTCTAAACGCAGCTGTTTGGAATATTGTGCCGCTAAATCTTCACACGAGGAGGCTGAGTTTTCTGAAATTGAGTAGAAGTCCACAGATTCAGTCTCTGCAGAGGTTGCATTAGCCGATGCCCCCGGAAAAGATTTCTCCGTCACATTTTTGTCATCAGATTTTAACACAGAGCCTTCTTTCTCTACAGTATTGTGCAGCCCTTCTAAATTAACACAGTCACTATCGATACTTTGTATTAATGAATTGGAAACATTAATGACCTTCTGAGGCGCTGCAGTTGAACCTTCCAGCTGAAATTCTTGCCGAACCTTGGAAGCCTTCCCTTTTTGTTTTTGCTCTGAAGCCGTAAATAAGGCAGATATCGTCTGTTTCACTCTAGTGGGAGTCCCCTTCCCATTTTTTTTTGTGGCAGTACCAAGAGTTCTCTCACCTTGCTCGATATTTGCAGCTGGTGCCTCACAATCTGTTGCTACCTCTTGTCCGCGTTGCTTGCGCGTAGTTTTAGGAACTCACTTCCATAGTGAGATCATGAAGCTGTTGGGCACTGCCTTGAATATCGATCAAAGACTACACTGTAGCTACAGGCCAGAAGCATCAGCAATGGTGAAGCAGATAAATGGGACACTAAAGATGAAAATAGCAAAGGTGTGCTCTTCGGCGTCTCTGAACTGGCCTGATGCATTGCCTTTGGTGTTGATGAGTTTGTGCAGCATTCCAGATAAGAGGACTGGGCTATCTCCTCATGAGATCCTCATGGGGAGGGCGACACACTTGCCTGCAGTGCCATCCACAGCATTAATTAACATCACTGATGATTTTGTTCTTGACTATTGCAAAGGATTGGTTGATATGGTTTGTTCTATGTCTCACCAGGGTGAAGCTGCGACTGTACTGACCTCGAAAGACCTCTGCCATGACTTGGGCCTGGGGGACTGGGTCCTGGTCCGAAAGCATGTGAGGAAGAACTGTCTTGTTGCACGTTGAAGAGGTCCTTATCAGGTGATTTTGGTGACGAGCGCTGCTGTGAAGTGTGGAGGTTTGCCGAACTGGATACACGTCTCCCACAGCCGTAGAGTTTCAGGACTCCTCGGAGGAACACCTCCTCTCTCTGAAGTGACTCCAGCCATGGTTGCAAGACAACTGGAGAGGATGTATGACGTTACAACGCACACTTTTAGAACGCATGCACTTACAACGCATTTTTTACAACGCATAATCCATTACAACGCATGACATTACAACGCATGACACTACAACGCATTTTTAAAAAATACCTTTACAACGCATTTCCATTACAACGCATACTACCTTTACAACGCATACCATTACAACGCATAATATTAAATTACATTTAAGGTAAGTATTACATAGTATAGGGGTAAAAGTTACTTTTCTAACTCCAGGGGGTGCAACAGTAGGGTAAGTGTTGGATAGTATAGGGGTAAAAATTACTATTCTAACTCCAGGGGGTGCAACAGTGGGGTAAGTGTTGGATAGTATAGGGGTAAAAATTACTATTCTAACTCCAGGGGGTGCAACAGTAGGGTAAGTGTTGGATAGTATAGGGGTAAAAATTACTATTCTAACTCCAGGGGGTGCAACAGTAGGGTAAGTGTTGGATAGTATAGGGGTAAAAATTACTATTCTAACTCCAGGGGGTGCAACAGTAGGGTAAGTGTTGGATAGTATAGGGGTAAAAATTACTATTCTAACTCCAGGGGGTGCAACAGTAGGGTAAGTGTTGGATAGTATAGGGGTAAAAATTACTATTCTAACTCCAGGGGGTGCAACAGTAGGGTAAGTGTTGGATAGTATAGGGGTAAAAATTACTATTCTAACTCCAGGGGGTGCAACAGTAGGGTAAGTGTTGGATAGTATAGGGGTAAAAATTACTATTCTAACTCCAGGGGGTGCAACAGTAGGGTAAGTGTTGGATAGTATAGGGGTAAAAATTACTATTCTAACTCCAGGGGGTGCAACAGTAGGGTAAGTGTTGGATAGTATAGGGGTAAAAATTACTATTCTAACTCCAGGGGGTGCAACAGTAGGGTAAGTGTTGGATAGTATAGGGGTAAAAATTACTATTCTAACTCCAGGGGGTGCAACAGTAGGGTAAGTGTGGATAGTATAGGGGTAAAAATTACTATTCTAACTCCAGGGGGTGCATCAGTAGGGTAAGTGTTGGATAGTGTAGTGTAATATTATGCGTTGTAATGGTATGCGTTGTAATGGTAGTATGCGTTGTAATGGAATGCGTTGTAAAGGTAGTTTTTAAAAATGCGTTGTAGTGTCATGCGTTGTAATGTCATGCGTTGTAATGGATTATGCGTTGTAAAAAATGCGTTGTAAAGGTAGTGCGTTGTAAAAGTTGCGTTGTAAAGGTTGTTCCCCACTGGAGAGGGCAAGCCAAGCTGTGAGGGTTCCTGAAGAGGCTCAATACCCACCAGATCGAGCTAGGGGTGGGGGGGTCTCGCTACACATGACCCAGTAAAGATTCTGAGGAAGATGGTAACATTGAGAGTTGTATAGAGTCTGACTCAGCTCAAGAGACTGGTGTGGAGAGTGGTTGGGTGCTATGGAAATAAAACTGAAGTTGCAAGAGAATCATGGCCTGTGAGACAGAAAAGGCAGAATCTGAGACTTGCTCCAGAAAGAGACCTTGCTCCCATAACTGAATCATCATAATTTGATCAAAGTGAGACCGAACAAGAGCAGGGGAGTGTGAGGAGGTCCAGGAGAGGGAGGTCCGGTAGAGTGAGGTCCGGAACGTCAGTGCTGATAATTGAAATTGAACTGCTAGTCCCTGGAGTACAGGCTAATTCTGACACTGACTGTACCATATCGCCGAGACTGAGTGGTTTACGGGGCTTGTTTTTGGAAGATCTCATGTTTCCAACCTTTGGGAATCAGCCACCAGTTTAGGAGATTGCAGCATTTCGAATTGAACTTTTGCAGCGAGTCATTGACGAAATTGGCTCTGATCTCATAAGGGATGCAAATTTAACAGTGAACTGTAAGTTAAAATCCTTTTGCTCAAAAGAAGATAACTTAGGCCAGAGTGGAAGAAGAATACAAATAGGGACTTTTCCAATGAAGAAGAAAGAGGTCAAAGGAAGTTTTCCAAGATGTGTAAATATTGTGCCATGAACTGAAACTGTTTCCGCGATTCCAAGAAACTGCATGTGAACTTTATTGTGCAACAGTGAGAGGTGGAGAAAGAGACTTTGCATAGATCTTCTTACAGCCACAATATGAACTTAGTTGAAAATGGAGTCTGGAAATTTGAATCATAGGCACAAATGTATAATAGGCACACTTATTGTAGGAGTGATCAAAGTAATAGCTGTAGTCATAGGTATGTCCATTATAAGTTGACATGAAGCTGTGGTTTAGGGGGTGGGAGTACATGGGATATCCACCCCACCACTTCTAGCACAAAAGAGGGTACATTAGAAGCTGACAATTCTTTGATAGGACAGACTGGTCGCTTATTGCATATAGATTTGTCCAAAGGTGATTATACATTGAACGCTTATGCAAAACTATGATATGAGTATGTAAATACCATGGATGTAAGAGATTGCTATGTGTGCATGCAATTTCCTGCATCAGTTGAGGAGGGCATTAAGTATCATTTGCCTTTGACGTAGGGTGTTAGTTGCAGTTTGCTGCTTAGCATGTTTTATGGAAAGGGTCATTAAGAGTACTATTTCTCGAATTATGACTTAGTGCTTTCAGAAGCCTACAAACATCTGAACAAATATGATTACAAACAAGAAGAGAGGTTTGCATCAGACAAGTAAAGACATATTATTCCTCGGACAGAGTGTGTGTGAACACCTCTTCACCATTGATGCTTCTTCAAAGAGGTTTTTGCAGGATGTAGTATAAGTGGTGATAAATGTGTATTTTGTGTGTGGGATCTCTATTTGGCTTGTTGACTTCCAAAGCTTCAGTAATGGGATGAAACTGTAAATGGCAAGCCAAAGTAGCTGGGGCAACATCTTGGAATAGAGAGCAGATGGCCTCCTAGAATTCAATAGTGTCATACTTCCTAGCCCTCTGGAGGACCAATTCTGTAATCCTGAAGGAACTAAGGGCCAGGTGTATGATAATTTTTAGCATGCGCAAACAGGTTAGCAACCCATTTGCGCATGCTAAAATTGGAATGGCCATGTACTAACCCAAGTTTGCGAGTCGCAAGTGAATTGCGACTCACAAAAAAGTGTTTTATAGACTCGCAATTTGGAAGGGGCGTTCCCTTCCAAATAGCAACTCTGTAACCCATGTATGAATGTTTTGAGACCGCAATTGCGATCGCAAAACACTCGCAAATTACCACCCTCTTCAAGAGGGTGGTAATGGAGTCGCAAATGGGAAGGGGTACCCTAACTCCTTCCCCTTTGTGACAGGCTCTGAAAATACTATTAAATGACAGGCAGTGGTCCCAGGGACCACTACCTGCCCTTAAAAAATTAAACGAAAAAGTTTCATTTAAAAAAAATATATATATATGCATCCCGTTTTACTTTAAGCAAAACGGGCAGCATATAAAAAAAACTGCTTTATTTAAAAGCAGTCCCAGAGATGGTGGTCTGCTGAGGCCAGCAGGCCACCATACCTGGGAGGGCCTACCATTCCCAATGGGCTCTCAAATTGCGAGATGCTCCTTAATATTCATGAGTCACGCAATTTGCGACCCCATTGGGAATTGAAAACAGTGTTAAACACACTGTTGTACATGCAAAATGACACCTCGTAAATTGCGAGGCGCAAAAGACTCGCAATGTGCGAGGCGCATTTTGCTCGCCGTACATCTGGCCCTAAAGTTTGCAAGAACATCTCTGGGTCATCTGCCTTCTCCAGGAGCCTGAAGGCCCACTCTGTGAACATGCTCCAATCACACCTCTGGGTGATCATGTCCCAATAGGTTCGAAAAAAGGCCCACTATAAAGGCCTCAAGGTCTGGACCTTCACTGCCTTCCTCCAGGACTTGCACTCTTATATTACCACAGCAGGAGCGTTTTTCAAAATCTTCGCACTAGCCTGCAGGTGTGCCCATGCCCTCCTTTACTGGAGCCAGTTTCTGATCCATTTCTTGATATTTTGTTTCTAGATCTAGAGCTCGAGTACCCACAAAGTATACTTCAGATTGGAGGAGGATCAGGCGAGAATAAATCTCTACATTAAAGGACTCAACGGAAGCATTAATATCTGTTTAAATGTCCTCTCTCAGCACCTTCTTAAGATCTTGTAATAATAAATAATAATAAGTGGATTTATAAAGCGCACGGCTACCTCCAACAAAGGTGTCTCAGTGCTAAAAATGCAGATTCACAGTGAGGAGAAAGGGGAGAGCTACAAGAGGATAAAGAGCCAGGTTTTCAGCACCTTCCTAAATGCCGGTTCTGACTCTAATATACAAAGATGGACAGGCATGGAATTCCGGGGTGATGCAGTTCTCACAGAGAGAGCTCAGCCTCCTATCCTCGCCTTAAAAAAGCAAGGAAACCTGAGCAATTTCCAGTGATTAGATCGCAGAACCCGGTGGTAGTTTTGGAGTCTATGTTTCAAGTATCCCGGGCCCTGATCTATAGTGGCTCTGTAGGTGATGGTGAGTGCGTTAAACTCAACCTTCCTCTTGACCGGCAACCAGTTAAGGCTCCTTAGGTGGGGGGCGATGTGGTGGCGGAATGGCAATTTCCAAGTCTGGCCACAGCATTTTGAATCATTTGTAGCCTGCAGACCAGATATGCTGGTAATTCAATATGGAGGCTATTGGAGTAGTCCAGTTGGGACGTGACTAATGCGTGGACCACTGCCTTTCTGTAATCAATAGGCAGTAAATGAAGGAATCTGCGTAGGGCTCTCAGCTTCCAGAAGCATGAGGAGGAGACTTGGTGAATCTGGGCCTTACAGGAGAGGTCATTATCACATTTAAACCCCAGATTTCTGGCTGAGTCTACTGGGATTGGCGGGGTTTAACTCTGATGGCCACCAGAGCTCGGTCAGAAGGAGTGCTAAAAGAATAAGACCTTTTTTCAGTGTTTAATTTTAAGCAACTTTCCGTCATCCAGGCCAAGATCTTAATCAGGCATTGCTTTAAGTTGGCAAAAGCAGCCCCGGAGTGTTCCCATGAAGGAGAACACCAGTGAGTGTCATCAGCGTAGGTGAGTCACGAGGGGGATCAAATAGACATTGACTAATAGAGGGCTCAGAGTCGAGCCCTGGGGAACACCACATACAAGAGGTTTCTGGAAAGACACGTGGGGGCAGAGAAATACCTGCTGAGAGCGGTTTTCTAAAAATGACTGGAACCAGGCCAGCGTGGTTCCCCTCACACCCAAGTGCTTAAGTCTCTCCAACAGAATCTGATGAGACACCGTGTCGAATGCTGCGGAAAGATCCAACAGCACAAGCATTGCAAAGCTGCCCTGGTCTACCGCTTCACGATCTGTTTCAGCAACTTCCAAAAGTGCTGTGTCCATACTGCAGCCTGATCTCAGAACCAGATTGAGAGTCATGGAGACAATTGTTAGATTCAAGGCAATCGGACAATTGCTTCTGAACTTCCTTCTCAAGAATTTCAGCTGGTGCTGGTAGAAGGCATATAGGCCTAAAATGCATGTGCTCTTCTGGGTCAGTGTCTGGTATCTTAAGAATAGGCAGTAAATAGGCTTGTTTCCAGGCAGCGGGATAGATCTCCATTATCAGAGAGGAGTTCCATATCTGGTTCAGCAGCGTATTGAACCATGGAGCATGTAATTTATAAAACTGTTCAATGAGAAATGCCTCCGGGAGAAATGGGCGAAATTCAGACCAGGTGCCATGGGGATCCGAGGTGGGATTTAACATAGAAGGGTACATACCCGGAGGAAAGGGGGAGTAGATTAGTTGGATTTTCTCCTGAAAGAGTCAGATAAGTCCACACAGAGGGTAGCCAAGGGGGGAAACAGTGCTGTCAAGAGCCCCTGGCTTGTTAAAACATTCAACAATTTTAAATACTTTTTTGGCTGAGTTGTCAGACAGTTTAATTTGGTTAGCCTGGTAGTCCCTAATGGTGTTGCGCTTCAGCCTGTGATTTTTTTAAAGCAGCTCTGTAGGAGCCTATAGCCACCGGATTGTTAGATTTATGCCAAGAGCGCTCCAGTTTCTTGCATAAACTTTTCTCCGCTCATAGGTCCAAGGAGAACCAGGGGGCACAGGGTTTTTTCCTGGCAGATTGAACTGTTCTAAGAGGGGTCACTCTGTCTTGGGTGGATGTGACCCAGCAGTTAAAACTGGATACGTCATAGCTTGGGTCACCTGTCAGCTGAGGGGGAGCGTTTTGTAGCAAGGGTCCCAAAGTTTCAGGAAAGACCTTCCTCCAGTTTCTCCTTTTATCACCGATTGGCCTGGCACTACAGCCTAAGGATTCGCCTGCAAAACTTAAAGGAACAGATGGCCAGACTAGGTCAGAGGTAGCGGGGCATCTACTTTCAAGTTGGAATCATTAGAAAAGATAAGATCCAGCATATGGCCTGCTATATGGGTGGGGGCACACACCCTTTGTGTCAGGTTGAGACCCTCCAGTGTATCTGTCAACTGAGAGGCCTTTGAGTATTTACCATTGTCCATGTGGACATTGAAGTCGCCAAGGACTGTGAAGTTAGTGTACCTCAGTGATAGTTCCGCGATGATATTGCAAAGCTCTAACAGACGACAAGATGGGGTATAAGGGGGTCTATATACCTGGATCCCAGTCAACGATGAGGAGGGAGAGATTTTAATACAGTAGAACAGCGCATCAATAATCTCTGTGCGCTCAATTCTTCTTCACAAGATCTCCCAGCCATTCCTCATATTAATAGTTAGACCGCCACTTATCCTATTACCAGCCAGGTTGGCATAAGAGACCTGAAAACCCTCAGGTATTGCCAACATTAGGTCAGGGTTAGAGCTTTCCTTTTACCAGGTTTCGGTTAGAAACATGAGGTCCCAGGAGTTTGACTCTAGGGTGAGCCAGATATCTGCGTGTTTAGGGAGGGATCTACAATTTATCAAACAGGCCTTTATGTTGGAGCTAGTGGCCCTGAGGTGTATTGTCGGTGACTTTAGTGCTGTTTAACTGCCAAACGCCCTCTTTACCCTGCCCGTCAGTGTGAAGGAGCAGGAGTTGCAGCAATACTCCTGACTAGTTGTGGCCAGCTCAATACTGGCCAGCCCTGGACAGGCCACTTTATTCATAGATAAAAGCTGCTCTCTAGACCAGGCAGTATTAGGTGAGGATAAAAAACGGGCAGCGTGGCTGGTGCTAGCTGCTGTTCAGACGCAGACAGGTGCAGATGGGCTTGCCTTTGAGGCGCCTTTGGTGCACCAGCGCAGCGTCCATGTTGCGGCTCCCATTAAGTAGGGGTTAAGAGGCCAGGCGGTCAACAACTAGAATACCAACCCAAGATGCCGCCCAAAGTGTCCCAAGTGGGACGCCTGAAAATGCCCGCAAATGTTGTGGAAAACACCGAGCAGAAAGCGAGGAGGAGGCCTACTACACCGGCGTTCCCCAAGTAAGAAGAGATAGAGTTCAGAGAAAGGGGGGGTAATGGGTCCAGATCCTGAGCAATCCTGCGTTAATAGAGCAAATATGGTGAAAGTTACTTGTTCTTGACAATGGGAGACCCTGTTCCCATTTCTGGAACAGAACTTTAGGATGTGCCAGAACAAGTCAATGCAGTCACTTTTTTTATGGAAAAAAATCCAATTTATTGCTTCCTTAATGGTATTGGAATGCTTGACTCTTTGGAAAATTCTGAGTCATGCAAAGCAGAAGTGGATCAAAAGATCTCCGAGACAAAGAGAAAGAACATTTAACACCCAACATGTGTTTTTCCCCCTCACATTGGCCTTCTGGCCTGGGGCTTCCTCAGGGCTGTACAATCGTGACAAGCAAACATAATAATCCAGTATCCAAAAGTATATACATATTTACAGAACCAACTAACCATGTGTTCTACATTCATCACCCTGGATGGTGTAGTGCCGAGAGAGTAACATGGAGTCAAATAGGAAGGGAAAAAGTAGGAAGAGAAGAAGAAAAGTGCATGACAGTAATAGTAGCAGAGACGGGTGGAAAAGGATATGCAAAAGAAAAGTTTGGGAAAAGAATTTAAATGGGAGGAAGAAGCACGGATATCCTGAGAAAAATAGCACCAAGGGAAAAGTTTGGCATGAGGGAATGTCAGTGGGAAAAAAAGAAAAATAGAGGTGGAGGGTTGAGTAGGGCGATGGTCAATAGGCAGGGAGAATTGCGATTAGTGGGGAACAAAGCCAGGGGATGTGAATGGTTAGGTAGTGACAAGAGTTATGAATAGATAGAGGAGAAAACCAGCCTCCGCTCAATACTGACGACCACAGACATCACCTGCAGGGGTGACCTCAAGAGCCAGGAAAAAGGAACTGGACAAAACAACACAGAGATAGATAATTTGGTAAAAAACCTCTCCAACCCTGCGCTTTCTGACCATTAATTAAATATACTAAACCAAGGACTCTCATTATGCCCCACGGCATCATGGAACCTGGTAAGAATACACATTGACTTAGTCAAATTCACTTAAAAGCTTAAACTAAAAGTGTTCTTTGAAGACCAATCTAAACGGCAACAAGAATCACACTAAGTCCCAGTCTCCAATCTCTCTATTTTAGATATGGAAAACATTGATCTACTCACAAACCTGAGCGAACCAGAGATAGATCCGAATTAGCTCTCCAGAACAGCAGTGAAATTAGGAATAAATGCAGACATGACCATAGATACCAACCTGACCAAAAAATCTACTTTCTGCCCTCAATTACCAGCCGGAAACAGTATTGATGCATTCCACCTAGCAGTGACCCATGATCTTGAAAAAGAACACCAAAAATATCTCAAGAAAATTAAATTCCTTTTACAAACATCACCATAGAGGAAAGGATAGCGATTAAAACACTACAATAGAGGAAGGACCTGGTCCTCAAGGAAGCAGACAAAGGTGACAACCCAGTGGCCCTACAAGTGGATGATCACATCAATGAGGCACAACGTCAACTCTCTGATAACACATGCCACCAACTACTTTCCCAGGATCCAACACCAGACAGCTTTCAGATGCTAAGGGAGAAACTCGACAAATAGTATGGGTCAGAACTCTTCACTTATGAAGAAAGAGTATACCTACTTTACCACTTTAGGGGTGCACCACAGGGCCGGTCTGTACACCGTGTGTCTGTGAGGGTACGAACATGGAGGTGGCTGCACAAGCCTTACCGGTGGACGCTGGTGTACTTGTGAGCGGTCTTCTTCTTGTCCTCTTCTGTCACTGTAGTAGTCGTGCTGGCAGCAGGTGCGGGGCTTAGGCGCAGGCTACACTTTCCCCCACGAGGGACGATAGAGTTCATGCCAGTCTCCACGCGGGGTCAGACCCGTTCGTTGCCATTGTGGTGTCGTGGGCCCAGGGCCCACATGCTATATCAATAAGGGACATGGAGTAATACTTAATGTACTGGTAACTGGCCCAGGGCACGTGCGCCCGGCCCCTTATATTAGCAGGGTCACCTGACTGTGTGGGTGTTAGTGTGGGTGAAAAAACTAGAACGTGTCCAGCCGGACACTACATAAATGATTCCATCTGTATCTTCATGCATGACATGAATTTGCGGCTGCAGTAAGCTGTTTTCCTCTTCTGATAACAATAGTTAAACATGATGAAAAAATGTAACACGTTAATATCTGCAGCAAAATAGATACAGAATGAACTTTTCTCAATGTAAGAAAATTTGAGGGGTTTTTAATTGTTAAAATACATTTTGTCTACCAATTTAACAATTTTGAGGAATCAGGAAAAAATAAACGTTTGACAAAATCACATGATACGCACCTAAATATAGTTACGGATTTGTAATAAATCTGATGTGTTCTTTGTCCAAAGAAGTGCTGTAGAACCAGATCGGATGCTTGGAATCCCTCCCAAATTGGAAAGAGAAGGAACAATGGGATCTCTTCCAGCAATAGACATGAGGCACAGCAATCTGTGGCTTTTAGTAGAAATGGATTTATGTGTTATACCAAATATTGTCATTGTTTTAGACAATTTATCACTCAAAAGATGGAAAAAACAAGAAAGCTCTATTGGTACAAAAATGTCAAATCAAGACAAAGCAGTTTTCAAAACAAATGAAAACAATAACCCAGAACAAGCCTCAAATAGGAAAAGACAATGTGCTACTATATAGATTAAAAGAGATATAATGCAGTGTTTCCAGTTTGTACAACAAATATCAAAGCCCAATTTAGGAACCTTAACAATAGGACAGGGATGGTGTGGATTCATAAAAAAGTCACAATACGTCCATACGTTTGCATTCCTGTAAGGCTATGGTTGGAATACATGCATGCTCATTTTAATCATCACTTCTTCCATAAATTGATGATAGGCATTGTGTGTGTAAGCAGAATTTGCATGCTGTTAGCACATGCACACTAGAGAAGCACTATCTTCTCATGTGTTGACTTTGTGCAACTGAAGTTGTATTGTTTGATACTTATACATCTGTGCTATTGAGGTTGTACTGTTTGATACTTGTACATTACTGACACATGGTTGCATGACGCTAAATTGGAAGTCACAGCAAAGTGAATCTCTACATGGAAGCCTGTAAGTTGGGAATCACTACATTATATTGCAAGAGTCATTGCATAACAGTCAAGATTTAGGTTGTTTTTGTTTATTATTTTTTTACTATATGTAAATATATTTGTAATTATATACGTGTGTAGGTGTCACTTATACCTTTTATTTTTATAGTTACTTATGGTACATTTATTAATGTTAATGTTTTTATCTTGGAGTAAACCCCTGCCACATCTCCAGAGCCCCCACCATTTTTAGGTCTCGCCTGACCCAGCGCATGCGCTTGTCTGGAGAGACTTTTTGAGAGGGCTCCAAAAAATGCTACCAGGCCAGCCTAGGGCTACAGTGCATGTGCGCGGGCGCGCGCGCCACGCTTGACCGCAATTACTTTCACTTTCGCGGCCGCTTTGATGTTTGATCGCGATCACTTTCGCGGCCGCACGGCCGCTTGTTTATCTTTGCATTCTGGTAATTGTTGCCCTGTATTAATAGGGTTAAAATCAAAACGACTAGTTCCAGAATATACTGAAACATCAGTAGGTGAATTTCCCAAACCGAAAATATGACAACTTGAAGTCATTTCCTCTTTGCTGTTGTACACAGCATAGCTCTCAAATATATGTTAGGAGAGGGCACACTAAGAGAAATAGAGAAAATATTGAGGAGAACATTGGTATTTTATTATTTAACCTTGCTTTTATCGACATATTTTTTTTTCTGGATGTAATAAATACACACAGGTCGAAGATTTGCTGTTCATAGCCATTTTTGCTTTTTCAGGGGCTTGGTAGCAATGACTCTGTTCGAAGCTTAGCTGTACATGCTTTGGCAAAACAGCTTTCGAACGCATATAGAAGATGGAAAACACCAAAAAAGGTAAGCGGTGTCAGGCATACAACGGAAGGACTGAGTGTGTCAAAATTAATGGTGTCTCCCAATGTAAGGTTACCTGCGCCCTCTTTCTTTTGACCTTTGCACTTCCTGGCCAGAGGTGACAGAATTCTAAAACTTCACGGATATCTTAAAGGGAATATAAACATGGGATACCTTTGAATTATTCATGCACATTTTCATACTAAAATAATTACATTAATTATTAAAAATTATTGTTTCACAGTGACTCTTGCTAGAGCTGCCTGCCTATGCTCACATTCCCAAATAATTCTGGTTGGAAACGCCTGCACACAGCCCTCTCTCAATGGCCTGGGCATATTTAAATAAGCATTGGCATAGCCAATAGGTCTCGCTTTTGGGCCCTTATAAGTATTTAGTTATGCAACTGTTGCATGGCTAAACACTTATAAGGTCCCAAAGGCGAGACCTATTGGCTATGCCAATGCTTGTTACGTTTGAGGTGATTTATATAGCATATGGCTTCCTCTCAGTACTCGTGCCTGCTCCTACTCTCTCTCCAACCTCACCAGTCCCTCCCACACCAATTTCTTATCAGTCAGTAACAAAATAATTGAGGCAGGAAGTGGGGACTGGAGAGGTGTGATTAGTAAAAATCCTAGTCCCTCCCTTCCAATCCTCACATCTTTGTTCATTTATTCTGTTGGTGTAATGGGAGGGATAGTAAGAGGGAGGTTTGGAGGAGCTGTGCTATTCCTCCTGCCTTTCCTACTGTCTCTCCCCCTTTCCATCCACAAACAAACTGGATAGGCCTGTGGGTGTCACTTGGAAGGAGCGGGAGACAGTGATGCTCCTATTAGCTCACCCATGGCCTTGCCAACTTGAGCAATCCTGTGTTAAGACCTGGATGGGACTATCGAATCCATCCTTCTGATAGGCAAGTCAAGCCTCCAGTGCCCAGAAAGGATGAGGTACTGGCAAGTTCCTTCCCAACACTGCCAATACTAAAAACATATTATCCCTCATTTGGGGGGCACAAAATACAATTTAAAATAACTGGGAACCGTTTCATGAATGATGTATACATCCTAAGGGTAGGAAAACAAAATTATAAATGTTCTCAATGTTTGGGCATTTCCTCTTGGGCATTGACACAGAATTGATGTGGCAGTGTCACTCATGTTTGTTCCATTTAATAAATCTTTCGCACACTTTATATTCATGTCTGGTTATGAATGATGTACATCCAAAAGCAGTTGCAGAATTGCAGAGAAACTGTGAAATATTCTTTAAATGTGCAGAGCCCAGAATGTCCGCATGTTTCTCAAGGATATGGTGGTAGAAAGGCACTTGGCTGAGATAACTAACATTTTAATTGTGGTTTTCCCCCAGGGGCTTTCTCCCCATGAAATGCAATTGATGTGTACAAAGAGAGCTTTAATGCAACAATGCACGTAACTATTCAACATACTGGGCCCGATTCACAGAACTAACTTAAGACAAAATCCTAAACTTACGACCATTTTGGTATTCACAGAAGGCACTTACTCATTTTGGTATTCACAGAAGGCACTTACTCATTTCGGTATTCACAGAAGTTAGGAGTCCTAAAGTTAGGACTCCTAAATGCCTTCTGTGAATACCGAAAGCCATAAAATTAGGATTTTTCTCAGTTTAGTAGTAGTATAGTTAGGACTCCTAACTTTAGGACTCCTAAATGCCTTCTGTGAATACAGAAAGTCTTAAAATTAGGATTTTTCTCAATTTAGTAGTAGTAAAGTTAGGATTCCTAACTTTAGGACTCCTAAATGCCTTCTGTGAATACCGAAAGCCTTAAAATTAGGATTTTTCTCAGTTTAGTAGTAGTAAAGTTAGGATTCCTAACTTTAGGACTCCTAAATGCCTTCTGTGAATACCGAAAGCCATAAAATTAGGATTTTTCTCAGTTTAGTAGTAGTATAGTTAGGACTCCTAACTTTAGGACTCCTAAATGCCTTCTGTGAATACAGAAAGTCTTAAAATTAGGATTTTTCTCAGTTTAGTAGTAGTAAAGTTAGGAGTCCTAACTTTAGGACTCCTAAACTGAGAAAAATCCTAATTTTAAGACTTTCGGTATTCACAGAAGGCATTTAGGAGTCCTAAAGTTAGGACTACTTACTTCTGTGAATACCGAAATGAGTAAGTGTCTTCTGTGAATACCAAAATGAGTAAGTGCCTTGTGTGAATACGAAAATGGTAGTAAATTTAGGATTTTGTCTTAAGTTAGTTCTGTGAATCGGGCCCACTATTTTTTACTTAATGCTTATTAGTGCCAAAAGGTAAACAACGGCTGTTTTCAGGCATCTTTGTCCGATTTTGGGAAGAACTAAATTAATGTGCAGATTTGGTACATAAATTGCTTCTTAAACAGTTTAGAATGATTTTTTTACTTCAGCGTATGAAAGAAACAATGGGGCATATGTACAAGCCCCATTCGCCGCCACATCCTCACTATTACCGACATTGTGGTGGCAATAAGGGCTGCGCCTTATTTAGAAGGCAGCTGTAAAGATGGGTCTCACACAATGTAGAGGAGTAAAATGTTTATTAAGCAATAAACATATTAAAACCCACCAGTGCAGAGAACAGAGAACCTCCAGCACAAGTAAGCACAGCATACAAAATTAATCTTGGCACATTCTAACTTGTGACCTAGCAAACCAGAGTTCTACATTCATTAAGGACACGAGAGCAATGACATAATAAAGATTATACTCAACTTGTCTCTCTTTTTTTTAAAGAGAGAGAGAAAGATAATAGATATAGAGTAGGAAAGAGTGAGGAGAAAGAGAAAAAACAAGAGAAAAACAAAGAGAAGAATGAAAGCAAAAAGAAATTACTTTAAAACAAAATCACCAAATTTTTTGGGTAACTTAACTACCCTTTTCAAACAAGCATCAGATTTAACATTTTTAAGAGCTAACCACTCAGAGGAAGAAAGGTCATGAACATGAGAAGCAGGAATTACTTGTGATTTTGTGTCCTAAATAATCAATTTCTCACACACAAAATGTGCATTTCTCTTTGCTAAGTCATGCCTCTGTCTTATAATTTGGTAAGAACGTTATCTAGTACAGAATCATGCTCCTCATGAGACTTTGCAAAAATAAGGATGTCATCCTGAAAGGCTTGTACTCCTATTAGATCTTGCAACAAAACATCAACCAATTTTTTAAAAATGCTAGCTGCGGGAGCTAGTCCGAAAGGCATTCTCAAAAACCTATATACTCCAAAGGGATTGACAAAAGCCATCAAATCTTTAGAGTCTTCATCCAAGATTACCTGATGGTACGCCGACTTGAGATCGATAATAGAAAAATATTCAGCATCATTGACAGCCATGAGTAATTCTTGAATCCTAGGCAGAGGATGACTGTCAATGATAATGTTCTTATTAAGCGATCTTAAGTCAACACACAGCCGTACATCGCTAGGATTTTTAAGTGCGGTCACAATAGCCGAAATCCTTCAGAACTGTTGGTGGTTTCAATTATGCCTTCTGTACATAAAATATCAAGATGCTCTTTAAGTTTTTGACGAACCCCTAATGGTACCATACGTTCTTTGTACTGTACAGGTATGGCACCTTTTTTTAATTTGATATGATGAGTAAAACCCCTCACATGACCAACTTTATCTGTAAACACAGCGTTGTGTTTTGTTAAAATGATATCAGTACTTGAATTTTGAGTTACAATTTGATTAACAGAAATGTCCCGTAATTTAATGGGAGTATCAATACAGGGACATAAAATTATACCAAACTTGCCCAGATCATACCATCCAACAATGCTCTTACCACTGACTGCTACATATATTTTGGTGAAAATGCAGCATCCCTGAAACTTTTAATTGTCCTCAAAGAAACCTAACTTTTCAATGTCAAAATTGCCAAACGCTTTGGGATTGACATCCGTGACGTTAAATTGGGTACCTTTCCATTTTTCTTCAAAAGTAACATCAGAAATGACAGTAATCGGAGAGCCGGAATCAGCCTACACTTCCAATATGATATTACCAATATGGACTTCTGCTAAAGGTGCTTTGAAGATAACACCAACCATATTGACATTAATCATGGGATCATACAAAGTAATAATCATATTCTCCAGATTATCAGTCACCTCACTAACAGAATTCACACTTACATTAGTACTACTTACATTAGTACCACTTCTTATGTTCTTGCATACAGTTTGAAAATGACCGATTTTATTGCATTTTGTGCATCTTCTCCTGATAGCTGGTCATTCTGTGTTATTAGCAAGATGAAACTTTGATCCACATCTGTAACAAGAAGGTTTAACAGGCCTAGCAACGTTATTAGCTTTGAACACGTTCTTACCAACCTGAATTGCACACACAGGATTGTTGACAACACTCTCTTCAGATGATAATACTTTAGATGATTGTATAGTTCTTTCTATACCCGTGGCTATATCTAAAATTTCATCTAGCGTGGAATTGCGACAAGCCAAAAACCTTTCTTGTATTTTTTTAGACTCGCAATTGAACACAAATTGATCCTTCATACAAATATCAACATTTGATCCAAACTCACAATTGGTCGCAAGCACCCTTAATGCTGCTACATATTGTTTAACAGATTCATCCACAAACTGTTTCCTCTTGTGAAAAGCATGACGTTCAATTAAAACATTAGGTTCTTCAGTGAATTGTTTTCCTAACCTAGCAACAGCTTCCTTGAAAATATCCCAAGAATCACCTGCTCCTGCTGGTGCTATAATAGGGAGAACATTTTCAAATTTTCAATGGCAGCTGATCCCAAATAAGTAAATACGAGCGCATGTTTCCTTTCAGCAGAATTTTGTTTTACTATCAACTGCCAAAATATAGTTCTCAAAAGCTTTGTACCATTTCTTCCAGATTAATGTAGGTGTTCCAGGTACATTTAAAAATATTGATGGTTGATTGCAGACTTGTGACGAAGCCATGACTAAATAATAGTAAATAATTTGTAAGCAAATATTATATATTTTAAGAAATGTAAAAATTGTACCTACAAAGAGATAAACAAAAAATGTAAAATGTCAAAAAGTTATTATAAATTCAAAGTGTGTGCATCACTGATGTTAATACGCACTAATTACTAAGTGTGCGCATCACTTGTAGCACAAAATACATTCAATCCAGAAGTATGCAATCGTGAGTGTAAATTAGTAAAAAGTAGAAGAAATCCCCAACAAAAATATGCACTCCTTAAAATAAATATCTTGAAATTGATGTCCGCTGTAGCCAGTATGAAGTAAGACGATAAAGAGCTGCGTGAATTTAAAGTGTGTGTATCACTGATACACTGCGTGAAGAACAACTGGTTTAGTTGCTGCTGGAAAGCAGATACTGGTGGAAACAAGACCAATTAGAAATGGCCGCCACGTACAACGTCGTGTGACATTTAATTTCTAAGGGAATTGGGTCTGGTAGAGGCAGCCTGTGACGGAAAAAAATTGACGCGATGAAGAACGTCAATCGCGTGCACAGACGGCGCGAGTAAACTTGAAGAGCTCGTGCAGAGACGGCTCCAACCGCCAACCGACACAGCAAACTACTGAAGGCAAGAAAAGTACCTTAATTGTAGCAAATCCATCCAAGAACAGCAGCGGTTCCAGTAGTATCCTCCAGGAACACCAGCAGAGGTTCACATAGTGTTAAGAAGCTGTAAAAGAGAAGTAACTAAATTTCTGCAGATCACTAGACGTGCAGGGGGTCAGTCTCGGGTCCTTCCTTCACATTGGGTGTGATCCCAGTCGTCGCCAATGTAAAGATGGCTCTCACACGATGTAGAGGAGTAAAATGTTTATTAAGAAATAAACATAATAAAACCTACCAGTGCGGAGAACAGAGAACCTCCAGCACCAGTAAGCACAGCATACAAAATGAATCTTGGCACGTTCTAACTCGTGACCTAGCAACACAGAGTTCTACATTCAATAAGGACACGAGAGCAATGACATAATAAAGATTCCATTCAACAGCAGCGTTAACTGCAACACCCATTCATTTTTACGTTGCCCCCTATATACAAGGGTGGTGTACATAGGAGGCAGCACCAAAATTAGAACCAGGTAAACCCTGGTCTTAGGTTGGCGAAACGAGGAGAAATGCATTATTTCTCCTCGTTTTTGCTTTTTCCATGTGTGCTGCCTTGTGCAATGGTTTGTTTACGTACAGGAAGGTGTCCCTTCCTGTTCATAAACACTCTTTTAAAAAAAATGCAATTTTGTCACTTTCATGTGTGCTACATGAAGCAACACACATGAAAGTGACTGAATGGCCTTTTAGGATTGGTTATGTGCAGGAAGGGGGACCTTCCTAAACATAAACAATCCTCCCTTGCACATAGACACCCTTGCACTATGATGCAAGGGTGCCTGCGATGGGGATAAATTGCTAAACTTAGCGTTATCACAGGGGGAAATGCAAGGCTGCACCGCATTCTTGTAAATATGGTGCAGCCTTGCAGTTCTGAAGTGGCTGAGAGAGGCGTTAAGCCTCTCTACGCCACTTCATTGTACATATGGCCCAATATGTTTTTTGGAGTCCTCTACATGCAATCAAAGAGCAGTAGCCAGCATTTGATTTGAACTGTTATTGAATTGAAATAAATTGTATTAATCATTCATTAAAATTTGTGACTACAAAAGAAGATGGCATGCTGAGTTTGGATTACCTGTTGCTGAAGTTGTTTGCATTCTAGTAGAGGGAATATTGCAGCTCCAGTTGATTTTTTGCTGAATCATGAGAGGACATTTTATCATTCTTTTTAATTTTGTAGGACATTACCAGCAAAGCTGCCCCAAGCCTGCAAACATGGTGTACCATGTCTGGTGCCTCAGTCTGTAATTTCGCTCTAAACCTGAAAACCAACACTTTTGTACAAACCTGTAAGGTCTATCTTGCTCTGCTGGGAGTTGTCTGCTACTGTGACATCTATGTGGAAGTAAAGAAAGAAGCTATGTACCATTTAAGCAATGAGAGCCTAGCGAAGTTCTATACCTACCTTTTTAGAATTTCCTGAAACACTTAAGGCTTTTTAGCTGATGTTCGAGATGTATGCAAAAAAATTTAGTTTTTCCATATTTTGTCATAGTTTTTTCCCGGTAAGTGCCTCAAATGGCAAATGTTTTTTTTATTTTTTGACTTGGTGTGGATAGCAGTTGCTAATTCTATGCCTAAAGACACTGCTAATGAATGGCAAGCGGCTTTATCATTTTTCTAGCTCGGCGTGGATGACATTGGGGTTATCCCTTGCGGAAATATTCTGCTAAAACCAGATATTTCAGGTGAGCAGGCTTAGGGTGTTAGTGGTGCAGTAGGATGCGCCATAAAAAGGGGCTGCTCTCCACCTAATGCTTGGGAACTTCCCAGGGTTCCCTGTTTTTTCTTACCATTGTTGAGTGTAGGACTGGGCTACGACACAAATGACACACTAGAGGGCAAACCCTTGAGGGTGTCAGGATGTCCTCCACTCCAATAATGGCAATAAAATCATATTACACTTTGCACATCTGAATATATGGTTTATGACACATTGCCACATGTATTTGTTTGAAAAACAAAAAAGTATTTCACCAAAACTAAGATTCAAGGAATGAAATGTGTGCAGTAAGGTAAAATCACAATGAAGAGGCCTCAAGGTGAGTTGTTTCCCTGCGTAAAGTCATTGTAACTTGCAAACTGTGAGGCAGTAAACAGATTTTTATGCATGCGATTTTTGCTGTTCTGTACTAATAAATGTGTGAAAGTGTGTTTATCAGTACAGTTGATCTAAATAATGTGCTGTTGGCCTGCATTTATTTTCACTGCCTTGGCATAACTATATACTCTTTGCAGTTAAATGTGTCCCAGCAAGAAGCCTTATACTGTTTGAAGACAGTTTCTTGCTGGGATATAGATACACAACACCTTACTCTCACAATATTCCTCAGGGAAAGGCAAGAATTGTGAGTGGAATGTGCTGTATGTCTGTACACCAAGAAGGAAAGAAGGAGCCTGGCGTGTTTGGAGAAAAAAATCAAAACAGCACCCAGCTCTTTGCTGGTTCAAAACACCAAAAAGAAATTGCATCACTTTGAGCTCCAAACAACTGAGTCTAGGACTCGTGCAGACATGGGTCCAGTGGCCTTCTAAATGTTGACTGGCTTTCCTGAGATGTTACCTAATGTGATGCCATTTCCAGTAAAATTTCTTCCTATTGCATGGGTTAAAATTGTTTTGCAAGTAAGCGTCTCAGGCCCAGGGAGATTTAGAAATTGTCACCACTGGATAAATGCTTCCGGTGGTGATGTCAGACGCCATGCAGGACAGTCGAGCAGTTGATCAGTTGGGTGCAGCTGAGAGCAGCTGAGAGTGGCTGGGAGAGCAGCTCACCCAAAGCCGAGCCACTCAAATCGCCCACTCCACTTACAGCAGCCCATTAACCACGTGAGAAATGCCGGTCAGCTTTACCAGCCCTGACACACGCTTCCGGACTCTTCTGGGCCCTTGGTTCAGTCGCTGTGGATCACGGAGCATAGGGCTTAAAAGACTGGCGCATCCTCAGCTACCTGGCTAGCTGCTAGCCATCAGAGTGAATCAGTGGTCAAACAAACGAGCTCAAAGACAAGGGTCAAGAGAGAGGACCCCACCGACCTTTTGAAGTTGGGCTCCCTAAGATCAGCACCGTCTGGTAAATGGAAAAGACCACACCTACACTTACCTGCAGTAGCCTAATCCCTCCAGGCCCAAGGAGGATCAGGGGAAATGTTATCCCATCACTCAAAAAAGCTTGCTCAGCCACGAGAGCTGGGGCAAGATGCTGCAGCAGGGGAGTGGTCCTGTTACTATGGAGGTGGCTTGGCTAGGTCCAGGCACGGCTTGTAGTTTCAGCAGGCTCTCCCGCACACACACTCAGATGTAACTACATGAGAACTACCAGCCACCACAGTCAACAATATCTGCAGCCATTAGTCACTACTTCAACCACTACTTATATTTTATTGGGCCACACTGTCTGACTTTCAATGGTTTGCAGCTCTTTCTTGCCGCCTCGACTCCTTTATACCCTATGCTGGTCATACCGTAGAACTGTAGGAAGACCACAGGAAGTGTATACAGCCTACACTGTCTAACTAGTCCATAAAGGTTTAAGCACTGGCCTCTAAGGTGGGAACCAGTATTTTACGAGACTGGTGGGACTCACAGGAATCCCTCCCCTGGTGTCAGAACGTAGACGTGAGGTAAGGTGACCGAAGCACCGACATTGGTTTGGTCAGGGGGCACCTGCAGCAACAGATGTCGCCAACAGAGCGGCGGCTTGATTTAGGTTTCAATTCTCCCAATGAGAAAAAAACGAGTAACCAAGCTACCAAACCGGTTCTCATCTGGGTGGAAACGTTCCTGCAGACTTTTTTTTATCAGCATCGCATTAACACAATGACAAAAACAGTGGGGATCAAAGATACTTGTCCGGATGCCAGCACCAGCTCTTTTGACAGGGTCGCTCACATGAAAATTGACTCAGTTTGAAAGTGAAGTTGCCACTGCCAAGGATTTATCATGGCCAAGCACCAGAGGCCGACACAATACTTCAACAAGTGCTGGCATTTCAACCATCTGAAAAAAGTATGACTTCAGTGCCTGAGTCCACCCAGCAAAGAACAAGGAACTAAAGTGTAACAAACACAATAGAGCTTATCTTTAGGAAAAATCATCACAAGTGTATGGTCAAGGGCAAGAACCCGTGGGTAATACAAACATGCATGTGATGTGTCCACAAAGTGCATAGTTAGCCTGTGTCAAAGACACATTTCATCCTGCCCCCAACTAAAGAGGGACAAATTGTTTATTGAACTGTTGTCAGATAGTACCATAATGGACCCACAACCTACACTTAATGCTGTAGTTCAACCTCCTGCTATAAAGTCATAAAGGGGGACTGGCACTAGTAACATTGGTAGCACTAGCAGGCCTCTAGATTTTACCTTAGCTCTTTTAGTTTTTGCTGGCCACTGCTTCTCTTTTTCCACCCCTTTCTACAACAGCAATGGTACACAAGAGCATTTCTAGGACTCTCAACGGCATCACTCCATTCAGCAATACAGAGGATAACTTGGAAGGAGGGGGGTATGTCAGAGCACACTGGAGAAGTTTAAACAACCTATTGCGCTACGGTGCACCAGTGTGCACTGGTATCATGAACGATACCCATGATACCCGCAGAAGAAGTGACAACATTACCCCATACGGGGCTTTAAGTGGGATGAAAACAATGGGGGGGGTCTCTAAGGGGCATGATCGATGTAATTAAGGGCGTGGCTCAACATGGAAGCTAAAACTCTGTGCTTAGTATATTGTGCCGCCTTACTGGTATTTTGCTGTGTCTATCATTGCATCCAGATATATGATACAACTAGTAACATTATAACTACAACAGGACAGGACTATTGGCTTTGTCAATGGCTGTTAGTTGCATACAATAAATAAGCAACAAATATTGTTGCAGGGATTCTGCACATACACAGAACTATGCGCAGGAAAACAGGACTTCAGTGAATAGGGCCCTAGGGGTGTACCAACCTACCACATCAGTACCCAAAATCCCAAACCGACTAGCTATAGTGTCTCATTAGTTCTCCTCCAAAGATCACGGAGCTACAAATGATTAGACAACCCAGAACACAACACTCCAGACTCTCTCAGGAATCGTGGGAGGAAGGCGTACTCTTTAGCTCAGTGACTCATACTTGTCCACAATGAGAATAGGCAGAGTAACTGAAATAGTTAAAAATTTTTATTTTAACTACCGTGCTCTACCATAAAGTGTACATTAGGCCTGGGCGAAAATTTCGTTCCGTACGCGGAAATTGCGATAATTTGACATTTTCGCGTTCCGTGGAGAGCGCGTAAAATGTCAAAAATTCCGGTTTCCGCAGCTTGGCGATAATTTGTTTCTTGCTCGCGCTGTAAAATAATACATTCTCTCGCGCGCGCGATCGCCTTACCTGAATCCCTGCGTTCGCCGACAAGTTTTCTTGATCCGGTCGTGTTCTCCATGAGATGTTGTATTGTTTTTAGCCATTTGCGCTGTCTCGCGACAGTTCGCGCCCGCAGTGACGTCATGCGTCGCGCGATCACGTCTTTCTTCTCGCAATCATGCACCGCGAGACAACTCAAAACAAGATGGCCGCGCCCGCAAGCAACCACTTGGGTAAGTTGGCGACCCGCAACCATGCAGAAAATCTCGCGAACATGCCGGAAAAAAACATCTTCGCCATATTTCCGCTTGTTTGCGATAATTTTAAACATTTTCGCGATAATTTGCGAAAGTTAATTTCGCAAATTCCGCCCACCCCTAGTGTACATGCCACTACTAGCAGCAAAATGCATAAACTCAGCACAGCTAGCATTGTTACAATTCCATAGAATACAAAGGGAGAAGTCATTTTATATAAAGACTGTGGAAATAAGGTCCTTTAGGCCTGACCACAGTCCCCTTGACTAGAAGATGCTTAATTTATAAAAAGGACGATCTCTGGACTTTGACAGCAGACCCCATACCTTAAAGCCTGGATGTAAGGTTTACATCATAGGAACAGCAGAGCTCTTCTCCATGGAACAGCTTTCTCCATGTGTGTTAAATCAACATGCAACAACGTAATATTAAAGCACGAGTCTTCAGTACTGCAGCTGTGTGCAGCATGTTATGTCTAGGTGCTAGAGACTGACCAGAACAGAATAATAAGGGGCATTGCTGATCGACCTTGCACATCGTGTTCAGACTAAACTCCAGGAAAGGCAGAGAACGGGAAAGCAGCCCGTTCTCATGTGAAAGGCACAAACAGAGTCTTGCAAAAAAAGTCATGTAGTAACGTGTGCAAAAGCAGCATTATGGCAGCAAAGCTCATGCTAACTTAGCAATGTTGACAATGTCCCTAAGGGCTGTATAACACCCTAAGAACCATATACAACTATGGCTTTGTTGTATTTAATATTAAAAATGGTTCAGATCTAAAGTGAAGAGACTTTGAAAGAACTATAACGAGTCTTTTGGAAGTTGCATCAAAGGCAGTGAAGGATGGCACTGCTGTAAAGGTAATTATTTTTTGTTCACCCTGACAGTGAGGGCAAACAGGGACCCGTCTCAACACCGGCTTTTAAGTACTGCCGGTGCTGAGCATCGGCAAGACCCAGCCCACTTAAAGCCCTGACCCCATAGCAAATAGAGCACACATCAACATTACAGACCCAATGCGCATTTGGAAGTCGGAATGGAAACAGCAAATCCGACCAGTCTACTTTCCAGTCAAACACTGAACAGGTAAACTTACTGGGATCAATAAACTCTACTCTGGCAGCGGCAATAAATGCCTTGACCTGGTAATTGGATTATTAGAATTACAGCTGGATTTGATTCAGGGAGTAAAGTACACTCATGGCTGATACGGGAAGAACAACATGTGTAAGCCACCCAAATAGTTGAAAAGGTATTTACTTTACCAGAGGTGCTAGCCTTGATGATTACGGATTTGAAGTTAGCCCTTGAACGCCCAGAACAACGTAGTGGTTCATTCACAAATTGTGAAATTGGCCCAGCCCATAAATATCCCTTTGGTCATGGGGTGCAACCAATTATCTACACATGGGAGTCAGAGTACGGGGAGACAATTCACCTGTCTGGCCAAGAGAAACTATCCGCCAAAGCTCTACCATTGTCCTGGTGAGGCATATACGGGGCAGACTCAAAAGGCCATGCTTTGCAAACAGTGAAAATATCTCATCGTGCTGCTTGAAAAACAAAACATCAACACCTGTGCAGCCTAGCTAAGGCTTAGCAAAAAGTGAGAATGAACAATGGACTAGAGCACTTTCAAAAAGAGACAAAAAAAGCTAAAGCCAATCTCGTGACACAACAGCTATTAAACTCATGCAACAGAGTGAATCAATTCTGTGTAAACTTAACAGACATTAGTCCCGCTATCATGTACCCGATTTTCAAGGGAAAGGTGGCAGCCAAGAAAGCCAATGAGCACTTAACAACACAACATTCTGAACCTGTAGCGCCAAATCACTAAGCACTAGTTCTTCCCGAAAGAATTATACAGAATGCTCTAGAATCACTCAACCTGCTTCAATCTATGCCTGGCGTCCATCAGACTGCAAGTCCTTACTCTAAATCAGGACCTAAAAAAAGCCAACCTGCAACCATATTAGGTCACAAAATTTACAGGAATCAGCTAGTGCAAGAACTCCAAACCGTAGCTCAAATTGTGCAATGCGTGAAAACCCCCTAGACAATTTTAATACCGTAAAGGTCACAATTGACATCCCCACCAGCAAAACTGATCCTCACCCCACAATATACCACAATAGGTCAAAAAACATTTTAAACAGATAAAACATGTTGTGTCTCTTTAATAACATTCCAATGTAGGCGTAACTACGGAAGACATCATGGGGGTCAAATTCAAACTCCTGGAAAACAGCAGGAATGGAAGAGCCTGTACTATGCTATCGATGAAAACATCCTCACTAGCAGTGGCGATCCTGTCCCAAAAATCAACCTTCGAGGGCTGAGGGTATTGAGATTATGAAATTAGACACATCCAAGTACCCACATCTACTGAAGGATCAAGGAGAGCCTTCAAAGCCTTCAAAGCACCAAAATCACCCTAATAGCAACCTGATGGGACACTCACAATTAAACCTGCCCTATAACAAGTTGCTTATCTCACAATCCTACACCAATAGACTGGATCCAATCAGTACAATAGCCTTGGAACCGGAGGGGAAAAAACACGAAAGAGACTGGGGTTAGTTGCCATCCACCTTCTTGAGTGACCCCTGAAATTATTCCTAGCGTAAGAGGCCAACCACTCCAGAAAGGCCCTAAAAGAATGCATAATATAAGAAACAAATCATGGAATGTGGCCTGGTTGACTAAATTGCTTAAATCTCCATCAGCAAACATGATCATAATGAATGTAGACCTACTATGCCTCCAGGAGACTTGGTCAACAAGACCCATAACAATACCTGGATTCTATGAGTCCACCAAGCCGCAACAAAAAAAACTTTTTAGTAGACCATAAGGCAACCTTTCAAAATACACAAGCATGGGCCTAGTATTAAATTTAAGCAAGGTTGATACAAGCGATGAAATGATCCAACTAGTCACCCTAGAAGGTCTTAATATAAACAACCAGTCAACAAAAATACTGCTAGCTAATGTCTACTTTAACTGTTTTGGCCAATGATGAGCTGCAAGACTGTCACAAATGTGTTCTGTGAATACTCTAATTACGAAGTCTTACTATGTCGCAACTTTAACTTGCGCAATCTAGGAGGTGAGCTTGATGAACCTCACACGGGCGGGCCATGGTTCAATCCCATTATGTTACCGTCTTAAAAATTATCCTCTTATATCTATCCAGCACGAATTAGAAGATAAACACTTGGATCCAAAATTTCAAAATAGTTTTAAGGGAATAAGTATCCTGGACTATGTGCTCATCACTGACAATGTTTTAAAGGTCTTAAAGGCCTTAGAGATCTTTGAAATTCCCATTTGCAAATAGTGGGACCATCTTCCTCTCTGCACCACAATGAAAGCTAGTATCAGCAAGCAAAAAGACCTGAAGGATGCGGGTGAGCCACTCTGAGATGAATGGCGGCAGTTGATCAGGAGAATGAAATGGGGCCCAGTCTGTGTGCTGAAATTAATATCTTGGAAATTAGCAAGAGACTCACATTTCTAAAATCAACCAGGTAAATATCTACTGGTTATCTATTTGATAACTGGGATAAAATTAACAATGAAATTCATCAGGCACTTGCTAATATTCCACGGCTCCAACAGACGTCCACAAAACTACCATTTATCTCACAATCAAATCCGGAAATCGTGTAAAGTAAACGGAACTTATGAAAATTTCAAAAACTATATCAAATATTGAGAAAAGCAGAATTAAAGATAACACTATGGACTTCAAACAAACAACATAAACATCTAGTTTGGGCTGCAAAACGTAATGGATAAAGAGTGGCTACATGTATACACTCTACTTGGCAAATGGAATCATGCAGACTTATGGAGGGTCATCAGGGACAAAATGTGCTCAGAATCGTCCAAAGTCAACATTATTGATGAACACCAGTGGACCCTACATGTAAAAAAAAACTATACATAGTCACAACAGCAAGCAAGGAGGAAATGGTCCTGTTAAGCCCCACCCTGGATGCCTGAACTCAGCGGTGTCATTAACTGTCAATGGAGTATGTAAAATCTTAAGGAACATCAGACCTTCTGGCACTCCTGTCCTAATAACATTCCGGCACATTCCTTTCAAGATGATATTGACCTGTGGTCAGCAATGCTACTGCCATTGTATCAATCACCCCTGTACTCCAAGCATGTCCCAGAGAGTTGGAGGGGTTAGATTCTGCACCCCATATTTAAGAAGGGTGACAATTAGCATGCTACAAACTATTGTCTGATTGCCCTTCTGGACATCGAAGCAAAGGCATATGCCTTCGTTCTCCTGAGAGAACTGGTGCACTGGGTTGAGGCAAATGAGATAATCCCGCTTTATTAAACAGGGACTAGGGCAAACTCGTCAACTTTGGACAACATAGTGGTACTTTCCTATTTAATCCATCAGGACATTAATCTGAGACAACTCCCCCTCGTTGCGTGTTTTGTCAACTATTCTGCTGCATTTAACTCCATTGACCAGAGTATCTTGTGGAGCAAACAAGGGTGCATGCTTGTGCCCTTGTTATTCAACTTTTACACTGCTGCCAAAAATTGGTACCCACAAAGTCACTAATCTACAATATGCAGACAACATCGTCCTGTTGGCTCACAGAGTAGGGATCCAGAAAGCACTAAATACTCTTCATTACAACGTTGCTAACAAAATGGTTGCCAACAGCTCCAAGACCAAAGTAGTATTTATGGCAGATCTCAAAAGAAAACAAGTCATGCTTGGAGTCTGAGACCGTTAAGGATCAAAAGTACGGATTTGTATAGTTATCTAGGAGTTTGGCTGTCATCAAAGCGGGGAGCTAAAGTACATCTGAGGCATTTAGAGGCAAAGACAGAATTTGTAATCTTTAGAATGTGCAAATGAAATCATTCTCTTGAAAGCCCCTCCATGAGCCAATAAGATGTGTAATAGGTGCAACACTCCTCCTGATGATTAAATATGGCCATGAAGCCTATCCCGGACTATTTCTCAAAGCAATGGAAAAATTGCAGCTCAAGGCCAATAAATGGGTATTCAGACTTCCTCAATATACTCGTGGGTGCCTGATCAGGCTGGAATTTGGGCTAGAGGGTCAATCATGAGCCAGCATGGCAGCCCTTCTAAAGTACTATTATAACATCATGAAAGCCCACCTACCTCACTGAAAGCTGTCCTTTAGAACATCTTTGGTGCCGGGAAGAATCCTTGGACAAACTATCTTCAAAGAACATTCACCTGTCTCCAAATTTATCAAATGGAGTTGAAAAGGATCCAATGCTTGCAAGTAGCACTAAAAACAGTTATAAAAAAGCAAATGAAGATACTCTCAAAAATAAGCGACCTGGGAAAACTCAAGGACTCTTGGCTACTATGGGCCCTGGACAAATCACATGCTGACACAAATAGGAAGCCTTATCTCCTCTGCCTGCAGCCATACTACCTTCACCCGCTCAAGAAAACCTGCCTTAAACAAATAATGGTTGATAGACTGATGGGTTCACAGATAACAGAATTAAGGACCTAATTACTAACCCTGGGCGAGACACTACGCTTCGCCCATGTAGTGTACGTAGCGCTGCCTGCTTCGCAGTTTTCGAAGTAGGCGAAGTAGGCTAGCGCTACGCACACCCAGGGCGAAGCGTAGCTGCCTGCCGCCGCCACCCGCCCGCCCTCCTTTTAAATCAAACCCCCGCATTTACAATAAATACAAAAGTAAAGAAACTTACCTGAAGCGCGGCATCTCCGGGGCTCCCTCTTCCATTTCCAACTTCTTCTGACAAATGCGCATGCGCGGACGCCCGCACATGCACATTTCTTGCGAGAAATGCGCATGCGACGATCCAAAGATCACCGGATAATGACGACATTTGCTGTTAGACTATTACGCATGGGGAAGCTTTGTGATTAGATGCGGGATTAGTATATAATATTGGCTTCCAGAGTAATATTATTTGCACTAGATACTTAACTTGCACTTTATTCTTGGCACTAGCACTTTATTAGTTTTAAGCACTTTGCTACTAATATGGACTGTATTTTACTAATAATCAAGCACTTTGCAATACTACAAGGTTGAAATTAATGTTACTGCTATATTTGAGCTATTGTCAGTCGTGTCGTGTTGTGTTTTAAATGCTTTTCAATGATCATAACATTGTAAAAGATTTTAACTAATCATACAATAAACAAATTTGACACACCACTGGATAACTGTGCACTAATGTAATCTAAATAGGAATCATAAATGTATTATTGGTTATGCAACAAATCTGATATAACCCCAGACTCTGAGGACCATAGCTGGACCTGTCTGCTAGAAGAGATACTTAATGCTCTTACAAGACCGCAGTCCATTGGAATGTTTGAAACCAATGTATGATTCCACTAGTGACAATTCAAGCATTAACAAAGGCATGGCTAACCACACAAGATGGCGGGCTCACTTCCCTAGTGCTCCTGCTCGGATGCCCATATACATCGGGAGGCGGAGAAGCATGTAGACAGAGACATCAAGAACTTTGACAGTGGCTGGGGAACTGAGCTATGGGGGATTCATCTCGCCTGATGATGGGCTCATGGAGAGCACTGGCAGCATTGGGGTCAGAGGACTGGAGCCACTGACCGCTTTCCCCCTTACTGGCGAGGCAGGGCTAATCGTAAGCTCTCCTGCAGGTGGCAACCCTGGGGGAAACAGGTGAACCTGGACGAACGGGCCTCGGGGGATG
This sequence comes from Triturus cristatus, assembly GCF_964204655.1. NCBI lineage: Eukaryota > Metazoa > Chordata > Amphibia > Caudata > Salamandridae > Triturus > Triturus cristatus. Next base: position 1,689,911,267 of record NC_140589.1, read on the forward strand.
AGATCTATAATGTTGGGAGACCCCCCTCCCCAGACCATCACTACAACTTTGTACTCCTCTACGTTAACTTCCTCTGACCGGGAGCCTCTTATACTCTCCCTGGAATTTGACTGTTACCATGCATAGAATCTCTGCTGTGTTTTGGGCCTCCACCAGCCCCTTGGGAGGGCTATTGATTTGGTCAAGATTTTCTATGTCAGCCCCGAAATGCCTCTCCGACTTGCCCGATAATAGTGATGGACTTGTGATCTGCTATGTGTGGGGTAGCAGATCCGTGTTTGGCTTGACTGAATGCCGGGTGCAGATTCACTACAAACACATATGGCACATGACTGTCTAGATTTATTATCATTATAAAAAAATCTAAGCATGCAGTAGAGTATATTTTTTTCTCAGTACTATTAATGTGCAACCAAAGATCCTCACATTTCTTGCCTTTGGAATCATCATGAAGCAGAAATTCTATAAACGGTCGGCACACGGATAATATAGCATTTACATGCCCCTAGGACTGAGAACCACTGGCTAAATTACACAGTTGGGATGACTTTTTCTTTGATGACACACAAATCACAAACTGAGAAATATTTGTATTTTGGTTCCCATGCATAACAAAACAGTGCACCAGAATGGACTACAAAGTCAATAGCATTCCTCATTAACTCTGAAGATTGCAAAGATGCTTTCAACATACCATCTAGCAAGTGGCAAGGATCTGTTACAGGGAAGCACTTCAGCTCAGGTATGAATTTTAACAGTTTATCACACTACTGTTTCATAGACTTATTTGAATCACTGCAAATATAAACAATATCACTCCAATGTTTGTTGAACTTAGTAAAAACTTTTTGCAGCAGTATTCCAAGTGTGTTCCATGTTTTCCAAAAGTCTGGTGTTATTTTTTCACCACCATCCCAGATGCTTGGTGACAGCACTATTTTCACATACACCTCTCACTCCACCTTGTGTTGAATGTTTGTAGCCTGGGGTGTTTGGCAATTCACCTACTATCAATACTGACTTGCTAGAAAAGGGGGCTGATGTATCAAAGGGTTTCACTCATTCTCTGTCTGCGGGTAAATGTGATGGTACATATTGGGAAAGATTCTTATGAAATTTTACCTATCAGTGAAAGGATCAAACATAGCCAAAATATCAAATATGATTTTGATATTTCACGATTTTCTACAGTTTATAAAATAATTAAATAAGACCTAATACATTCTTCTTAACCCAAATACTACAATACTGAAAAAGCAAAATGAAGTAGAAACAATATTTTTGTGATATCTCTAAACAACAAAACTCAAGCAGAATAATTAATGTTAGTCTGGTCTTTCTTGCTCCTACCTTGTATAACAAAATTGCACTGTATTGGTCCCTTCAGGAAGAAATAAAAATTACTCTTTCAGTCTTTGATTCCTTTCTTTGAATGGCTTTTGGTTGGTGGTTCTGCAGGTGTTTATCAGTGTTTATATGTTTACACTAGTGAGGGCTATTTCCCATTTTTGTGGGTTTTTATCAGTTATTATAGGTTTAAACCTAGAGGATAGCCTAGTTATAATTAATTGCAGCAGGTAACCTGTGCCCCCCCCCCCCCCACCCAGAGCATACTGGCATTGTCATGGGGCGCACCAAATCTACTAGTATGATGACATTGCCGGGCTGTGGGTCATCTCAGCATAGCCACTCAAATGGCTCATCAGCCCACACAATGGAGGATTGTATTCCACCGACAACATTGGACCTCCCTCCTGATAAACTGGACCTCATCCTCCAAGAAATACGTGTACTCCAGAGAAGCCATTGAGCACTGCATTAGTACACTAAAAGTGGACTTAGGCCTGCTGAGAGATAATCACTGTAAATGTTCCAATAGGGTCAAACCTGCTGAAAAAACCCTATCTATTCTAGCTCCCCAACAAGCATTACAGTCTGCTACGATGACCTCCGTAAACAATGCAATGTCTTGCAAGACAGAGCGAAGGATGCCAAAGACCAGGCATGCTGCAATAATGTGTTCATCATTGGAATGCCAGAGGGGATGGAGGGACCAAAGCCATTGTTTATTGAAAACTGGCTGCAGAGGGGGTCGCCTCATGGCGACTTTCTGCCCTGTTTACAGTAGAGAGGGCACATAGATTAGCAGTGCAACCCCTGGGGGCACCGCCAAGACCTAACTTTGCATGCATTCTCAACTTCAGAGACCAAGACGTGATACTACAGAAGGCCAGAGAGAATGCTCCAATAGTTATGGACAGCACAAATGTGTCCCTCTTCCCAGATTACACAGCGCCGGAGGGTATCCTTCCTGGCTGCCAACAAACAACTTAGAATGGAGGGACTCGCCTATGCACTGATGTTCCTGGTCCAGTTAAAGGTTGTCCATGGTCAAAGCACTCTGTTCTTTGACACCCTAGAAGCTGTGTTGGACTGGTTAGAGCAGCATTACCCATATGCACATCGTCCTCTTCCAAAGCAGCCACTGTCTCAGAAGGTGCAGGGGCCTCCCCGGTGGTGTTGAGGTAGAGTTGATCAAACAATGATGCCTAGAGCAGTCCCATCCCCACAACAGGTACTGGAGGGCAGGTGGGCCATGATAGCAACAGTGCCTTCCATTAGAACTCAGCAGATGTTGCCTCGCTCTAGTTCCTCAGCGAGTGCCACTTCTAATTCAGATTCCAATGCCAGTAGGGCTCTTTTTCCTTCTGTGACACCACAAACAGCAGACAATGTACTCTGAGCCTGATGCTATTCTGATTGTCACCTCATTTATCGGTAGGTCTGATGAACACTATCTAGTATTCCCTCATGATGACCTTAGCTTAGGGAGGTGCCCTTCCCATAGACCCAGAGGCCTATTGAGTGGCTCCTATTATGCTTCTACTTACTGAGTGCTTCCCCCTCTCCCCTCAGGCGCACTCTGGAATATTGCACTCGATTCCGTACTGCTACACCCTGCGCTCCAATAATAAATGTATTTTCTGAACACATGGGGATGGGCCCTCCCCTCTCTAATCACTTCTTTCTATGGGAGCCTTTTAACCAGAAAGGATCTGTTACACCCCTTATCCGTTACCCTCACATCCATACTCTCCATCGGTTACGTGCATTACTTACCTCACATTATGCTTTTTCAACTTGGTTTCCTAAGACACGTACGTAAGGGTACCGTTCCTTTGCTATTTATTACGTCTCTGTTTCAGTTCGAGGCCTTGTTGGCCTACCCCAAAGCAGTTGCAGAAGTTTATTATGGTTTTACAGTTTTGGACAAACATTCGTTCTTCGCTTGACCTAGTATTTGGAAACTGTTCTTTTCCTTTCTGTCATCATTTGAGTCTAATTGTCTCTTATTGTATCAAATGTCTACTGTGGGGATTATCTTAAATGTTGAATCTTATGCATCTTTATCAAATTTTGACATGGAATGTCAGGGGAATGGGGTCTTTTCACAAACGTCACTGAATCCTTTGCCCAACTAAACCATCGTAGGGCAAGCATAGTCTATTTGCAAGAAACACACCTTTACACATATGAAGTAATTAAACTTCAGACTAAATTATTTGCTATTACATATTCGGCATTTGCCCATGGGACAGCTGTTTGGTTGAGGGCTGGAGTACCATTTGAAGCCTGTGACACTAAAATAGGCGCAAATGGTCGATATATTTTATCCAAGGGGTATTAGATGGTGAACCAATAGTGCTGGATAGTATATCCCAGACACAGACCAGAATGTCTTCCTGGTAAGCCTGTCCTCTATACTAGCTGAAGGGTCACATCTTCCTTTCAGGAGACTTTAACGCAGTCATGAATATACATTAGACCGTTCACACCCTCCTCTACCGAGTGCAAGCTCAGTCAAACAAGCAAAGGCCCTGAGTGACTGGGAGTTGAGCTGGTCTTTTACTGATGCATGGTGGGCCCACACGGCAGGTATGCTGGAATAACCTTTTTACTCTCCCCCATATAAATTACATGCCCATCTAGATCGTATCCTTTGCCCAACACCGTTGCAAGCGCAAATTATGGATGCAACTTATCTAGGTAAAACACTGTCAGATCTCAATCCCCTTGAATTAAATATAGCCTGGGACCTGGTCCCAACCTCTATCCCGACTTGGGGGCAAAATTACAATATATTGGTGTAGGGCAGCGATGCAAACCTTCTAGCTGTGCTTCCCTACATCAAAAGAAAAGGACAGGAATGCGCAAAATCTACAAGATACAGGGCATTCCTGTTCTTTCTGCCGGCACACAAACTGCAGCTGAGCGTCAACACAGGCACCCTTGCACCATGGTGCAAGGGTGTCCGTGTTGTTGCCATGATTTTTTTGTGCAGGAAGGGACACCTTCCTGCACAAAGGACAGAGGAAAAAATAAAGAAAAATGTAAACATTTCTCCTTGTTACGCCTGCTTTGAGAGAGCATTAATTTTGGCGCTGCCCTAGATTTTTATTATGTTGAAAATCTGGGGCAGTGTAAAAAACCATGGGTGTTGCATGCGAACACCCGCAGCAACATTCATGGAACTCTCCTTCCATGCAGATTAAGGGTGGCTTTGCGTGGCCTTGTAAATATGGGCCGGCACACTGTGCCTTCGGAGCATCACAAAAGTGACACTTCATTGGCTTAAATGTGCTGCTGGGGCATTGTAAATATGCTCCATGGTGCCTACAACTACTACTTTTAGAAGATATTTTATTTAAAGACTCTTTGGCCAATGCCATTGATACATACTTTGCTGACAATACAGACACCACTTCCTCCCCGTTAATAGAGTTTGAGGCATTTAAGGTAGTAATAAATGGGGTGTCTCTTTCCACCATTACCGGGGCACGACAGACTGTTATGTGAGACCTCTGAAATACCAAGACACAGCTGGGGCTGCTCGAACATGCAACGGTATATAATAACACACATGCAGATGAACTACAAGACACTAGAATCAAATATGCAGAGCTCTGGGACCGCCTGAGGGTTATATACTATAATACACACAAGATGATGGACGGAATGTGGCACATTGGCAAAACATTCACCCCCATTCACAGATCTGGGTTTAGTCCATCGTTATTTTGCTCACCACACCACCCCAGTTCAGACATGGCCATATGGAAATCAGTCTTGACCCTGTGCCTCATGGGAACAGTCCAGCCCGAACTGCCAAGCCATGTCGTCCCTGGACCGGAATCAAGCATCCTAGGACCAGTTTCGGGGTTTCACCCCTCTTCAGCCAGGACAGTTTGACTCCAGTGGCGTAGTGAGCACGGGACCCACGTCTGGGCATACCCTTCCCACATAGGGCGAACATTCCGTCCATTATCCTTTTGTGTTGCATTTTCACCCTAAGTGGGAAGGGCATGCTCAGACATGGGTCTCATGCTCACTACGCCTCTGGAGTCAAGCTATCCTGGCTGATGAGGGCTGAAAGCCCGAAACTGGTCCTAGGATGCTTGATTCCTGTACAGGGAAGACATGGCCTGGCAGTTCGGTCTGGGCTGTTCCCATGAGGCACAGGGTCAGAACTGATTTGCATATGGCTATGTCTGAACTGGGGTGGCGTGGTGAGCAAAAAAACGATGGACTAAACCCAGATCTGTGACTGGGGGTGAATGTTTGACAATGTTCAACATTCCATCCATTATCCTTTTGTGTTGCATTTTCACCCTAAGTGGGAAGGGCATGCCCAGACGTGGGTCCAGTGCTCACTACGCCACTGGAGTCAAGCTATCCTGGCTGATGAGGACTGAAAGCCTGAAACCGGTCCTAGGATGCTTGACTCCTGTCCAGGGAAGACATGGCCTGGCAGTTCGGGCTGGACTGTTCCCATGAGGCACAGGGTCAAGACTGATTTGCATATGGCTATGTCTGAACTGGGGTGGCGTGGTGAGCAAAAAAACGATGGATTAAAGATCTGTGACTGGGGTGAATGTTTGACAATGTGCAACATTCCGTCCATTATTCTTTTGTGTTGCATTATAGACTATAATGCCTATAGCCAGAAATTACACACAGAAGGAGATGAAACAGGTGCTCGCTTAACTTGTATGATACGGCCGGTGTAATTGCCTACACCAGTCCTCTCTTTGGTTACACCCTTCGATATTTACTACACCACTCGATTGGATATTAATGATTCATTCCATGAGTAGCTATGCTGGGCTCTATGGCGCACCACTCGCCCCCCAAAACATTTTAGTATCAATGCCTTCCTTCATGGTTTGAGTTTGCCACAAATATTGGCTATCCAGAGGAAAGAGATGGGAGCCCCTCTGACATCAGGCTAATTACGCCATCCTATTTGGGAAATGGCATGTAATAAGATGCCCAGAATAGATGGCTTATCCATAGGATTTTATGCCACAATTGCCACCTGGTTAATTTCACAATTAGAATGACTTTATAATGCCTTCCTCGGAGTGGGCTCATTACCACATACCACATGCCAAGCTCTAGTCACATCCTTAATTAAATCTGACTGCAACTCAGAAGACCTATCTTCCTATAGACCTCTATCCCTCCTAACCACTAAATATAAAATATTAAGTAAGGTGCTGGCGAGAAGACTGCTCCCCTTGCTCCTTGAGTTAATACATGCCAATCAATGAGGATGTGCTCCATGGCAGAGCATCTCCTTGAAAATACGGCAAATGCACCACAATATGGAGGTAGCTAAAGAGCACTGCCCAGCTGAAGGTTGTCTTTCCCGAGACCTCCAGCAGGCATTTGATACCTTGGGGTGGGATTATATGTTCTCAACATTGGTTAAATTCAATATTCCTCCCACCTTCATCAGCTGGGTCAAATTCCTATACACTAACCTTACTGTGAGAACAGGGAGACATATATCGTCACAGTACCCGATATCCTGTGGGACCAGGCAGGCCTGCCCACTTTCACCTCTGTTATTCGTCTTGGCAATTGAACCCCTGGCGCAGCAACTCAGGCACATGGCAGGCAACTGGGGCATTCCACAAGGGCTGCACATCCATGCAGTTTCCATGTATGCAGATGACATAATTGTATATGCTCGAGACCTGAGAGAGGACTTAACACATATATCTAATTTACACCAATCATTTTGTGACCTGTCTGGTCTCCGGGTCAATCACGCAAAATTCCATTCATTCTCATTCCAGGACACTATAGCCCATGACACATAGGTACGCAAACCATACAAGTGGCGCACCATACATTCCGATACCCAGGCATCCAGATATACAGATCCATCATGGATTTAATAGAAGGAGACTTACTGAAAGCTATCACATCGCTGTAATAAAATAAAAAAAATCTGGGTTACACTGCCTTTGTTGATGGCAGGACGGATTGCATCATATAAGATGGTGAGGTTGCCCTCTCTGTTGTACTATTTTGTCAATCTGCCAGCTGTTGTCCCCACTATCATTTATAAAACATTAAATTCCTTACTGATTGACCTAATATGGGCATGGGATGGCGTAGGGTTGGGCTATACACGATGCAGTTACCACCTGGAAAAGGGGAATGGGTGCTCTTGACTTTAAAGTGTATTGGTTAACTACAATGGCTGTCCTACTGGTTGGCGGGTTCCACTTAAACAAAATTGCCTATACTCTGCATATGTTGCGACTAGGCACGCTTATTAGTGGCAAGAGAAGTGCGGCCACCTAATCCCCCACTACTACTTAACAACGCAATAATGTACTGGAGATATGATCCACGAAATATGAACTCACCCCTGCATTACGCCCCTCATGGACCACTGGGGGGCCAGCCAACACCGGTGGGCAGACTCACATCGGTCAGGTTGGCACCCTGCGAGAGAAAAGGGATTACAACAGTAGGGGATCTATTTGCGGAGGGTGCACTGGTGACCCATCATGATTTTACACAGCTTCATGGACTCCCAAATTCCCTTCTCCTGGCACATGCAGCCATTCTGCCCTACGTGCGTGACCACTGGACACCAGCAGGGTCTGAGTCAGAAATGCATATATTGGTTCAGGCGGTATATGAAATGGCTACTGGTAAATATTTAGTTGAGTGTCTCCACAGGGGGCTACGTGCCCATTTGCACACATCTTTAGACCCTCTATGGGCTCAGTGGGAAGTGGATTTGAATCGCACCTTAAATGGTAAGGAATGATACATTTGTTCATCCTACTGTGATCTCCTGCAATTCTGGGTTTAAATTCATTCAATTGTCCCTATTACACAGAGCACATTTAGCATGGTTAAAACTTCATACAATTCTCCCAATAGCATCAACCAATTGGCCTCGATGTTACGCAGAAACTGAAGATCTGCTACTTATATTGTGAACATGTCCTTTGTTGACATCTTATTGGGGGGGATATAAAGGACACACTTTCTGTGCTTACGGGGTTTACCCAATGGGATAATTCTGAACACTGCCTCTTGGGCCTGTATCCTAGGTCTAAGAATTTCAAGACCGTGGCACAGTTTGCGGACCTGGTGCTCCTTCTGGCCAAGCAGTAGTTTAAAAGACGTTGGAAATCCCCTAAGGACTCCTGCGCCTCGGGCTGGCGAGAGGAAGTAATTCACTGGGGCACAGATGAAAGCTATGCGCTGCGCAGAGAGGAATATCAGGGTATATGTAAATGACCGACTGGGCCGGACTGGGAACAGCAACCGGCCCTGGCAGATTGTTGCTAAACCAGCCCTGGGAGCGGGGTTGGGGGTGCTAGCAAGAAGGACAGCTCCTACTTTTGTTACAGGGGGCCCCCAGTGACAAAAACCGACCCCCATGGGCACAAAACCAGCCCCCGGCCCACCGGGGAAATGCCCGATGCCTGCTACGGCCAGTCCGGCCCTGATGACCTATAGCATTGTTATGGGATGGCCTACTAGAACATGCCTGGAGGGAGGGTAGGGGGCTTGTTTTGGGTGGGTTATTGTTGAGCAGAGAATATATGACTATTGACAGAGATCTCTATGGCCTAATAAAATATGATATTGCTTCGCCACTCTGTGCGCGGTTGCTGTGGATGAGAATAGGGCAACCGAAGCAGTTGCCACACCACAACAGGAAGCAAAGGACTGCTATGCCAAAAAATTTGGATTCATTATAACTGCAATTAGAAGCCTTTTGCAGTGTATGATTGTGTCTAAACCCAATAAAATGTGTTTACAATGGGATGGCCTACTGGAGAAGTTTAAGTCCCAGGAAGACGATAAATTATAACCACCATCCACACGTTGGCGGCAGTGCCTTCATGCCTCTGGCGCCTGCCACACTCTAAGGATATGTATAAATGAAACACAACAAGTCCCTTTAGGTTTCTAGGGGTGCAGGATGGTCCCACTCACAATGCTACAGTTTTTCAGAAACATGGAATAGCGATGGCAGTTCAGGGGTGGGGGTGGAGGTTTCAGATAATATTTTATGTTTTGTACTTATTACTTGTTTTCCTTGTTTGTACACAAGTAGCCATGATGTAGCCTGGCATTTCTCCAACATGTAGCGGATTATATACGAATGCTCACAGATGCCCAGTGCCAACGATTAAGTTTGATCGAACCACATTATATGGCTATATTTATGATGTAAGCGTATTCTTTTGTTTCAGAAAATGCAATGAACTTACGTTTAAAAAAAGATCAAAGGTAGGCGATCTATGCTGAATGACGAGATACAGTGTAACTCTGAGTCCTTGCCGCACCTTGTCCTAGAAGCAGTGATGCTGCCCACCCAGATGACTAGAAAATATTTACTTTTCAAGTGAAATCATCAGGGCGCCTCCTGTAGACCCTTTTTTGTCATATTAGTTTTCGGTGCTCTTGGCTTTATCTTCAAAATGAAAAACCCCTGAGTGGAAAGCAAGCCGATCTTCCCAAGCGTCCTAAATTAAGAGAGTCAGTCTTCCTTGTTTTATAAAGCAATTTCTCACCGCTGCCTGCTCTGACCTTGGCATGTTTGACAACAGTCGGCATCTGCGAGCTTTACGCTGCTGCTATCTGCGAAGGGCCTGGCGTTGCGTTACACGAGACCTGTAAACCTTCGCGAGATGACGGATGTCCACTTTCAGCTTCACGCCGAGGCTTCGCTTCAATTAGTAACACGGAGATTAGAGAGGCGTCCTCCCGGGCCTGGCCGGTGGGAGCCGCAGTCGCAGGGAGGCTGTTGGTGTGAGATAGAAATAAATCAAGGCTCGTGTAAAACGTGTCAGCGGGTCAGGGAAGTGTATGCACTCTTTCTGTGGCTAATCATAAATCATAACCATCAGAGGAGGTGGGGCTTATTTACTCATTACACTACAGAGACTGGGTACGAGGAGAAATAAATTAAAATAACAACCATGCAGTGGAATGGCTCGATTACTTACTGGTAGTGGCCATTGCCATGATTCTTCCTTTCTGACCCCATTCCTTACTAAAATGAGCAAATTGTGTCTCTAGCTCCTTACACCTCTTCCCCAAGCCTCTTTATTTGTTTAGTTCTCCTGAAGTGATAGCACCATTTCCCTATAAACTAACCACCCTCTTCACTTCCTGTTTTCTTAAAAATCCCACAAACATATAGATAAAGAAGGGCCAGACAGGGAGGTGGACTTATGTAATGGGACAACAAAAGAAGAATTGGAGTAATGGAGAGTAATGGAATGTAACGCAGGCATTACCTCCACATGCCTTCCTCCAAATCTTTGGATGGCAAGATAACATACCACACACAAACAGACGTGCTGCTTATGCCATTGCCGACTTTAATTAAAACAATTTGCAAACACAAAACATTATAGCTGCTCAAAGGTATGCATGCAAACATCCTAAGCAACTTCTACATTTGATGTAACACCTAAACCAAAAAAAATAATGAATTCTGCGGAGCTACATTCAATTTATAATGTGAACTGAAAGTTGAAGGTGTTAGCCCAAGTTAATGCTCTACAGCTGTCAACCAATGACACACCAGCCCACTGGCCCAGGAGGAAGACGCCCCCGTATTTGACGTATCTTAAAATGCATTTGAAAAACACACCGCTGATTTCTAATAGGCTAAAGGAACTGCCATTTTAATTTAGTGGGTTTATGTGAAATGTGATGACTTGCATCTTGTCCTTGCCGAATTAAAGTTTACAAACAAACTCTCCGATTCCGATTCAAAAACTTTGTTCGGCACAAGGCCATAAAAGAATACATATCATACATACAAGTTGATAAAATGAATAAAACATTACAGTGGAATCTCAAGCCATTCACAAAACCATGAGAAAATCCCATCAACAATACAAAGTTAATAAACACAGCATTAATCAATAAGAGAGGTTACAGTCTCCCTGATTTTGAGTGCTGGATGAATATAATCTAATACTTATGCACAACAAAAATCAGACTCTAGAAGTTGGAAATGAAGCAAACAGAAAAAGAACTAGAACCAAAAGAGCGCATTAATGGACAAACTAGGGACCATATTATCAAGACCGGCGATAACATTATCGCTGCTTTAGCGGCAGGAAACTGCCGCTAAAGCGGCGATAATGGGCTTGATAAAATGCCCTTGTGAATTCCCATAGAAGCCCAGGTACTTCTATGGGAATTCACAAGGGCATATTATCAAGCCCCTTATCGCCGCTTTAGCGGCAGTATCCTGCCGCTAAAGCAGCGATAATATGGCCCTAAGGAGCATATTATCAAGGACGGCATTAAAATTATCGCCGGTTTAGCGGCAGAAAACTGGGTTTGATAATATGCCCTTGAGAATTCCAATAGAAGCCCATGTTGACACCAGAACATGGACTTCTATTGGAATTCTCAAGGGCATATTATCAAGCCCATTATCGGCGCTTTTTTAAACCGGCGATAATTTTTAACGCCGTCCTTGATAATATGCCCCTATGAGATTCACTGCTCTCCTCACATCCAACAGATACAATTTTGTTATCTGAGTTAAGGGAGAAAGCAAAACGCATCATTTCCAATCCTTATTAAAGGATAAATTTACCAATCTTAAAATAATTCAGTCCTCAAAACACTTAAATAAGAATATTGGCAGAGAAGAGAACCCAATCCACTTAGCCTCCTTACTAGTGTTATTGCTACCAAAAAGCACACTTAGAGGAATACATTTCTCACCAACCTTCTCCAAAGGTTAATTTGGGAGAACCTAAAGGGACAAAAATTTAACGAAGACGTAGGGAGGAAACTAGGGGTTCCCTGTTCAGTGGAGGAGAACCAAAATCACCTCTGCCAATTCCCTCTCAATCTTGGCTAACACCCTCTGAATTAGTGAAATCAGATGAAAAACACAAAGGAGAATTTTTGGCCAAGGGAAAAACAGAACATCTGTCCCTAATACCTGAGGGAACAGGATCCTTGATAAGTATAATATTCTAGTGATTTGCAAAAAGGTCTAATTGAGGAGCTCTGAAACAAGTACACATCTGTTGAAGCACCTAAAGACTCAGAAAGTACCCCTGAGAAGACGCGACTATGAAACTTGGGTGACCTGCTCACATATTTTCTCTTCTTCGAATGTGAATTGTCCTCATAGACACAACATTTGTATCTGCCCAAGAACAGATCTAGAACATGGGAAGATTCAAGGTACTGGACCATGTGCCAAACTGGCGATTCAGATAAGCCTTTTTCACCATATTGTCTGTTCGTATTACCACAGCCAAACTACTAACCTCGTTACACTTGGAGTAACAAGAAACCCCTACTTGAACCAATGCCCCTGAATCGAACTGGAACCCAGTGTTGCCCTCTAACCTAGACTGCTAGCAGCTGTTGTTACGAATAATGAGTCTGGAAGAGAAAATCTTGTTCCTGTGTTGAAAGCTGATGGCATCAACCACCTCTGAAGACAACCTTGAATGTTTTGTGTGACTAGAATTATTGCCTTGTGGTCCATTGAATGCGACCTGGTGTATCCTAGCCCTTGAAGCTTCACAAAACAGTTTGCTGCATGGAAAATCAAACAGGAGGAACAAATGATAAATCCTTCCAACAATAAGTATCTCAAAGGTGCTCAAAAACACCTTGCCTTTTTTCAAACATTCCTCTGGTCTCCCTGATTTTCAGAACTACTCCCTGACTGATGCATTGCTCTTGGTAATCAGTTGTTGAAGATGAGACACCAGTACGATTCTACTTTCTTTGTGGAGAAAGACTTTTTTTTTACATTTGTCCTGAACAGATCTCTGATGTAGTCTAAGGTCTGTGTGAGCTGAAGATGAGACTTGATCAAGGATCCCAGGACATCTGCACATCTGCCTCACTAGCCCTCAATCAATCAATCAGGGAATTGTGAAGTGTGCTACTCACCCGTGAGTGTCTGAAGGCGCGGGGGGGGAGCAGCTCTGAGTTAGCCAAAGAGCCAGGTCTTGAGGCTCTTCCTGAATGTGTACAGAGTGGGGGAGCATCTTATGTTGTCCAGGAGCTCGTTACAGGCCTTTGTCGCGAGGTAGGAGAAGGCTCTTCCACCTGCTTCTTCGGATGCGCAGGGTTTCTGCTAGAGCGAGGTCGGCAGAGCAGAGGTTTCTTCTTGGTACATGGAAGACTCTTTCATTAATGTATTTGGGTCCGGTGATGTGGAGGGATTTGTAGGTATGGGTGAGTAGCTTGAACGTTACTCTCTTCTAGATAGGGAGCCAGTGGAGGTCTCTCAGGTGTTGGGTGATGTGATCATGTTGTGGGATGCCAAGGACGAATCTGGTTGTGGTGTTCTGGATGGTCCTGAGTTTGGGTAGCAGGATTTTGTTGATTCCAGGGTAAGGGGCGTTTCTGTAATCCAGTCTGCTTGTTATGAGTGCGTGGGTGACGGTCTTTCTGGATTCGGGGGGGATCCATTTGAAGGTCTTGTGCAGGATATTAAGGGTGTTGAAACAGGTGGATGCGACGGCGTTGATATGGTGGGTCGTGGAGAGGGAGGAGTCAAGTTTGATGCCGAGGTTCTGGGCGTGGTCTGTTGGGGTGGGGGCGTTGCTGAGGGTGGTGGGCTAGGCTGAGGGGGTGGGTCAGAGGACGATGACTTCAATCTTCTCTAAGTTGAGCTTCAGACAGCTGCTGCTCATCCAGGATGCAACATCCTTCATTCCTTCCTGGAAGCTGAGTCTGGTGGCATCGGGCTCCTTATTGAGGGAGAGGATGAGCTGGGTATCGTCGGCGAAGGATACAATGCTGAGTCCATGCTGTCTGACAATTGCGGCGAGGGAGGCCATGTAGATGTTGAAGAGAGTGGGACTGAGCGATGATCCTTGGGGTACTCCGCAGTTGATCTCTGTGGGTTCGGAGAGAAAGGGTGAAGGTCTGATCCTTTGGGTTCTGCTGACGAGGAAGGATCGGAGCCAGTCGAGGGCGGTCCCCTGCTTGCCGGCATCGTGGAGTCTGCCTGTGAGAGTGCGGTGGGAGATGGTGTTGAAGGCTGCGGACTGGTCTAGTAGGATGAGTGCCGCGGTGTGGCCTTGGTCGAGGAGCGTGCAGATGTCGTCTGTGGCGGTGAGGAGGGCTGCTGCCGAATCCGGATTGGAAAGGGTCGAGGATAGCCTTCCCCTCGATGAAGTTTGTCAGCTGGGCATTGACGATCTTCTCAGTGACTTTGGCTGCGAATGGGAGAAGAGAGATGGGTCGGTAGTTTTTCAGGTCCGTTGGGTCTGCAGAGGCTTTCTTCAGGAAGGGGTTTACTTCATCACATTTCCGGTCATCGGGGATTGTGCCGGCGCTGATGGTGCATCGTAGCTCTGGTGCTATGATGGTGGTGACTCTGTGGGAGATGTGCAGCGGGCAGGGGTCCGTGGGGGCTCCTGAGTGAGTGCTCTTCATGGTCATGGCGGTATCTTCAGTAGAGACCGGGGTCCAGGCAGTGATGCTGGGCTGACTGTCGTTGCTGGAGGAAGGGGTGGTTCCTGGAGTCTGTTTGCTGAAGTTGTCGTAGAGGGCCTTGATTTTCAGATGGAAGTAGGAGCCTTGCTTGTTGTAGAGGTCCTGGGAGGGTAGAACATCCATGGCTTCGCTGGGGGTTGGTGAATTTTTAGATGATGCTGTATAGTTCCTTTGAGTTGCTGGAGTTGGCGAGGATTTTGTTCCGGATGAAGGTCCTTTTGGTGGATGTGATGAGTTGGTGGTATTCTGTCATGGCGTAATCAACAGAAGGTACTCCTAATATTTCACTTTGAGTCAAGTATAATACATTATCTATATTGCTAAAAAACACAAAGATGAAAAGAGATCCCTCCTATAAAAAGGACTGGTACATAAACATTTGTTAATACATTCATCCAACAGATTTTTGTATAAGATGCATAATGGTCCAGTCCATACAGTCACGATTAGAAGGATCCTCTTGAAATAGCAATCAGTAGTTATACATGAAGGCTTGTTCCTTTCTTTCCTATTCAGTTTTGAAACAAGAGATTCGTCCTCCAGAAAAATTCTAAAAATGTGTAGACATTATCATCAATGATTCCTTGTCGCGTTGTCAAACAGTTTTCAATTGACGAGGGCACCAAGATAAGACCCTTAATGATGGCTTCTTGTAGCCTCCGCAACCTACTCCTCCTGTATCTGCTGCCGCAACCGCTGACATTTCCAACTTTCATTCGAGCAACTTAGAAGCCTTGAGAAAGTCATGGTGGTGACGAAACGCTTTTGGCTGTGATCGGTGTTCGTCACAACAAGGACTGGACCTTTATGCATCTTATACAAAAATCCGTTGTATGAATGTATTAACAAATGTTTATGTACCAGTCCTTTTTCCTTTCTGTGTTATCTTAAATAAATCAATTAATGAATGATAATTTGAATAGTTCTCGTGGTTTCCTGAAATATGAGGGATCTCCCTTCATCTTTGTGTTTTTTGGCAAGATAGAGTGCCGGGGTTTCCCTTCTGTTGATTACGTTATACACGCTACCCTTGTTTCTTTTGTTACTGATACCTTGGGTAGTGGGGTATCTTACCCTGAGAGGCACCATATAAAGACAAATTGATTATACTAGCCCATTTTTCTGAGATGTTTTGAAGTGCGACCATGTATCCACCACTACCTCGTTTGGCTTTTCGTATTCTGTCATGGCGTTCTTGTAGATGGTCTGGTCTTCTGTGGTTTTGCTACTCCTCCATTGTTTTTCTAGACGTTTGCAGGTGCGTCTGGATTCTTGGAGGTCGGTGGTGAACCAGGTGGCCTTCATGGGGCGCTGTCTCTCGGGTTCCGGAGGTGGGTGAGCTCTTCTGTGCATTTGGTGATCCAGCGGTGTAGTTCTTTGGCTGCAGAGTTGACGTCAGTTGAGGCGGAAGGGGGATCGTGGTTGGGGGTGGAGTTGAGGTGCTCCTCTGTGACCTTGCCCCAGTTCCTTTGCGGAGAGCGTGGAGTGGGTTTGCATGTGATGGCATTGTTGAAAGAGAAGTGTACGCAGTGGTGCTCCGTCCAGAGGGGCTGCATAGTGTGGCTGAAGCGGATGTTGTTCTCTCCTGCAAAGATGGGGTCGAGGGTGTGTCCTGCTTTGTGGGTAGGGGTGGTGACGAGCTGTTTCAGTCCGATGTGGGGAGGTTGTCCAGGAGGGCAGTGGAGTTGGGGTCGATGGAGTTGTCGGGGTGGAAGTTCAGGTCTCCGATGAGTATGTAGTCCATGGAGGTGATGGCGTGGGGTATGATGAGGTCGGTGATGGTAGTGATGACGAAGTTCGAGACCTGTGGGGTCTGTAGGTGAGGGTGCCGCGCAGCGTCGTTCTGGGTCTGATCTGGATCTGGAAGTGAAATTTGTTCGGTGGTGGAGGGGGAGTCGCACATGCTGGAGGTGGAGTCGGATGGAGCTCTTGTGTGCGATGGCGAGTCCTTCACTTGGGCGGTTGGGGTGGTCCTAACTCTGAATCTTGTATCCGTCAGGGATGGCAGTGAGGATGTCGGGGCGAAGGAGGCGTTGGTCCAAGTTTCCGTGAAGAAGGTGACATCTGGCGAGAGGGTGTTGAAGAGGTCCCAGAGCTCTATGGCATGTCTGTGCAGTGAGCGCACGTTGAGGAGGATGCACCTCAGGGTGGTGCTGGCATCCGGCGCAGGTGCGGCGCACGTTGGGATGTGGAGGGTGGTGAATGAATGTTAGCTGTGTAGGCAGGAGAACTGGCCATGGGTGGTGTTCGGGTTGGCCAGCTGGCAGTTGTTGTTCCTTCCGGGGTTGAGTGCGAGGATGGCAGCTGAGTCGTAACGGTGGGTAGTCGGAGAACCAGACTGGTCGTGGTCGAGTCATGGACGAGCACATACGGGCTTGCCTTTGGAGCACAGCAGCCGCCATTAAATAGGGAAGGGGGAGGGAAGCACAGCTGGGAGGCGGGAGCGGGAGTTGGCAGGGAGGAGGGGCCACGGGGCAGCAGCAGCGGGAAAGGGCAATGAAACAGGGATGGAGGACACAACAAGGGCACAGGTACCGGAGCATAAAAAGTAGATAAATTAAACAAAAATAGACACCTGGGGGAGGGGACGCAGGGGTAGCAGCTGCAGAAAAGGGTGACAAAGCGGGCACAGAGGACACAACAAGGGCACAGGTAACAGAGAACAAAAAACAGGCAACTTAAACAAAAATAGACATTAATAACAATTACAATGCAGAAAACAATTACAGGCACAAAAACGATTACCAAGGCACAAAAACGAGTTGACAGGCCTCAAAACACCTACTTACTAGGAGAGGTGTGGGGGCAACGGCACAACAGTGGAGCTGGGGCAGAGGGCAGAGTCCCTGACCAGGAGGTCAGCTCTATACCCTGAACACCCTTGGCCGGTCAGGCGAAGGTAAATGAATCAAGAGATCATCCAGGTAAAGATAGACCCTGATTAACTTGCTGTAAAGGACGGCCATTACTGGTGTAAGATTTTTGTAAAGTCTCTTGGAGTTGTTTTTATATTCAAATGAAAGGACCCTGATGTTGTAAACACAATGAAATAGATTTAATAAGGACTTAATTGTCCTTTGCAATGCAAATCTTTTAATGACATTTACAAAGCCACGCAAGGGGGCTATTTGCACCATCTTCGGTAAAGTGAAATGCAACACAGCCCACAGCCCGCACTGCGTTGCATTAAATTTCACTGTGGTAGGCGTACCATGGGTAGAGCGTGGGCATTCCCATTAATCCACTCACGGAATTTGACACAATCCTAGATTTACTAATGGCATTAAACTTAGCATTGCACCAAAATGTGCGCCTACCACAGAGAGGCGTACAGAGGAGAAATATATTTATTTGTCCTTGTTACTTCTTCTTTCTATGTGTGATACATTCTGCTTCACCCATAGAAAAAGGAAATTATCTCTTAGGATTGTTTTTGTGCAGGAAGGGTTGCTTTCCTGTACAAAAATAATCCTGCCTGTAGGGCAGGCAGCTTTGTAACATAGTGCGCCAGCACTAGGAGATGGCCGACATGCACCTTTTTTGTATACTTTCGCTTATTGTCCTAAGTGGGACAGATATGCCTAGACAAGAAAACTTGCTGCATTGTGTTGCATGAAAGGTAGAAAGCAGAAATGTGCCATATCTATTAAATTATTAAAGTATACAAACAAGTGGTGATGGAATGCTTGAATTAATCTCCGCCACTTGTAATTACTTGAGACACATACCAGTTCATTGTTCTTTTGCACACAATGCCACCTCAGTTTGAACGCAGCCATATACAAATCAGTCTTCACCCTGCTCCACTGGGAACAGTCCAGCCCGAACTGCCAAAATAGGTTCTCCTGTAAATATTGGCAGTGGGTTGTGGATTGGCTACAGCCCAACAGATTTAACGGTTGGGGTCGGCACATTAACTGAGTTCTTAGTGCCTGGAGGCGTGAATATCAAATCATGTTGTCTAGAAGGCTCTAGAAGTGAAATTGCTGTGGAAGTCAAGGGCTACACTTCCACCGTAGGGACCACTTGTGCCTCTATTACTTGTCCTGACCAGGTCTCAGGGTACTAGGTTACCCCTTATTCTTGAGAAAAGTTTGAGAATAGCTAGAACCAGAGTTCAAGGGCTCAAATTAATAGGAATTTAAAATCCAATCTGATGGTCAAGCGGGATTTTTAAATTACTATTAGAAAGTCAGCATTTTCCTGCCTAAAATATTTAGTAGCCTTTTCACTGTTAATACCCAGCCTGCTGGGAAGTATGATAAGCTCCCAGGAAAGGGAACAAAAGGTCTATGACTCAGAGAAAGAGTGACCTCCGTCCGACAGGATGGCCTTAGGGGTGTGCCCACCAACTGCACAAGGTTCAAATGGGCATCCTGTGTCAAATAGATGTAATTCACACTACTCTTACCTAGGCCTGGGCTAAATTTCTGTTCCGCTCGCGGAAATTGCGATAATTTGACATTTTCGCGTTCCGCGGAGAGCGCGAAAATGTCAAAATTTCCGCATTCCGCAGCTTAGCGATAATTTGGTTCTTGCTCGCGCTGTAAAATAATACATTCTCGCGCGCGTGCGATCGTCTTACCTGAATCCCAGCATTTGCCGACAAGTTTTCCCGATCCGGTCGCGTTCTCCACAAGATGTTGGATTGTTGGTAGCCATTTGCGCTGTCTCGCGACAGTTCGCGCCCGCAGTAATGTCATTGGTCGTGCGATCGCGTCTTTCTTCTCGCGATCATGCACCGCGAGAAGAGTGAAAACAAGATGGCCGCGCCCGCAAGCAACCGCATGGGTAAGTTGGCGAGCCGCGACTATGCAGAAAATACCACGAACGGGCGGGAAAAAAACTTCCGCATCTTCGCGATATTTCCGCGTGTTTGCGGAGATTTGTAACATTTTCGCGATAATTTGCAAAAGTCACTTTCGCAAATTCCGCCCACCCCTACTCTTACCAAGAGTTGAGTGCAGATTTGAACTACTGAGACCTAACTGGGCCTAGTAAGGTATAGTGCCATTATTACATGAAGAGGACTACCATTCACTTCAAACTAAAAATCCACTTTCTCACAGTAGCCCATTATAATAATCTCCATAACCACCTTGTCTGACACCATTCTGTACCTTTTATCTTAAGATGAGACTAGTTAGAAGCAAAACTTCTGCTTCCCCTTGTTTGTTTTCCCTATGCGAGATGTGCAACCACTTGGATGGTTCTTGGCTGAAACCCGGTTCTCTTGAAAACAATCAAGTGTTCCTTATTTCTAGAGAAACTTGTGGTTTGTAAAATATAGATGTCAACTTTTTCTCAAATAGTCTACTGCCTGAAAAATGCGTAATCAGTAGGTACTTCTCAAAGCTGCCCCTACACCACTTGAAGCCATAGCTGCGGCAAACATTTTGCCTGGACCTTAATGCAAACCAAAAGTTGAGAATGACCTTCTCCTTCTTGGATGCCAATAGCCAATAGCTAAAGACTGGAAGTCTTTAACCAGACATTGAGATGGATAGAGAGAATATATTTCAGATCCCATAGACAGGCGTAACCCTGCATATTCAATCTTCAAGAGCCATTTTGCCTTCTTATCAACAAGGTCTGAAATTGCAATATACTGAGTCTTTACAGCAATCGGCCCTGTCCAATTTGCCAAAAGGGGATCGATGAATAGGGAGTGAAGAAGCTCCAAATCACAGTTAGCTAAAGGAGAAAGTCTTCCCATGAACAGAGGAACTGTAGACATATCAGGCTCTTCATTTTCTTCTCAAAAGACCCGGAATTGTTACAATAACTGAAACCTTTGGAATTGATAGCTGATGGAACTGTTGCAACTACTCTCGACTAGTGCTTGGCTCTTCTTCCTCTTGAGGTAACTGCAGGGTAAGTGGACAGATATGGAATCACTGGCTGTAGCTCCTCTTAGTTGAATATACATTCCTCTGGAGAAGATGAAGTGCCTGGAAATCCCAGAAAGTCATTATAATCAGGTAATGACCTGAAAAAAGTCCCAGATAAAGATGAAGAAACTCATTTAAAGGGGCGACCAGATCGTCAGATGAACCTTCACGAGTGACAGAGGACATATCCCTCTATAAACAGTTTTCCTGAGTACCCAAAACTCAAAAATTGTCCAATAATATGACTTAGCAAAAATACACTGTAATTGTTATTTTCTTTTTTAAATTCTGTCCCAAACAATTTTTCACATATAGGTATGCTCTTAGTAAGGGTGGGCATCAGATTCCGTTCCGCTCACGGAAGTTGCAATATTTTGACATTTTCGCGTTCCGCGGAGAGCGCGAAAATGCCAAAATTATCACAATTCGCAGTGTTGCAGGGATTTTTTTCATGTTCGCGCTTTGAAAATGCGTTCTCGTGCGCGCGATAGCCTTACCGGGATCCACGCGTTCGCCGACGATCCATTTGTGTGCTCCAAGAGATGTTGATAGCCGGTCGCGCTATCCCGCGAGAGTTCACAATCGCGATCACGTCAATCGCCTCGCCATCAAATCCTGTGAGAGTCTGAGATCGCGAAAACATCATTTTCCATCACGAGAGAGAGCGTGAGGTCGCGAACCCGTCAATCTCCACCGCGACAGAGAGCATGAGATCGCGAACACGTCCTTTTGGACACACCATCGACATCTGGTGGAAGTGTGGTGAAGCTCGCGATCGCGAACACGACACATTTTTAATCTGGAGAAGAATATTATCTCTAGCAGCATAAAACCTTCTGTAAATGATGATTTGGATGAAAAAAACTCCTCAGATTGACATTTGGCTGTCCTTTTTTGTGCAAGGAGTCCTTTTAAAAAAAACCTTTTGGGGGGAGAGGGAGGAAGTGCCACAGAGTCTCCAACTTCCTGTTCCTGTCCAGCAGGCTCCTCCCAGTGCTTTGCCCATCTCCTGTTCATTCTGCCTTTGGATTTTGAGCTGGAAGGATCACTCTTTGTGTCTGCTGCATCATTATCATTGGATTTGAGGACTTTTGAATTTGATATTTTACAAGTAAGTTGGTGTTGTGTCTGTTTGATTGGGGGCTTGCAGTTGCTGCAACTACAATTTTGGTACTTATCACTTTTTTTAAAAATTGTTGTGGGTAGCCAGTAGGCCCAGAGCCAGTCATGGGTGGGTGCATGATGAAGCAACGGTTCTTTTGGTGTGTGTTGAATGTTTTTCAAACATCATTTAGGGCATGGATGGCATTGGATTGAGTTGGAAAATGTGTTTTTTGGGGGGTATTTCTGTTTGTGTTGTGTGTGCCTAGTGTGTTGGTATGAACCCTGCAGACCTTGTTTTGCCCTTTGGATTTTCGTTTTTGCATTAAAAAGGCAAAGCAGTGTGGTTTAGCATGCATCCTTTGCCTTTTATAGGCCGTTTGTCAGTTCATTGTTTCTCAGGCCTCATGCTTGTTGCTTGTGATTTGTTTGTGAGTGTCCATGTGGCTGGTGGCCTTTTCTGGTGGGAGTTATTAGTGTGCTGATTTTGCCATATAGGCCAGCATGGTTTTCCTATTGGCTTACTGCTTCCATCCATCCCCTTTGCCAGCAGCAGCTCCCTTCCATTACATTTGTATTTTGGTTGTTGTTCTTATTCTTTCCTATCCTTCCTGAGAGTGTAGTGTGTACACTGTACACAGTAAGTAGTATACAATAGACCTTGTTGCCAAAGTCTCACAAATGGCTACACTATATCTTTTATTTGTTTGTTTGTACTAGTAGTAATTGAACCACAACAACAAATGCAACATTTCACTGATGTTCTTCTCCTGGCTTATTTGCTTTTAGGTGCACAAAAAGACAGAGGAGGAGGTATCAACATCATCCGTTGTACCGCCAGACAGAAGTCCTGCTGTGCACCACATCATGTCCACGTGTGACCACAGACATCTCTGCAACTTGTGCACCTGCGTCCTGTCTGATATCTGAAGAAGATGGCCCCAAAGAAAGGTACCAGGTCCTCCAGTAACAAGAAAGTTGCCGGTGAGAAGAAGGAACAGAAAAAGGAAGTGGCACTAACCACGACTGGTGTGCCGGCCATTGTGTTTTTTGGGGCCCAAAAAATTACGCCTGCAGCAGCGTTGTCCGGGAACCAAGCTGGGAACAGCACCTCCACACCAGTGGGCCAACCCCACCAACCTAAGCCCAAGCCCATGAGTGTTGCAGAGGTAGACAGTCTACTAATGAGCAGAGATGTTGAAATGTCATTATCGCAAAGTAGTACACAATCAACGCAGGCGGAAACTCAGCAGATAAGTGTGCAGCAGCAGGCGCAGCCGCAAGAACAGCAGCAGCTGCAAGAACAGGCCAATCAATGAATATGTAATGCGAAGAGGGGATGCTACTGTGAAAGGCATGACCCTTTAGATGTTCCAATGGTGCCTAGTTAAAAGCCTAACTGAGATGCTTCTTCCTTTTGAGGTCTTCACACGTGAAGTCAGCAAGGAGGACTGTACTATGGGCCAAGCTATCCCATTGTTGCAAATGTTAGAGTATCAGCTGAAGGAGGTGTCTGAAGCATACAAAGGTGTAGAGGAAAAAAAAGAAGCATATGAGTTGGTGGAGAGCTTAGCGCGTCGCTTAGCTGACAATACAAGGGTGCAAAATAAGATTTTGTCACGAAAACATTACATTTGTACCACAATTCAGGATCCACTGACAAAATGGGCACTGAAGACATGAATTTCTTTTTCAGAAATGGATGTTGCCCGGTACAAAACTTGGATAGCTGAGTCAGCGAGTAAGTTGGAAAATGAACGGCTGCTAATTAAAACCTGCTAGATAAACCCACAACAAGTACTGCAGCAGGGCATACGGTGTCAAGTCCAACTTCAGAGCCTGAGGTTAGTGCTTTTGGCTCAGAACACTCACCAACACTATCGACAACACCAAGAACTGGATCATTAGACCCAGTAAAATCGTTAAATGATTGGTATTTACAGCAAGGCATTGGTAAGTCCAGTGCTGATGCAATGAGAAAAGAGCCCGATAAAAGTTTAGCACCCCTGAACATTGAGCGGATGGTCCAGGCCTCTCTGAACGACACAACAGAGGTGTACATTGATCAAAACCCATTGCGGTATTGGTATGGGAAAAGGGGCCAATGGCCACTGCTCGGCAGGCTGGGGATAACATATCTGGCTTGCCCTGTCGCAAGTGTCTCTTCTGAACGTGTTTTCAGTGCTGCTGGTTCCATTGCAACAGTGAGAAGGACCAGTCTCTCACCCAAAAACGTAGAGAGGTTAACCATGATCAAAATGAATCAGCACTTTATACCACCGAATTACACAATACATGAATCAAGGGAGGAAGATGAGGACAGCGGCTCAGGTGATGGAAGTGGTGTGTTAGATGATGATTACCTACTTCTGGTTGAACCCCCAGAGTTCGAGAACGAGCTATACTTCCCTGACAATTAGGCTTGCACTTCTTACTGTCTTCCTCCCTTATTTTATTTCATTTGTGTATCTGTCTTTTTGGTTAGAAACTTCGAATCACAACAAATCCATCACCACCGTCTTCTACTCGTTTTATTGCCATATACGAGTTTCAGCTGTCTGCATTTCACAGTACACTCCTCAGACTCCTGCTCCTCCATCCTCCTGAATCTCCCTAAATCCATTGCCCTCAAGAAGACAGATGATGATTGGATGATGCAAAATAGAAGAAAAAAGAAAATCTTTCCTAGTCCCTCCAAAAGAAGTGGAACATGATGATGACTACTATAGCTATCCTCCTTTCTGATCCGAGAGAGACTGCCCATTAACTGAAGATGAGAAGGAAAAGGTAATGAATGATGCCATGCATTGGACGACGCTGACTGAGTGATTTTGTTGTTGTTTGTTGTGCATGAAGTTACTTCATTGTGTACTATATGGAATAATCTACACACTAAAAGTAACTCAAGGCACTTTTTCCCTTCTTGTATTTTTAATAACAAATTTGTACTTCTGCTGCAGGCCGATACATTGCATTTTGAATATAGGAAGGGGACTTAATCTGTACACTGCACACTGAGTAGGACAACACCATGATGATGATGGCGAGAGAGACGGCCCTTCACTTAAGATGAGAAGGAACAGGTAATGAATGGCATGCATTGGACACCGACTCTGAGTGATTGGTGTTTGTGTTTTTGTTGTTTGTTGTGCATGAAGTGAAGTTAAAGTGTACTAGTATTTACTCTACACACTAACAGAGACTCAAGTCAATATTTCCACTCTTGTTGTTTATTAACAAAATTGTACTTCTACTGCAGGCCGATCCATTGCATTTTTGAATATGGAATCTGGACTCACTCGGTACACTGCAGACTGAGTTGAACAACACCATCATGATGACCACAGTGACATAGTATCTTCACAGTCACTCAGTACAAGGATAGGAGATGATTGATGGAATAAGTCAGGGCGTTTCATGAGTGGCATAAAAGATAAACAAGTAAACAACAACCACAACAGTGTAGCGGTGGAGTCGAGTGTAGCGGTGGTATGACTGTGGTGCATTGATTTAGTCACTTAAATTGTAAAATGCTATGTTTCTGGATATGTGCTTTGTCCAACTCTTTCAAAAAATGTACGCTAAATGGAGGATGTGCAAAGGGTGCCGTCACCGTGGGCCTGCTCTGTCCTGTTGGTGTTGTAGGTTAATGCTGGAAACAGGCTAGAGTAGAGATGATGCATCCATACCGCCTCGGAAAATGTTCTTATTGCACTACATCATAACTTGTGCATTTTTTTCAACTTGGTTTCTCAATATCCCTTTTGTTTTCCCATCTACAATTACAGGCAGGGCCTTACCCTGTGCTATACTTGGGGAAACAATGCACACTTACCTTACCAATGAATCTACATCTGCCAGGCTGGCAGTGGCGTCACCCAAGATTGATGGATGGAGCATCCATGGAAGGGAGGACCAAGAGGAATACCGAGATACAACTCCCCATTTGACCAGGATAACACAGTAAAAGTATCAACTTTCATAATCTTTTAAATAATTCGATACTTTTTTTTGTCTACAATCATTACAACAGTGTGTTCTTGTTGTTATTGTTATCATTAGGTTTGCTCTCTGTTTATAATTTATCCCTACAGATATTTAAACATTTTCTTTGCTATCTGTAAAAGTAAGCTTAACAACTGAACACAAACTGTATGTAATCCGGGTCTCCTTATCATCATCATGCATGCATTTCCTTTTTCTCCCTTAACATATTGATATGGATATGGTAGTCAACAAAGATTCTGTCGTTTGTTGTTTGTCCATGCGTACTGTTTTTCTTTCTCAAACCTTTCCCCAAACCCCCCTTCCCAACCATTCAACAACCCTAACCCTCTTCCCCTGGACTGTGTGACTTATTGAGGTGTGACTAAATGACATGTACACCAATAATTTATCAAACGTTTGATGGGGCGGATGTGGCAAAAGCAACAGTACTTCAATTTTAAGGCAGGGTGAGGATCTTCTTCTGCTTGCCCACCCATGAGCAGTATATTTGTGAGGTAATTTTTTTACCAAAGGAACCTAATACATCAGCATTAATTGCCGGCATCGATTGGATTAATGGATTTGTTGTCATCCTCCTACACAGCACTAACAGTTACGCTTGTGTCCAGTGTACTATAGGCCTAGTCAAGTGACTCGACACAACTAGAGTTTATAACTCTGTGTACTAGGCTATCCCCACCACCATGATGTTTTGTTGTATTTTGGCATATTATTGTTTGGCAGTAAGTTCTGTACTGTACTTCATTCTACTACTCCTCGAAGAATCTCTCCCAGGCTACTGACTGTCTCATTTTCTTTTTTTGCAAATGCTGCTGCCAGTGTCTACTACTACTACTACTACCACCACAACCATGGCATGTTAGGAAAGAAAACCATCATCATCATGCAGCCATCGCTGTGCCTAAGTTAAACATCATGCAAAGGTAAGAGAAGTTTGGGGGAGGCATAATTAATAATGGACATGTTTTCATTAATTCAATTTCACACACCCCTTTGAGTCCAGTTGCAGAATGCATAGAGTAGAAGAGACTGACAGTACTAGTAGGACAAGTCACTCAGTGAGGGGTGCCGCATCTATCTGTTTGTGTCTTATAAAGTCAGCCAATTATTTAAATCAAACACTGGCTGTGGGCGACCCTGCACCAGCAAGGAAACAGTGTGATGTAAAACAGTAAACCCACCCAGAAAACATTAACAACATCGTATGTAAAGTAGAAATATATTATTTAATCCCCTAACAAAAATAAACTATGTAAACAAATTCCACAACACCTG
Source organism: Triturus cristatus (assembly GCF_964204655.1). Classification (NCBI taxonomy): domain Eukaryota; kingdom Metazoa; phylum Chordata; class Amphibia; order Caudata; family Salamandridae; genus Triturus; species Triturus cristatus. Next base: position 1,689,938,371 of record NC_140589.1, read on the forward strand.
TCCCAACCCTCTCCCTAACCCCAACCAATGTCCGTAAAGAAAAAGTCCAACATAATGTCCAATTGTCCAAAGAAAAGAGAAAACCCAATGCCCAATTCCCACCCACCAAAAGAATAAATAAAAAAGGGGGGTCTTATGCTCGGCGGGCTCGACTCTGGAGGACACGTACTTGCTCCTCTAGGCGGGCAACACGGCGCTTCAATGCGAGGCAGTTGCATCGACGGGGGTGCAGCAGTGATGTTAAAGGAGGGACGGCAGCGGGCAGCTGCCAGATGGTGGCGCCGTAGCACTGGAGGGCGGTGGCTGGGGCCCAGGGCATTGGAGGAGGCTGCAGCTGCTGCCGCCTCCTCCTCCTCCTCTTCCAGAACCACCAGCCGACGGTATTCACTCTGTATGGCCTCCAGCTTCCGACGCCGGACCTTGGCTGCCAACTCCTTCCTGTCAAGTAACAGGTTTCCCCTTGGAAGGAGTAGCTATATATCAAGAAGAAAAAACAAGACTATTGTAAAATATACTCTTAGCAAAGCAGTAAGACAAATTAATTCTACACATAGTGGCACGGTAGCACTAGCAAGAACAGTACATAACATTTGTGGTATGTATCTATCCTCCCACTTTCTTGGACTTTAACATTTGTGGAAGTTTCAGGCATTCAACCAACCATGCATCTGATTCCTATCAGCCACCTATGCATGCATGCATCCCACGTATCCTTCTCTGCCAGTCATAAACATTAAATTTCGCCCGTCCTTCTTCCTTCCACTCTTCTTTCCTTTTTAGTTCAACCCATCCATCAAGGTCATCTGATCTGACTTTTAGTCTTCTCCATAAAACCTTTACAGCTGAGTTGAAATCAGATAGAAGAGGCCATTGGTTACTCAACACTCCCGCCGCTAATGCTTTTACTAATGCTAAGTAAAGGGTGTCTTCAACCGTTCACAACAACTTCTTACTTAGTAAGTCTCAACTGTACAGTATACAGTACACCCTTGCAGTGAGTGTAATGTCATTAAGTAAGGATTAGGAATCTAACTTACCACCGCCCGCCACTGCAGCTGGCTCACCCCCTTCAGCTCCTCCTGCAACTGCCGCATCCTCTCCTCCGTCACCAGTCGCGTCGCCTTCGTCGCTGGCCCCAGCACTGGTGGTTGGTAGTGCGCCTTGAAAAAACAGTGTGATATACACCTTTCCCTATATTTCACTAGCAAGATTGAAAAATTAGTTAATAGTAATACATACATATACAACATACATCACTAGTACAAATCAGGTCGTAGTAGAGTAGACACTAGTAGTTATATGGTCCCTAGGGTCATTTTAGTCTTTGCTTAGTTAGCCCGAGCCATGCAACCATTTTACCTTTGTGTCTTTTATTTTTGCACACGTTACCTCGCAGCTTGTTGTATAAAGACACCTTTGAGCCCACATAAGCTCATACTGCTACTGTCTAAGCGCTGCGTACAAGGTCAAACAAAACAAGCCACTTTGTTATGGAGTTCTGGTGTTAGTCCATTTTTCTTATCCATAAAAATGCTACACTTTTTGGCACAACTGAGAAATGCTTGCAATATACTAACGCGCACCATTTTTCTCATAACAGACGGAAGATTCCCTTCTATGAACCAGAGCTTTGCAGAGTACTAGGTTCTTCTAAGGCAGAGGTCTTCAAACTTTTGGATGCCGAGACCCCCCTGTCAACATTTTGAGGCGTAAGGACCCCCTCTTGACAAAAATGTCTAAACCTGTTGACTAAATTGCATGGGATGAAAATGTAAATAAGGTTATGTGATGCCGCGTATTTTGGGATAGCATTGCTTCATTATTTTGATATTTGTTACACACAGTAACGCTGAGGAAAGATTTCACCCAATCAGTACCCATTTATAACCAAAATACAGCAATTATCATCAGAAAGATTTCAAGTCAACCTTTGTGAAGGGCCTTCCACTCTGCAGCAATACGTGCTGCCACATTAGAAGCTCACCTGGCCCTGACCGGAAGAAGCAGGGGTCCCTTAAAACCCTGGCGGTTTTGTGTAGAGTTAAGCCTTTTACCCATGCAGCTTTCCTCTCACCCCCTCCCTTCCATCCCTCTCTCCTCTCCTAACCCCGGATCCCTCTCTCACTTTGCAGGTCATTTTCTTTCACCCCTTTTTACAACTTCTGAACTCTCCCCATTCAACCTCTCACTTCACCTTTAATCACCTCTTGCCATTCTGTCCTTTCACTGCCCTCATCTCTAACAGTCTCTCACATTTATCTCATGGCCTCTCTGGCCCTGTCACCTCCCGTGCCCCTCAGCACTTCTCATTCACCTCGTCTCTTCATTCAAATTTTTGTCTATTTGTATCTTACACCTCTCCAGTCCCCCCATTCCTCTTTCACATCTCCCCTTTGTTCTAACAGAAGCCCTCACCTTTGGATCACACTCACTTCTTGCGTGTCCACACTTCTCTTCGGCAATTCACATTTCTCCTCATCCCTGACCTCTTCAATCAAATTCTCTCACTCCCTTGCTGTCCTCTCTCATTTTGGGTGCGGATGCAAGTTCAGAATGGGATGAATGAATGTATGATTACTGATGGGCTTGTTTGAGTGAGTTGCATATTGAGTAGTGAGGGGGACAGGTGAGTGAAGTGTCACATGAGTGCAGGATGAGTAGTGTACTCGTGTGACTGCAGGTTGAGGTATAGTGTGAGCAGGACAAGTGCATTTTGAGAGCAGAGTGATCACTGTGAGTGCAGGGTGAGCGGGTGAATGGTGCAAGTGCATTGTGATCAGTGTGAGTGCATTGTGATCGCTGTGAGTGCAAGGTGAGCGGGTGAATGGTGCAAGTGCATGGTGATCAGTGTGAGTGCATTGTGATCGCTGTGAGTGCAAGGTGAGCGGGTGAATGGTGCAAGTGCATGGTGATCAGTGTGAGTGCATTGTGATCACTGTGAGTGCAAGGTGAGCGGGTGAATGGTGCAAGTGCATGGTGATCAGTGTGAGTGCATTGTGATCGCTGTGAGTGCAAGGTGAGCGGGTGAATGGTGCAAGTGCATGGTGATCAGTGTGAGTGCATTGTGATCGCTGTGAGTGCAGGGTGAGCGGGTGAATGGTGCAAGTGCATGGTGATCAGTGTGAGTGCATTGTGATCACTGTGAGTGCAAGGTGAGCGGGTGAATGGTGCAAGTGCATGGTGATCAGTGTGAGTGCATTGTGATCGCTGTGAGTGCAAGGTGAGCGGGTGAATGGTGCAAGTGCATGGTGATCAGTGTGAGTGCATTGTGATCACTGTGAGTGCAAGGTGAGCGGGTGAATGGTGCAAGTGCATGGTGATCAGTGTGAGTGCATTGTGATCACTGTGAGTGCAGGGTGAGCGTGACAATGAAGGGCGAGAATGAGGAATGAGTTGTCTGAATGCAGGGTGCATTCCCAGACCCATGAAGTAACTCAGCATGTTATTGACGGGGCGTAGACTTTAAGATCTAAGTTAAACTATTGCGGCATTAATCGGGGATCGAGGGTGAAGGAAATAAATAATGTGCTGATCCTGCAACAAACTTCCAGTCCTATGGTTAGGGTTGCCAGCAGATTATTTTGGTGGCCCAGTCGGTACAAAAAAAACCAGTCACCTAAAGCGGTATTTTCAGCGCTTATCTGTGCATACTTCCCAGGGCCGGCTTTAGTGCTGGTGGTGCCCTGTGCGACCATGTTTGTTGGTGCCCCCCACAATGACCACCCCCACCACGGATTCTCTCACTAGCACCCTTTAACAGTGACCAAGTCTCCATAACCCCACACTCTCAGATGCATTGAATTAGTTATATAGTGCCACTCATACCAGTGTAGGGTGTCCGAGCACTTTGCATCACACACACATTACACAGAGACAATCAATCATAAGTGTGTAAATCAGTGTATAGGAAATGTTACATAAGCCAAAGGACTAAAAGTGTAGGAGTCACATGTCATCCATACTGGTAGGCAGTATAGTTCAAGAGTGCTTGGTGTGGAGAAGCACAAACTCAGAGTCGAAAAAGAAACAGCATAGTTGGGAGTTTCCTTTAATAATAAGAATTGATTTCTAGCCAAATTAACCCTTTTTGCAACATTAATCAATGGTCTAATAATGTATTCTTTGTAGTGTGCATGCTGTTCTAGGATGAAAGTTAATAGCTCACTATTCTCTATTAGGAATTTAAGTTATAAATTGCAAGTAACAAAAGGATGTCTCTTTTGAAAGCAGTAACCTGCTGATCTCTTCACATCATACGCACTCTGTAATCTACTTGGTACACGTTCTTTGCAGCAGGCATATTAACCCTCTGCACTAACATCACCCAAGTCAAAACCTCAACTATACAACATTCTGATCTCTCTCCAGGAAGATAATTAATCACACCAGTTATCTTGACATTTATGTGAGGCCTGGTAATTGCTGGGGAAAGAAACGCTGCAGCAGGTGCTTCAAAAGCACAATAAACTTTCACTCACAGCGCCCCCAGGAAGCCAACTTTGTATTCCTTACCATGAAATGCATTCTCACACTACGGCAGTGAATGTAAAATCCAAATGTAAGGAAACGGCACAGTGGGGACCCAGGGGGTACTGGAACCAGCAAAAAAACCTAAGCCTCTGTAAGCAGTTTACAAAGGCATGTTAAATGGTCTTTAAAGACCTGTGAAAAAACACGGGGGTGCCGGAGATAGGAATCCAGACACTGCCCAGCTGAGCCCCCAGCAGCTCAAGTTTCACTGCAGCAGCCCGGGCTGAGACACAGGACGGGGGAAGGGGGGGGGGCTGAAGCCCTTGGGCCTGGGCAGAAGTGTGACTGGGAAGGCGCGACCCCCTTTGCATCACTCCACGGCCCCCCTGGGGGTCGCGCCCCACAGTTTGAAGACCCCTGTTCTAAGGTGAGGGGTCCGCAGAATTCGCTCAGAGATCTTCATTTATAATTTTATATAAACTATATTCCTACTAAGGGGATCGTGGTGCTTTCACCACTGTTCAGTTATCATGATTTCGCATTTTATTTTCTTCATTCGATGGACTTGTAGTTGTTGTAAGTGTAACTAAGTGTAACAATGTTTATAGTTTTAATCTTATGCATTTGGCTGTTGGTGCTGCATTATAGAACAACGTACAGAGCTTGTCAGTTGCAAATAAAACTTTTGAACTTACATAGACTCGGTGGTATTTGGTGTGGATGGACTTACACGAGTGAGCAAGCGAAAGGACGGGTGTGCATGTGCATTGTTTCACCGACTGAGAGGTCGGGAGTGTTATGTTTTGGGTTGTCTACTCATTGGGTATCTTGGGGGGGTTCGGAGAGCTAATAGTAATGAAACACTACTATAACTAGTCGGGCAGGGGATTATGGTGGGTTCTGTTCTGATTGAGGTGTGAGGAAGGTCCAACCTCCCATCACCAACATCCTATTTTCTTGTGCAAAGTTCTGTATGTGCAAAATCCCTACAACAGTAGTAGTATGTCCTATCCTATCAAAATAGTAAAATCTGGTTGGGCATTTTGTTGGTGGGAATTGTCAAAAAGCCTCAAGATTAATAAAGCCTCAAGATTAAGAGGACTAGAAGGAGTACAAGAGGACAACCCAAAGGACTAGACTCAATGGCTAGACCTACTGATGAATATGAGTTTTATTTAAAACCTTTTAAATAAACAGTGGCCAACTGGGCAAGCTTAGCTACAGACAGACTAATAGTAGTAGTACAGAGAGTCATAGCAGAGGCAGTTAGAGGTAGGGATAACAAGAATCTAGAAACAGATAGTCTAGATCGAAGGATTATTGTTGGTAAAAATAGCATTAGGAAACGGAAACAATAGTTCGGAAAAAATATGGTGCATGAAAAGTTAGGAATAAGTATTATTAATATTATTAAAAACAGGAAGACTTACTGGGGCCAGCAGAAGAGCCCTCATCCTGGTCCTCCTGTCCTTGGTGTTGAACTGCTCCCACCGACTCTGACCCCGTCTTCTTGCCCCTGGGTGCTGATCATGAAAGATATAAGAAAGAAAGAGACAAACATTGATGATTGGTGTGAAAGAAATAATATATTTTTAAAAGACGGTCAAAAAAACATTTATGTAAACAACAATTGCAATAAAATTGACCTATCTAATCTGGTCGACAAGTAGTATCGGGGGATTCGCGGACCGCCTAGTTATTATTTATCAACACTAATCCAGTGTTCCATTCTGATTCCAGAATACGAACTAAGCCTAAGTAGTACGTACAACCTGACCAACCCTCCTATTCCAGGCGTGCCAATTGTATTTGCATAAATGGAGGACACATGCCTACATTTTTGCATACACCAAATTGTTGGTTGGTTGATGCTGCTATTCTGCTAGTGCTAAGCCTATTACCACTCACTGAACAAACTACAAAAGGTTCCACTGAGGACTGGGGTAAGCTCTAGCAGCACTCAGCAGCACGTGACGTAACAGAGGGGGCGTCACGCAGACCACTAAAAAATGACAAACTAAGAATAAGTAACTAAACCTAAGTATCAATCCACCCCTATCTCTTAGTGACAGGACAAAGGAAGGACTAGAGTCACTCTAGTATTACCTAACTTAAGTTCTCTAAAATAAACTCTTACATAATCACTCAAAACGAGTGCAACCGCAAAGTTGCAAATAAGTAAGATTAGTAGCGCAGAGCACCTGTGTCATAACAATCACTGAAGACTTTTAAACTTAATTTACCTGTAATGTAAGCAGCAGCATTCTAGCTGGCCGGAAAAAACATACATTTGCAATATATAACACAGAGCAGAAGAACAGATACAACGTAGTAATAATTAAATAGCTACTCACCAAGACCCGGGACCTCCACTCCTAGCAGGTCCAGCAGGTCTTGCTTCCGGTCCAGGATATCGGACCACTGGTGCGTCAGCTGGTTCTGGCTGCGCCGGACACCAGAGCAGCGAAACACTGCCCGGCGCACATTTCCCCACCACTGCCGACGCTCCCGGAGCCTGTACCCGGACCCAGGCCTGCCACCTGCTGCCAGAATTAAGGGGAGGTGACGCTGCACAAAAAAACCCACTGCGGCCAACTCCACCTCCCAAATAAGGCCCGTGCATGCACCCCTTGTGGGCGCCGCCTTCCGCAAGGAAGGCGGTCGAGGCTCTGGCTGCAATGAGCCCTGCTGTGGCACTTTGCCATGGTTCTGGGGTAGGCGGGGGCAGAAAAGAAAAGGTAAAAATTAAAAAAGTAAGTAAAAGAAATGAAAAAAGCAGGTAGTAGAAAAAGAGTGAACCAGTAGTTAAAAAACACACACAAAGTAGACTAAAACAAAAAATATAGAATCAGGAATATAGAGAGAGAGATAATAAATAAAACAGATAAAAAAAAGTTTCCAGAAACAAAGGATCGAAAAGATAGAGGGAGGATTGAAAAGCAGGCCCCAGAACCATAACAATAGAGTGAAAAACAAGATGGCCGCGCCCATTGCGACTGCATGGGCAAGTTTGCGCGATATTTTCCCTCGAGCACGCAGAAAGTGTCGCGAACATGTAATACGTGCTCCCGAACAGGAAATACTTATCGCAAACAGGCGCGAGCATGCATTGTGTGACCCGGAACAGAAAATAGCATCGCTAGCGGGCGGGACAAGTGAAAACAAGATGGCCGCACCCATTAGCGACCGCATGGGCAAGTTGGCAACACATTTCCAACGCGATCACGCAAAAAACATCGCGAACAGGCGGGACAAGCACTTCCGCGTCGTCGCGATATTTCTGTGTGTTTGCGGAGATTTATGACATTTTCGCGGAGATTTGCGTAAAGCGATTATGCAAATTCCGCCCACCCCTAGCTCTTAGATGTAGCCTTCACATATAGACATACTCACAGATGTAGCCTCACAGATGTACCATACTTTAAGGGACCCACCGGGCCCTAAGAGGGTAGAGAGGTCCTCAAACAAGAGGTAGGAAGGGACACATCCTCCCTATTCAATACATTCAAAACTGCAGGGACAAGCAGGGGAGCAGAGCACCAAGTAGGTTGCAGCTGGGATGGACCTTTGATGAATGTGTGACTACAAGGCCTCCCCCCTATACCCTCTTGGGAACTGATGCCCTGTTCATGTGGGGATAATCCTCTTCAGAAACTAGCGGCAAGTATCAGACTTGTTTCTACAAGATCATTAGATGTGCCTTATGGAAATTGAGAGAACAGACCTTATTGCATCCCATCCTGACGAAAGCCCAGTACTTTTTTAGGCTACTAGAAATGGCTGAACATGGTGTCTAGCTTAGGGGCATAGGACCATCACATCCTAATACCCTCCTATATTGTTTTTACTTTTCCCTCCTACTACAACAATAAAGGATACTTTAGGAGTGGGTGAGGAATTTTATGTTTAAAGTTACGCCCCATGCACCTTTTTTATAAGTGAAATGTAGATGAGCCCACCCCCACCTTTAGGAGTTGGGGTGAGCCCAATGATGAAGCATGTCACTATTAAAGTGAGCGAGGCCGATATAAAGCAAAAGGTGTGTTGCCCTTCCCACCCATAGTTACGAGTTGGCTCCAGATTGGATATAGGAACTCCCGGTGAATCCCACTGAAGAGAGAAACATCACCAACAGAAAGACCTTAGTTCCCCCCCCTTTTTCTTAAGGAACTCTTTGCATTCTTCTAAAGGGACACCCATTACGCTTTTGAATGCCTCAGAGATGTAGCCAATACATGTTTCGTCGATGTGGCAAGTTTGCCACCAACTCAGGGCTACAAACAAAGACACAAATCATATATCACTATACCATAACGAGTCATGTTAACCTCTTCTCCGAAATACATCATAAGCCGAAATAAGGGCATGAGACATGAGTCGAATTACAAACGAGAATGATACACCCTTCAAGGTGCACTCACATAATCTTATCCTTATAGTATAAATGGGTGTCTCATGCTGCTCATAAGAAATTCATAATAAAGTATTACCATGCACAGCAACCAAGCTCATTTGAGAAATAAGTCCTGATCCACTAGAACATACATGTGTCATTCAAGCCACTTGCATCCTATTACCAAGTAGTCCATCACAATATTAAAGATAAGTGTTCTCCTGTGATTGCTGCATGGTATACCAAATATTTCAGCCCACCATAAAACAAAACTCACTACCACTTGTCTTACCCTCAATCAAAGTATAGAGAGCCTAGTCTCTCTCCCAAATCGACAAATAAATAGCATCTGCAATATCAAGAAACAATATGTTCCATAATGTATAGCACTACTAATACACTCAATCATAGCGTGCTATTGATTATAAACTTACCAATATTTTCTGCATGTATTCAAGAAATCAAAAAAGGTTATATAATCGAAGTAGACCTGGGCAAGCAAAAAAGTGCAAGTGAGCATCTCTCTTACTGATAAGCAAAGCAATTCTTGTGTATGAAAAGTCTGTTACCGGCCCCAAATCTATAATTTTTTCGAGCCAGTTCCTCTGTTATTGCTTCACCAGTACCCAGTAAAAATCATTACGCCTGTCTCTTCTGTACGATCCATATGTGGATCCTGTTCAAATATAATCCCCCTGAGACAGGGACCACACACCGTAACTCATTTACTGAATATGTCCACATATTGCCAGAGTATCGTATTGCTCTTACTATAGCTCCAGTACAAACATTATTTCCACGCAACGGGCACCACACACTGTAACAGATTCACTGAATACACCCACATATTGCCATAGTATCCCCAGTATTGCTCTTACCTTATAAGTCATATATAGTCATATATAGGCATATGGGAGAGTGCAACCATGCCTACCAACATCCGATCTGTTGACTGGGTGTGAGTGTTTGATTGGTTCTGATCCTCCGTCCATCACCACCCCCTTTTGTACCGTTTTGTTCGCCATAAGTTGGCAGAGTATGCTCAGACGTGAGTTCCTTGCTCACTTTGCCACTGGAACTGGATTCAAGCAAGCCTGGCTGAAGACGGCTGAAATGCCAGAAACCGGTCCTAGGAAGCTTGTTTCCGGTCCAGGGAAGGCATGGCTTGGCAGTTCGGGCTGGACTGTTCCCATGAGGCACAGGGTCAGACTGATTTGCATATGGCCATGTCTGAACTGGGGTGGCAGAGTGGGCTAAAGAACGGTGATGGATCAAACCCAGATCTGTTGACTGGGTGTGAGTGTTTGATTGGTTCTGATGCTCCATCCATCACCACCCCCTTTTGTACCGCTTTGTTCGCCATAAGTTGACAGGGTATGCTCAGACGTGAGTCCCTTGCTCACTTTGCCCCTGGATTCAAGCAAGCCTGGCTGAAGACGGCTGAAATGCCAGAAACCGGTCCTAGGAAGCTTGCTTCCGGTCCAGGGAAGGCATGGCTTGGCAGTTCGGGCTGGACTGTTCCCATGAGGCACAGGGTCAGACTGATTTGCATATGGCCATGTCTGAACTGGGGTGGCAGAGTGGGCTAAAGAACGGTGATGGATCAAACCCAGATCTGTTGACTGGGTGTGAGTGTTTGATTGGTTCTGATGCTCCGTCCATCACCACCCCCTTTTGTACCGCTACCAACATCCGACATCATTCTCAGCAGCATTCATATGCATCACCACACCATGTTGCCTGCACTACAAATGGACACCACATCAGTTTAGAAAAAATCTATCTTTATCTAAACCAAACAAGACTAAAACAAAACAAATCCACAATACATATATCAAGATATCGCTTTTGAGAGAGATTATTGCAAAGATATCACTTGTAGAAACAAATAGCCCGTACTGGGGCTATTACGATGTCGTGCTAGGCACAAATTCCAAATACCCCACTGACCACAAGGTGCGCGGGTCAGCCATGAAGACACGCAGACCCTGAAGTAACATTACCTTGGCAAATGAAGTAAAAAAATAGTGCACGGCGTCACGGAGGTGAGGAATCGATGGGACAAGGTGAGGAAGGCTCCTTACTGTTACAGGGGAGGTGAGTCATCGAGGCTGCAAGGAGGTGAGGTGTCAAGTCTGGGTTAGCAAGGGAGGTGAAGTGGCATCGGCAGGATTCCGTTCAGCAGGGTGTTGTCAATGAGTTCAAGAAGTCACTCACGTCTGGTTATCCGCTCCGCGATGATGAGGGGCAGTCACTGGTGGCGACAGGCATTTGTGTGAGCGCTGGTGTTGGGGAGGTCGATAACTTGCAAGCATAGGTGGGTATTGGCAGGCGTTGGAGCTGGGGTGCGGGCAGGGCGGTGCATCGTGCACTTCACATGCAGTGCCCATGGCGTCGGTGCAGGTCGCGGCATTCCATGAGGCGCAGATGATGGTGTTAGTGATGTTTTTCTTGTGTTGCAGCACAAAACACATCATTCCAATTGCCCAGTAACTCAGTAACTGGAACTGGCACCCTTTGGTAATCAGGAGTCTTGCAGAGGAGTCCAGGTGCTGTTTAGCGAATTGCAGTTGAAGACTTTGTTTGCCTGAGACTTCAGAACAGGAAGCAAGCTCTACTTCAAGCCCTTGGAGAACCTCTTAAAGCAGGATACCACCGTAATGCAAACGTCCTATCCTTTCTACAGCCCACAGACAGAAGTAGCAAATGCAGGCCAAACCAGCAAAGCAACACATAGCAAAGGTGCAGTACACCTCCTGACAGCTCTACAGCTGTTCTTCTAGTCCAGAAGTAATCCAAAGTTCTGGTGCCAGATCCCCAATATTCATACCATGTTTCTCTTTGAAGTCAGCACAAAGAAATACTTTGCTGCACACCAGAACTAGTTCTGCCCTGTCCTGGCCAGGCACACCGCGGAGGGTGAAGACAGCATTGTGCAGACCAGAGACAGCCCTTTCAGGTGCTAGTGAAAACTCCTCCCACCACTCTAAATGCAGAAAGGTCTATTCAGCCTTGCTATGAGTCACCCAGAAAAGGCAGGACACACCGTAATCCCCCTTGTGACTGTTTAGAGTGAATGCACACCTACAGCTCCTGTCACTCCAAAACCAGATGGTGTATACACAAACAGGCAGAGGTAGGGCAAGAAAATGCCCACTTTCTAAAAAGTGGCATTTTCAAACCCACAATTTAAGAACCATCTTTACTAAAAGGTGTGTTAATAAATTCTGAGTTCAAAAAGACTAAGCTCCAAATCTCTAGCTGTTCTCAATGGAAAGTTACACCTGTAAAAATGTTACAAGGTAGCTCCCATGTTAGCCTATGAGAAAGTTAGGGCCACATGTATGTAACTAGTTTGCATTCGCAAACAGGCTTTTCCCATGTATCAAGCCCTATCTTGAAATTCGATAACCTGCTACAGAAGTGCAAAATGGGTTTGTGATTTGGTACTTGGAAGGGGAGTGTTGAGGGCGTCCCTACCAAATACCGAATCGCAGCGGTATGTATGAATGTTTTGTAACCGTGAATGCGGTCGCAAAACATTATCATTTTACCACCAACTTCAAGTTGGTGGTAACCCATTCGCAAATGAGAAGGAGCCCTAAGGGACCCCTTCCCCTTCGGGAATGGTGGTGAAAATGTTTTCTAAGAGCAGGCAGTGGCCCCCCAAACTTTTCTGTTCTGCAAATCACAAATCGCAATTTGGTACCAAGTTGGGATTTGCAGAAAATCGCAATTAGGTAATCGCTTATACAAATGTTGATCCACATGGCCCTATGTCCTTGTAATAGTGAAAAACTAAATTGGCAGCATTTCACTATCAGGGCATGTAAACCACACCAGTACATGTCCTACCTTTAACATACAATGCGCCCTGCCAATGAGGGTAGCCTACATTAGGGTGACATACATGTAGGAAAAGGGAAGGTTAGGGCCTGGCAAGTGGGTGCCCTGGCCATGTCGAAATTGCAGTTAAACTGGATGCACATACACTGCAGTGGTAGGTCTGAGACACATTTTAAAGGCTACTTGGATGGGTGGTACAATCAGTGCTGCAGGCCCACTAGTAGCATTTGATTTACAGGCCCAGGGCACACACACAGTGTTCTTTACAAGGGACTTACCAGTAAATCAAATATGCCAATCATGGATAACCAATCATCATCACAATTTAAACAGAGAGCATCTGCACTTTAGCACTGATCAGCAATGGTAATGTGTCCAGAGTCCTGCAGCCCAAAAAACAGGGTCAGAAAAATAGAACGCAAAACATGGCTCTTTTGATAAACCTATCAAAAGAGCCAGGGCCAACAAATTGTGTATGCATTATTACATTTGGCAAATTAATGCAGGGAAAAGATCAATATTAACATAGGGGCCATCCAAAATTAACAATGAACTTCTGGTAACACCAACCATAATCTAGATTTAGGAATAGTTCAAAAAAACTAGAAACATGCAATCATCAGGTCTCTACTTAAGAACCTCCATCTAGACCCGACAATGCCTGGGAACTATCGTCCTATCTCACTGTTACCTTATGTAGGAAAACTATTAGAGAAGCATGTCAACCGCCGCTGTCTTGTTTTCTGGAAGGTAATTATCAGCTTCATCCCACACCGATGGGCTTTCGTGCTCAGCATAGCACTGAATCTTCCCTTCTGGTGGTCATTGAGGAGATCAAAGGTGGTGCAGCCACGATTCTGTTCCTAGATTTGAGTGTGGCCTCCGATACTGTAGACCACACTATCCTGAAAAATAGGCTTAGAGAGGTGGGGATCAAGGATACATGTTCAAACAACAAAAAGCAAGGAGGCATGGACAACAAATTACACATGCAGGACTATGGGAAAAGCACACTGGCTGGCTACACAAATTGGCCACCGGCAACATGTTCAAACAACAAGAAGCAAGGAGGCATAGACAACAAAGGACACATGCAGACCTATGGCCACTGAGTACACAAAATATTCACTGGCCCATCGACACGGAGAACAAAATGAATATGGTGGCCTATGGAATACACACACACAGTGGTCAGAAAAAACAATGTCCATTTGGACAGATAACATGCAAGGCATGTTAAACAAAGACGAAAACACTACCATTAATTTAGCAATGAGAAAAATGAAAATTAAGTCAGCTAAAACGTTTGCATTAACACACATCCTCCCAAGGTATCGAACTATTATTACCCCACCATATACACTTTTTGTAGAAAATGAAACATTGAATACAAAAAAGCACATTTTGCCTTTAATCCAATGCAATCCCTTGTCTTAATCTTAGATTTTTTTTAAATACCATATACCACAGAAACAGTTGTTTCATGTACCCAATGCCTAGTACTGGCTGGATGGCCAGTGGGCAGATTAGGCCACATGGTAAAATAATGAACAGTGCAAATATAAGTTCTCAATCATGGAGAAAATGTACTTAACTGTGAAGCCTTTTTTCCTTATAAAAGCTAAAACATTGAATGCAAAAAGGTAGGCCCCTACTGCAACTCCAGGCCAACCACCATAACCACAATCAATTTTAAAAATTGAATAAAATGTTCAAATATATACTGGTGCATGCCCTTTCTCAAGCAACACTCTTATCCAAAAGTTTTTGAATTTACTTGTTGTGAAACAAAGTCCTTAAAATTCAATGCTATATATGCAGCAGGAATTGCAGACAAAGGGAGTGATTGTTTCACCTTGAAATCCAAATGAAAGTGACCAAGAGATGGACAAAGCACTGGGAGGCACCTTCTGGTGTCTCTGTGGCGCATCCTTCCTGTTGAAAAAACATTTAAATTAAAAAAGTGCTTTTCCCACTAAAAATCAATCTGAACCATCCGTTTGAGTTAAATATTCACTCAGAAAGTTATTTTTCATTGATTTAGTTGCTTCTCAAGTAGAAAATCTACTTAAGAAGCAGCCCCAATCGCTCACGACCACTGATTTTACAAAATGACGCTAGAAGGCTCTATAGTGACCAGAAATCGCACTAGGGGCTGGCAAATCTCGCTCGCAAGCATGTGCTGATGCAGACTCATATTACACCCAAGAACATCTTGAGGCTCGAACAGCAGAATATATCCACCAAGCACAGATTCTCGGAATTTGGCAGAAACTCCTTGTCACAAGCGTAACATGGAGTTACTCAAATTCCGCCAATTCGTCAAGCGGAATTATAATTCTGTCCGGGCCTAACCAACTGTTTACTTTATCTGTAAACACAATCAGATCATACATTTGTTTTTACCACCTGATTCAAGGTAGGCAGCTTGTGTTTGTTTAATTTATCCGTCAACAATATAGTACTGTAACTCCATTGCAGAGGAAACTAAGTGGTACTAATAATGACATTTTATTAAGACATTGGTTCACATTATAACATACTGAGATTGGAGCAATTAAAACAATTACATTCAAATTGAAGCACAGTAAATGTCTTCATGTGTTTTTGTCCTTTAAGTGAAGATAAGACTTCTTTCCTGATTTTACCTCATACTGACTTGAAGGATGTCTGCTCAGATGTTTGATTACTACATGTGTTTCCAGATTACTGTATTGCTTATTGTGGACAGATTCACAAAATAGTTTACTTAACTAACTTCACTTTATGTAAGCAAAAAAGGCCTGATAGAGATGAAAATGACTAAACCTGATTAATTGAATCAGAAGAAATAGGCTGCTGCTTCAAAGCTGCTTACCTCACCCACAAAGCTCTACAAACTTGTAAACCAGTCTTCCTCACATATAAACTCACAAAAGCATGACAAACAAGAAATCTAAGAAGCTCCAACACACTTCTGAAACTGTCTCGCAGTACACATCAGAACTAACACCTCCTTCATGAGTTTCAGGAGACAACTAAAATAATTCCTCCTAAATCAGCACCTTATACCACAGGAAAAAAAACTCCTAATGTACCCTGGATACTACCCAGTTATATGCATATCTCTCTCAAGGCCTATTCATCATTCGACACTCGACACTACAAGTTTACTGTAATGTTATTGACTAGTAATTACTCGACTCTCAACACGACAACTATACTGTATTATGGTTTAATTACAATGCCTGGACGATGTTGTAATGTGCTCTCATATTCTTAGGTATTGCCAGGACTATATAAAACTCTTTAACTAAATTACATAAATACATTGAATTAGGACCTGACTTCATTTCCACCCATAGTTTCAACCTGTTACCTCAGAAAACCTACAGGTATAGTAGATATTTTACAGTTATAGATTAAGGGTTAACATGAGCAACAAGGGTGTTCCATCGGGAGGTTAGGAGGATATCCTTGAAATCCAGTCTGCACCTATAGTGCCCCAAGGCTGCGATAAGTGCACAAATTAAGTGTGAAAAACAAACAAATGCACCCACATGTGTTATGGCATAGAGCCCTTCACCTCAAAAACAATATTCACGTATAGAAGTTAAGATGTATTTGCAGCTTGCCCACAACAGTAACCTGTTAGAATTGCCACCAGGCCAAAATGGCAGCTAAGCATATATAGTATGATCTAAAATATTTGTAGATTTAGGTGAGTGACAAGTGGAATTATTTTAAGAAAAAATACCAGACAAGGAAACTGTTATTTCCTTCGTGGATCAGTCTCAAAGTACTTAAAATCCTTTTAAAAGGTTGTATTGTTTGGTTTCTGGAACACACAACTCTGACCTATTCAAATATAATATGGTTATTGAAATTAAACTTCTGCTTAATTTTTAGATAAATCATCTTCTGTAAAGTGCATTAAAATATGTTAAATACAGGTGTTGCACTTTGATTAATTCACACCACAAGTGCAATGTGTCCTTCAAAAACTTCTCACTATGTATACCATCCATAGTTAAGATCAATAAAATGATGTTGAATGTTATAATAAAAGGGAGAAGAATTGTTGTGTATTTTAATCTCCTCTACTTGCTCTTTTAAAGGCCTCCTCTCCATTAGCCCTGGTCCTGAAACAACACATATGCCTTTTATTGTATACCCTTTATTCCATTAAAGACAGAGAGCCACTTACTATATTCCTTCTTGCCCCTCTCTTATCAACATGTATTCTCTGCTTCTGGTCATAGTCTGTTGTTGTTTGATCATGTTGTGTCCTCGTTGTCTTAACAAGTTGTACAACTCTATAATGCGGTTGATAGTTTCAACAATTTACTATGTCGCCAACTACTACCTCATCAAGTTAAGTATATAATTACTTTTCTTACCATCACAACTTATCTCAGGTTGTGTTGCTGGGTCGATAGAGTGGATGTGATATTTTAGTCATGTGATAATACATATGTTATACAGTAGAGGTAGCCATTTTATCACATCATTGTATGGCTTGATTTCAACCTGGATTTTTAAAAATCACACAAATTGTCCACTTAATAAATAAGCTGTCTGATGTATCTCATTTCAACCATGGATAGATGTCCTACATATCACTACTGTTTTTTTACATTCAAGCTTTGACAACAGTTTCTATGACCCTAAAATGTGTCTTCAGTTGTACAGTCTCTGGTCTGTGATGGCTATAGCACAGACTGAACCCATTGTGCTTGTGTGGGAAGTTAAATTACCTCTCCTCTGTTAGACAATTGGGGCATCTTGAAATTCCCAAAGAAAGGCTGCTCCTTTTGGCATAATTGTTTAACAAAAACGTGGCTGGGAGGCTAGAAACACATTTGACAAACATATATCATAAGAACAGAGCAGTTACTTTCAGGATATCGTTTTCTAAAATAATGGATCTAATCATTAGATCAAATTAAAAGCTTTATTTGTGATCCATTGTTTAAAAAATCCAAGGCAGTCATCTTATTTAGGTAAATGTATGGTTTATTGTACTTAGTGTCTTTCTTTTACACATAATGTGCTCTTGCAAGGCCCACCTAATGATATCTCAGCATAGTGACACTTTGGTAAAGTCACATCTATTTGTAACTTAAGCACTCTTAAAGTTACATTGTACTTCATAATGATTGAATGTTATTTTTGCAATAGACTTGGTTCTGGTAAACCTTCACAGACCGGACACCAGAGAGGAAAATGGTGTATAGAATCGAAAGAAATGTTGATGTTCACCATACCGTAGGTTGGTGTCCTACAGCATAAATACCAGTTCCCTACAGATACAGAGTAGTAAAAAAGAGATGCACGTATAATAAAAGTGACTTTTATTCAGGGCTGTCTTTGTTACCTTGCTGGAAAAGAACAAGTTTGCTTGTGCACTATGATAGCTGGTACCTAGTTGACCCCTCAGAATGCTAAATTCCCTAGCAATATTTTTCTCTATGTGTCACCCAAATAGATAGATCTGAAAAGGAAATAATTGTCATAGAAGCCTAATAGGTGTTCGAAGAATTGCAAATAGCTTTTCCTTCTGTCTTTCAATGACACCAACTTTGAGAGATAAAATGCAAGGGTGTTTTATCATTTTACTTTACTCCGCATGAAAACAGTGATGCATCAATGCATATTAATGCATTGTCTTGCAACAATAATATTTTCTGGTAAAGGCAGTCCCCTTTTTCGCTATCTTTCACCAGCAAAACTACAATTTTCTGAAGAGGAAGGTTTTGAGAACTTTTTAGCTGCTGCTGATGCACTATTAAACATTTCATACCGAGTATCATAAAAATGAATAACTCCATACACCGTAGGATTAAATAAACTTTTTTCTTAGATGGATTCATTCATTGGTATTCTTAAACATCTCAATGTGTCCCCATGTAGCCTTTACAAATGTTAGATTCCCAGGCATATGCCTATTTCTCCACCCAGTTTTCGAGGATTGCCTCCAGGTGGGGAATATGCTGACACAAGGTTTGCAGAAGTATGCGACTACATATGTTTTTTATCCACATGGAAAATAAAAATAGAAACTGCTATCCTCAATAAAAATGGGGCTGATACAGCTAGCAATAGATTGTTGAGTGGACGAGCGAAGCAGTTATGCTTGCATGTTGGAGGATCATGGTCAGAGCTGCGCTTTGGTCAAGAGGAGCCATAGATATAACCAAGTTTCTATATGCCATGCAAATCTTATCCAGTTGCTCATACTGGCCGAATTGTGGCAGGAAGTAGTTTTTATCTGTATCTAGTGCCTTCAAACAGAGGCAAACAGCTCTGTACTGCTTGGCCTACTGTACAGTAGCCCCTTGACAATAAAATTCCTCAAGGAAGGAGTTCCTGTTGAATATAATAAACACAGAATACCCTAAGAGGGGGAAAAGGGCATGGATGTCAAGCGTGTAGTGGGGAAAAGTCATTGACCTTCAAACAATAAGCTGACCAGCAAACATCATTCTTTATGATAAAATACAAGCTGATACAGTAGAAAAACTGCATGATAACATTCAAAATGTATATGGTTTAACAAAACATCTCTCTATGCAATCATAAGTTAAAATAGATGAATTCTGGTAGTTTAATTTTGTCGCCAAAATTAAAACCACTTCTAAAGAAATGATGTAGGGAGGGTTACCAGAAACAACATCACTAACAAGTTTAATGGGCATGTAATTTATTGGACAATTAACCTTACAAAAATCATGTTTTACACCAAAAAAACACCAAAGCTATCCTGGACCACCTTCTGGAAGAGTTCCCAAAGAACAGGGGCCTCTGAACTGCAAACATCCTTAAATTTAGTGGAAGCCTACAGTAAGGAAATAGAAAATGAGCAAAAGTTCTCTGCAATAAGTAAGTGTAAAGTGAGATTGTACATGGACTATGAAAGAAATTGCCCTATACAAGGCATTACCCCTCTTCCTGTCCATATTCCCTCAGTAAATAAAGATTGAGGGAGCCATACATAGCTCAGTTGTCTCCAACTAGTCGATCACGAGCTACCAGTAGCTCATAAACACCTTCAGAGTAGCTTACAGCCTTGAGTTCATTTATAAATAAGCACAGGGTCACATTTTCCTTTTAAACTTAAGGGAAGGTTGTGTTTACTTTATATTATCATCTTCAGGCTGCAGATAGGAGGGCCTGATAATGATGAGCAGTTTTTCAGTCAGATTTATGACCCGGGGCATATAGGTGATGAACTGAAGCACTGAGGTATTTAAATCTTAAATAAAACGCTTTATCAACTCAATATTGGAGTATGAGAACAAAATGATGTTTCTGAATGCTTTTAAATTAAAGAAAAATAAAATTAAGAGTTAACTTAATGATTAAGATAACTCTTCATTTAAATGTATCCCATGTCAAAGTGCTGCATTTAAAAATACCAGGCCTCTTGCTCCCAGTGGCCAGTACACACTGTGCCATATTTATAACTGAAAGATACTGTCATTTTGTTCAACTGGGAGAAAGTTTAAGTGGATACAAATATTTCTATGAAACTTAGAGTCCATGTTTTTCTTCACTTTCAATTAAGCCAATCTTAATATGTTATGAAGCATATTTCTTCACTTTAAATTACTCCTATTTAAACAAATGGCTGTATTTTTCTGCTATGAACATGCCACCGTGTCTACAGGCCACTGGGTACAAAATGACTGCTGTTTATAAATGTGACACTTTGAAATGGAATAAAATTTGAATGATGAGTTTTATGGAATCCATACAAACATATAGTTAACTCTTCAGTTTAATGTTCTCCCATTTCAAAGTGTTGCATTTACACACAGAAGGTATGTTGCTCCCAGTGGCTGGTAGACACAGTGTCATATTTATAACTGAAAAATACAGCCATTTTTTAAGTGGGAACATTTTTAAGTGCAGAAAAATGTTCCATATTATGACATTTTTGGGCAGAATATTTTTTCCACTTTAAATTTCTGTCATTAAAAAAATGGTTGCATGTTTGTCTTATACATTCAATAGTAGAAAAGACCAATTGATGGACAGAATGCAGAACAATGTCATACATTCACCCCAGTACAGAGATCTGGTCCTAAATCCATCGTTATTTTGCTCCCTATGCCATTCCAGTTTGAACCCAGCCATATGCAAATCAGTCTTGACCCTGCGCCCAATGGGAACAGTCCAGCCCGAACTGCCAGGCCAGCATCCTAGGATCGGTTTCTGGGTTTAACTCCTCATCAGCCAGGATAGATTGTCTCCAGTGGCATGGAGAGCACAGGACATTGAACAGTGCCACATATGGCAAAAGGTATGTCCTGCGCAACAAGTATACATGACACATTCACCCAATCACATATATCCCATTCATACGCACTCATGTTCATACATCCCCAAAGACCAAGCTCTCACTGACATGTGTCAGCCCTGTGAAAGTGCACCTAGTCAAAGTATTTAGTTCAAATCACAATCTTTAGCTCTATGACACTAGGCATGTATTCAATGAAACTAGATGTGGGTTGTCTTGTAACACTGCTCTAGAGGATTGGCCTTCAGTAGCTCACAAACATTTTCACTGATCAGATGTAGTTCTCACTGCAGAAAAGGTTGGAGACCCCTGCCTTAGATGATCTTACGAGTACATTAACCAAACAGGGGAAAGGAGACCAAAAGAGTGACCAAGCAGCCGATGATTGTCAATGATCTATCTGGTGTCATACAATAGTCATCTCTGCAGCTTTCTGCATTAAGAACTATAGCTGGATTTAAACATCCAACCACCAACAACTATGCACCTCGATGATTTTAATGTGTACTCTTACGCTTCTTTATCCGCAGAAAAGCAAGATTCTTCTTTCCATGTTGCCTGCAGCTGATCAATTCCAGTTTATTGGTAAAACGTGCAGTAGGTGTCTTTCATCTGCTTCAACACAAGACCCCAATATATTGTGGATCAAAAACAGGTCAGTTATCATTGAATATAGTTGATCCAAAAAAACAGACACAAAACATCAACAGATAACAGTGGGGTAGAAAATCTGCCATGCACAGCTGAGAAGGGCACAGGCCTTTGTATGGACTGCCATAAAATATACTTAGCATGAAGAAATGCAGAAGAAAACATGCAAAAGTAGATGGGAGGAATGCTTGCAAATAGTCTAAAACCCAGACAATTGCGCTGGGTAGCATACTAACCCTTAGTTCCTCACTCACTGTGCCACTCTAGAGAGAGGCCTCCCTGGGGGGAGGCCTCCCTGCAGGTAGCTGCTAATTTTTGAGTTGTGATAACTAAGCATTTTCTTCTTGAATGCGGTTGAATCCATCAAGCACGGTATACACACACCTGCCCACTACATTCAATGCTATGTAATATTACACCATACTGGAAATAATGAATTACAGAAGTAAATTTGCACTCAAAGCTAAGCCATTTTAAATCTCACTTGTGTATATTCCATATTAGAGCAATACTGATACAACAGGATTTGCCTTTTGCACCTCCTTACACCCTCTTTTATAAAAGGTTTAAACAAAAGGATCATATTGTATAGATTTGAAGCAGAGTTTGGTCAGTGGTGTGGAAGTTATAAAAGAGTCACATATTTCACCATTATGACATTTTGTGGTTCATCAGCAAAAAGTATGTGTGGTGTTAAAACAACATAATTTTTGGCACCACAGGGCAAGATCCAAGAGAAACTGCAGAAAACTTTATAGCAAGATTTAGGAAATTAGATAAAATATAAGGAATTTGGCAATAGCATCAATGAATAATTATGTGGTCAGTCCGTGCTCAATTGTTATAATTCCAGGGGAAATCTATGTTTGAGTGAGATTTTAGAGGTAGCCAAAATAATTAAGCACCCCCAGTTTAAAAGACAAAATGAGTGAATGTTTGTTAGAAATTAGGTTCTTGATTGAAGGGGTGAAAACGCTTCTCAAGCCACAACCGCAATCCTTATGAGGGTGAACCACAAAAGTAACTCAATTAATCTATGCTTAACTCTCTGGTTTCTTGCCGCCTAAGCAGTGAGGCTTAACTTAGAGGCAAAGTGTAAAGTATTTATGCAGCGCACAAACAGTAATAAAGTGAAAACACATCAGAAAAATCGCACACCAATTAAAAAAAGAGTAACATTTAATAAATAAAATGAGGCCAAAACTTATAACATTCAATCAGTAGAACCAGAGATATATCATTTCAAACTTGTAGGTAAGTATAGCGCCTAAAACAAAATGCACCACTAGTGATCATTTGGTAGTGTCAGACCAAGAGAAAGTCACAAGTTCAGGCTGCCCGCGATTGAGCACGGGCCACATACAGAGATCAGGTTAGTCCTGCTGAAAAAGTTACCTGGTCGCAGCACGGCACTCTTAAGCGGTACAAAGTAGGTCTCAAGCAGCAGGGCAGTCCTTCGAAGTACAAGGCAGTCCTTCTGGGGTTCCTCCGTAGCTCCAGGAGTGAACTCAAGAGTGAGTCTGAGGGTCTTATTTTTATACCTGGTGCGAGCTTTGAAGTGGAAGAAAATTCTAGAGTTTTCCGCCCACATTGTCTACTGTTTCTGAATTTCAGATTCTTCTGGTTCTGAAATGTTGTTCCTCCCTGTCCAGGCTATAATGGGTCTAGGGTGACAAAAGACTGGTGTGAAGTTCTTCGTGAGTGTGCTGATGCAGCTCCTTTGATATGTTGAGTAGGGCAGGGAACAGCTCTGTCCCATCCTGCTAATACCTAATCCCCTTTTGTCCCACTGTCTGTGTGGAATTGACTAAGGGCACCTGTCACTCTTATCGCAGTCATGTGACCCAGGATACGGCTGCAGGCACCGAATTGTTAGGACAAGAAAATGCAATATTTCCAAAAGTGGAATTTTCAGACATTTGAATTAAAATCTGACTTTACCTAAAAAAGGAGCCTAAATTACGAACCAAACATGACATTTTACCTGTTCCCAAACAAAAGGAATCACTTATTACATGTAATAAGGTAAGACAATGTTATCCCCTGGGAGAGGTAGGCCTCACAGTAGTGAAAAATTAATTTTACAGTTTTTCACTACAAGGACATGTAAACCTGAATGTACAAGACCAACATTTTAAATACATTGCACTTTACCCTTAGGGGTGACTTACATGTACTAAAAAGGGAGTTTTAGGCCTGGCATAAAGTTTATTTTGCCAGGTTGCTTTGGAAGTTTAAAACTGTACACAGGCTGCAATGGCAGGCCTGGGGCATGTTTTAAAAGGCTACTTAGGTGGGGGGCACAGCAAGTGCTACAGGCAGCCTAGCAGTATTTAATTTATAGACCCTGGGTACATGTTGTACCACTTTACTAGGCACGTGTTAGTAAATCAAATGTGCCAATCAGATGTAAGCCCATTTTACTAGGCCTGGGCTAAAATTCTGTTCCGCCCTTGGAAATTGCGATAATTTGACATTTCCGCGTGCCGCGGAGAGCGCGAAAATGTCAAAATTTCCGCAATCCGCATCTTACCGGAATTTTTTTCTTGCTCGCGCTGTAAAAAAATAGATTCTCGCATGCGCGCGATCGCCTTACCTGAATCCCCGCGTTCGCCGACAAGTTTTCCCGATCCGGTCGCGTTCTCCACGAGATGTTGGATTGTTGGTAGCCATTAGCGCTGTCTTCCGACAGTTCGCGCCCGCATTAACGTAATTAGTCGCGCGATCACGTCATTCGTCGTGCAATCACGTCTTTCTTCTCGCGATCATGCAACGCTAGAGTATGAGATGATTGAGATCTCGAACACGTCATTCTCCACCGCGAGCGAGAGCGTGAGGACACGGGCACGTCAATATCGAACGTGAAAAGGAGCAAGAGACCCCGAACACGTCATATGCAACGCGCCAGGGAGCGAGAGAACGCGATCAAGTCATTTTGGACATGCCATCGACATCCGGCGGAAGTAATGTGAAGCTCGAGAACTCGAACATGTAAAATTTTCAATTTGGAGAAGAATATCAGCTCTAGCAGCATGAAACCTTCTGCAAATGATGATTTGGATGAAAACAACTCCTCAGATTGACATGTGGCTGCCCTTTTTTGTGCAAGGAGTCCTTTTTTAAAAAGGTGGGGAGAGGGAGGAAGTGCCACAGAATCTCCAACTTCCTGTTCCTGTCCAGCAGGCTCCTCCCAGTGCTTTGTCCATCTCCTGATCATTCTGCCTTTGGATTTTGAGATGGAAAGATCACTCTTTTTGTCTGCTGCATAATTGCAATTGGATTTGAGGATTTTTTAATTGGATGTTTTACAAGTAAGTGGTTGTTGTTGTGTCTGTTTGATTGGGGGCATTGCAGTTGTTGTAACTACAATTTATTTTTGGTAACTATCATTCCTTTTTAAAAAAAAATGTTGTGGGTAGTAGTAGTCAGTAGTAGGCCCGAGCTAGTCATGGCCTCATGGGTGTGTGCATGATGAAGCAACTGTTCCTTTGGTGTTTTTTTAATGTATTTCATTTTCAAGCATCATTTAGGGCCTGGATGGCATTGGATTGAGTTGGGAAATGTGTTTTTTTGGGGTGGGCTTTCTGTTGTTGAGCCTGGCCTTGTGGCTGGTGGCCATTTAGAAGCCTAGGCCTGCAAGCTTGTCTGGCATTGTCTGCCAGCAGGCCTGCTTTCATCCAGTAGGATCAGAGCAGGTAGCCACAGCTGTATTAATCAAGTGTTTCTGTGTGGACTGTTGGATTTAGACATCATTTAGGGCATGGATGGCATTGGATTGAGTTGGGAAGTGTGTTTTTTGGGGTGGGCTTTCTGATGTTGTTGGGCCTGGCCATGAGGCTGGTGGCCATTTTGAAGCCTAGGCCTGCAAGCTTGTTGTCTGTCCTTGTTGTCTGCCACCAACATGCCTGCTTTCAACTAGTAGGCTCAGATCAAGTAGCCACCGCTGTATTAATCAAGTGTTCCTGTGTGGTCTGTTGAATTTAGACATCATTTAGGACATGGATGGCATTGGATTGAGTTGGGAAGTGTGTTTTTTTGGGGTGGGCTTTCTAAAGTTGTTGGGCCTGGCCATGTGGCTGGTGGCCATTGTGAAGCCTAGGCCTGCAAGCTTGTCTGGCCTTGTCTGCCAAGAGGCCTGCTTTCATCCAGTAGGATCAGAGCAGGTAACTTTATTAATCAAGTGTTTCTGTGTGGTCTGTTGAATTTAGACATCATTTAGGGCATGGATGGCATTGGATTGAGTTGGCAAGTGTGTTTTTTTGGGGTGGGCTTTCTGATGTTGGTTGTCTTAAAGACATGCTTTTGTTGTGTGTGTCTGGTGTGTGTTGGTGTGCAATGCATGCACCCTGCAGACCTTTTTGGGGCCTGTGAATTTTCTTATTTGCATTTTGTTGCATTAAAAAGGCAGAGCAGTGTGCTTTAGCATGCATCCTTTGCCTGGCTTTTATAGGCCTTTTGTCAGCTCCTGGTGTTTCCCAGGCCCCCTGCTTGTTTGTGATTTGTGAGTGTCCATGTGGCTGGTGGCCTTTTTTTGTGTTGGGAGTTATTAGTGTCCTGCTTTTGCCATATAGGCCTGCATGGTTTTCCTATTGGCTAACTGCTTCCATCCATTCACCCCCTCTGCCAGCAGCAGCTCCATGAATGATGAGATGCTCAAATAATTTAATGGCAAATAGGGTCCACCCCACTTCCATTACATTTTTATTTTGGTGGTTCTTATTATCTTTCCTATCCTTCCTGAGAGTGTAGTGTGTGTACACAGTAGTATAACATAGCCCTTGTTGACAAAGTCTCAAAAATGGCTAGACTATATATTTTGTTTGCACTAGTACAGCAGTAAGTAACTGAACCACAACAACAAATGCAACATTTCACTGATGTTCTTCTCCTGGCTTATTTGCTTTAAGGTGCACAAAAAGCCAGAGGAGGAGGTGTCATCATCATCACCCGTTGTACTGCCAGCCAGACAGAAGTCCTGCTGCGCATCACGTCCACGTGTGACCAGAACTTGTTGTGCATCTGCGTCCTGCCTGACATCTGAAGAAGATGGCCCCAAAGAAAGGTACCAGGTCCAGTACCAAGAAAGTTGCCGGTGAGAAGAAGGAACAGAAAAAGGAAGTGCCATTAACCACGACTGGTGTGCTGGCTAATGTTTTTTTGGCACCAAAAAAGTTACGCCTGCAGCAGCGTTGTCTGGGAACCAAGCTGGGAGCAGCACCTCAGCACCAGCGGTCCAACCCCACTAACCTAGGCCCAAGGCCTTGAGTGTCGCAGTGTCGCTTCTAACGAGCAGCGATGTTGAAATGTCATTATCGCAAAGTAGTACACAATCAACGCAGGTGGAAACTCAACAGATAAGTGTGCAGCCGCAACAAGAACAGCAGCAGCCGCCACAAGAACAGCAGCAGCCGCAACAAGAACAGCAGCAGCCGCAACAACAGCCCACCATAGTAGTTGTTGCTCCTGACGTAGGGGCATTTCAGGAAATCGAGCTTCCTGCAGACAAAGTGGAGCAAACCACTGTTTCGGAAGATCTATTGTCTTCCAGACCACCAGCAAGGAAAAGGATTCTTAGTCCATCATCTTCTTCTTCAAGCACCGCTTCTGGTGATCGTGATGCCACTTGGCAGCCACTAGCTCAGTCTGAGAGTGATGCACGCCAAAAGACAATGCTTCTGAAAAGGAAGGTCCCAGAAAACTTAGAGTTATGGAGGTAGATGTAGAAGAGGGGGGTGATGTAGATGAAGATGAGCCAGTCATCACGCACATCACTCCCGCCCGAAGGGATTGGAGACCAACATTCTCACCCTATCCAGAAAGGCTGCTACTGAGCGGGATGTAGCACGGATATCACCAACACAGGTTACACCATCACTACCTCCAGCTGCCATATTTTCCAAGGCCCGCAGGGACCTACATCCAGCTCAACCATCTCAGTAGGTAGTGGTAGTAAAAGTCACAGTGTAGCTGCACAGTCACATTCCAAGCACATCCTCCAGTTCATCTGGTATTGAAAGTGGCACATCCAGCAGTGCCAGAAAGTTCTCCCCAGTTTGGGACTTCTTTTCTGTTAGCACCAAGGAGGAGAACGTTGCTATATGCTCAATTTGTCGACAAGGTGTTCGGCGGGGTAAGCTTGGTACAAACTATGGTACCGGAGGTCAAGCAAGTCATCTCAGAATACACCACACTATTGTGTGGGAGAATCACCTACTTCAGTTAAAAGAAAGTGGAAAAATTCAAGCCATTGAAGTTGGTCAGGAAGAATCAGGGGCGATATTATTGCAGTGGAAGGTGAAGAAGAGGGAGACATTTCTAGCCCTGTCCCCAGTAGTGCAGTGGTACCGCCCACATCCTCCTCAGTAACATCTGAGTGGCACCGCAGTAAGAGCCATACTCAGAGTCAGGCTGAGACACCAAGGTGACCGAGCACCGCAATGAGACAAACTGCGTCGTTGAGCCTAAGTGGGTCAATGAAAACAACAGCACCACAAAGGAAAGTAATCCAGCCTACCATTGAGAGCATGCTTAGGTTGGAGGGGCAGTTCCAACGCAACCACCCAACGGCACGGTTGTACAATGCGAAGCTGGCTAAAATGTTAGCGCTGGACCTTCTCCCTTTTTCATTTGTGGAAGGGGTGGGTTTCCTTAAATTTGTGTCAGCCATCTGCCCTAAATGGAAGGTTCCTAGCCGGTCCTATTTCGCAAGAATTGCTGTTGCAGCACTACATCATGATGTGCTGGAATTGGTTGGACAAGCTTTGCAGCAGAGTGCTGTTCACAAAATCCACCTGACAACAGACATGTGGACCAGTTGCCAAGCCACAGATTACATGTGCATCACTGCACACTGGGTCTCCTTTGTGGGGGTTAGAGATAAGCTATCTGAAGAAGGTGCTGTTGACACAGCTGCAATTTTTAAAGGTACTCGGAAACATGCAACTGTAGCCATGTTCGCCATGGAGAAATCTCATACTGCTGTAAGCATTTTGCAAGAGTTTCGCAGCAAGGTTTTTGAATGGCTGCACCCAAGAGGGCGTAGTATTGGTTTTGTTGCCACAGACAATGGCAGTAATGTACTTAAGGCCATGGGTCTTGGTTCCTATTTCAGGGTTCCGTGTTTGGCGCACTGCATAAACATTATAGTTCAAAACTTTCTGAAAAAAGAACCCATAGTCAGCAACTTACTGGCCATCTGCCAAAGAATATGCACTCATTTCAGCCATTCTTTTAAAGCTCGGAAGCAGCTGAGGATCATTCAACGTAACTATAGGATGCCAGTCAAAGCACTCATCCAGGAGGTGGCAACACGTTGGAACTCAACGTATTACATGCTTGATCGTCTGTTTGAGCAGTACAGGCCACTCAATGAATATGTCTGGCAAAGAGGGGATAATACTGTGAAAGGCATGACCCTTCAGATGGAGCAATGGGGCCTAGTTAAATGCCTGACTGAGATGCTTCGTCCTTTTGAGGTCTTCACACGTGAAGTCAGCAAGGAGGACTGTACAATGGGCCAAGCTATCCCATTATTGCAAATGCTAGAGCATCAGCTGAAGAAGGTGTCTGAATCATACAAAGGTGTAGAGGACAAAAAGGGAGCCTATGACTTGGTGGAGAGCTTAGCCCGTCGCTTAGCTGAAAATACAGGGATAGAAAATAAAATTTTGACACAAAAACATTACATTTCTGCCACAATTCTGGATCCACTGGCAAAATTTGGACTGAAGACATTCTTTCCTTTTTCAGAGGTTGATGTTGCCCGCTACAAAACTTGGATAGCTGAGACAGGGAGTAAGTTGGAAAATGAACGGCTGCTAATTCAAAGCCCGCAAGATCAACCCACAAGAAGTACTGCAGCAGGGCATGCAGCATCAAATGCAACTCCGGAGGCTGAAGGCAGTGCGTTTGGATCACAACACTCACCATCACTATCGACAACAGCAACAATAACTGGTTTATTAGGCCCAGTAGAATCGTTCGACGATTGGTATGTACAGTTAGGCATTAATAAGCACAGTGCTGATGCACAGAGAAAAGAGCCCGAAAGCTTAGCAGCAGCACCCCTGAACATTGAGTGGATGGTCCAGGCCTATCTGGATGACCCAACATAGGTGTACATTGATCAAAACCCATTGCAGTATTGGTATAGGAAAAGGTCTGAATGGCCACTGCTCAGAAGGCTGGCGATAAGCTATCTGGCTTGCCCTGTCACATGTGTCTCTTCCGAACGTGTTTTCAGTGCTGCTGGTTCCATTGTAACAGTGAGAAGGACCAGTCTCTCGCCCAAAAACGTGGAGAGGTTAACAATGATAAAAATGAATCAGCCCTTCATACCACCGAATTACACAATACATGAAGCAAGGGAGGAAGATGAGGACAGCGGCTCAGGTGACAAAAGTAGTGTGTCACATGAATACCTACTACTGGCTGAACCCCCAGAGTTTGAGGACGAGCTATACATCCCTGACAATTAGGCTTGCACTTACTGTCTTCCTCCCTTTTTTTCCCTTTATTTGTGTGTCTGTCGTTCCGGTTACAAACTTGTGAATAAAAACAAATCCATTACCACCGTCTTCTACTCTTCTTATTTAATATACAAGTTTTAGGTGTCTGCAATTTGACAGTACAGTCCTCCGAATCCAGCTCCTCCGCTCCATCATACTGAATCACCCGCCTAAATCCATTGCCCTCATGAATGATGATTGGATGATGGAAAATAGAAGAAAAAATAAAAACTTTCCTAGTCCCGCCAAAAGAAGTGGAGCATTAATCAGATGACTACTATAGCTATCCTCCTTTCAGAGCCGAGAGAGACTGCCCATTAACTGAAAATGAGATGGAACAGGTAATGATTGATGCCATGCATTGGACGCAGAGTCGCAGACTGAGTGATG
Organism: Triturus cristatus; assembly: GCF_964204655.1. NCBI lineage: Eukaryota > Metazoa > Chordata > Amphibia > Caudata > Salamandridae > Triturus > Triturus cristatus. The sequence goes on from NC_140589.1 coordinate 1,689,968,909, forward strand.
TTGCTGTTGTTTGTTGTGCATGAAGTTATGTCATTGTGCACTAATCATCTTTCTACATTACACAATAAACATAACTCAAGGTGAATTTTCCCCTTCTTGCAAATAAGAAATTTGTACTTCTCCTGCAGCTTGATACATTGCTTTTGATTGAATACAGGAAGGGGACTCAATCTACGCACTGAGTATGATTGACAACAGCACCGTCCATACTGATGATGGAGAAAAAGACGGGCCGTTAACTTAAGATGAGAAGGAACAGGTAATGAAAATTAATGGCATGCATTGGACACCTGACTCTGAGCGATTGGTGTTTGTGTTTTTGTTGTTTGTTTGTTGTGCACAAAGTGAAGTCAAAGTGTGCTAGTAGTCTTACTGTACACACTAAAGAGTGACTCAAGTCAATAATATTTCTACTCTTGTTGTGTAATAACAACATTTTACTTCTACTGCAGGCCGATCTTCACAGTCAGTCAGTATAAGTATCGGAGATGATTGATGGAATAATAACAAGTCAGGAGGACGTTTCATGAGTGACATAAAAGCCTAAACGTAAACACGTCAACAACAAGCACAGCAGACCCAAATGTCTGTGTAGAAGTGGAGTTGAGTGTAGCGGTGGGATGACTGCAGTGCATTGATTTACTAACTTAAATTGTAAAATGCTATGTTTGGAATGGATATGTGCTTTGCCTTTGTCCAACTCTTTTAAAAAAAAAAGTACACTAAACGGAAGATGTGCCAAGCAACGTGCCGTCAGGCCTGTCACTGTGGGCCTGCTCTGTCCTGTTGTTGTTGAAGGTCAATGCTGGAAACAGACTAGAGTAGAGATGATGCATACATGCCACCTCGGAAAGTGTTCTTGTTGCACTACACCATAACTTGTGCATTTGTTTCAACTTTGTTTCTCAATATCCCCTTTGTTTTTCCATCTACAATTACAGGCCGGGCCTTGCCCTATACGTGGGATAACATTACAATGCACACTTACCTTACCAATAAATCTACATTTTTTTCCAGCCGGGCAGTGGCAAGTGGCGACACCCAAGATTGATGGACGAGAGGACCAAGAGGAATGCCGAGATGCAAATCCAGTCCACAATTTTGACCAGGATAACACAGTAACAGTATCAACTTTCATCTTCTTTTAAATAATTTGATTCATTTTTTTGTCTACAATCTTTACAACAGTGTGTTCTTCTTGTTGTTGTTGTTATTATCATTAGGTTTGCTCTCTGTTTATGATTCATCCCTACCAATATTTAAAAATTCTATTTGCTATCTGTAAAAGTATTAAGCCCGGAACAACAGAACAAGAAGTGTATGTAATCCGGGTCTCCTTATCAATCATCATCATGCATGCATTTCCTTTTTCTCTCTTAACATATTGATATGAATATGGTAGTCTTCAAAGATTGTCGTTTGTTTGTCCATGCATACTGTTTTTCACTGTCAAACCTTTCCCCAAACCCCCTTCCCATCCATTCAACAAACCCTAACCCTCTTCCCCCGGGCTGTGTGACTTATTGTCGAGGTGTGACTAAATTAAATGTACACCAATAATTAATCACACGCTTGCTGGGGCGGATGTGGCAAAAGCAACAGTACTTCAATTTCAAGGCAGAGCGATGATCTTCTTCTGCTTGCCCACCCATGAGCAGTATATTTTAGAGGTGATTTTTATTTAACAAAAGAACATATACCTCAGCATTAATTGCCGGCATCGATTGGATTTGTTGTCATTCCTCATACACAGCACTAACTGTTACGCTGTAGGCCTAGTCAAGTGACTCGACACAACTATAGTTTGTAACTCTGTCTAGTAGGCTATCCCCACCACCATTATGTTTTGTTGTAAAATATTTTAGCATATTATTGTTGCTCGGTAAGTTCTGTACTGTACTTCATTCTACTACTCCTCGAACAGTCTCTCAAAGGCGACTGACTGTCTCATTTTCTTTTTTTTGCAAATGCTGCTGCCCTGCCAGTGTCTACTACTACTACTATACTACCACCACCACCCCAATCATGGCATGTTAGAAAAAGGAAACCATCTTCACCATGCAGCCATCGCTGTGCCTAAGTTAAACATCAAGCAAAGGTAAGAGAAGTTTGGGGGAGGCATAATTAATAATGGCCATGTTTTCAATGAATTCACACAACCCTTTGAGTCCAGATAAAGAATGCATAGACTAGAAGAGAGACTGAAAGTACTAGTAGGACAACTCAATCAGTGAGGGGTGTCGCATCTATCTGTTTGTGTCTTACACAGTCAGCCAATTATTTAAATCAAACACTGGCTATGGGCGGACCTGCACCAGCAAGGAAACAGTGTGATGTAAAACAGTAACCCCACCTACAAAACATTAACAACATTGCATGTAACATAGAGATATAGATTTAATGTACCCTAACAAAAATAAACTATGTAAAAAAAAACACAAAAGCTGACCCACCCCGCTCCCTAACCCCATCCAATGTCCGTAAGAAAGTCCAAAATAGTCCAAAACCCCAACGCCCAATTCCCACCCACCCAAACAAGAATTAAAAAAGGGGCAGAAGACAGAGACTGAGGTGTGGGGCTGGATTGCAGGACGACACGCATCTGCCTCTCTAGACGGGCAACGCGGCGCCTGAGAGCGTGGCAGTTGCAGCCACAGTGGGGGGGGGGCACCAGAGATGGTATTGAGGGCGCGGTGGCGGGCAGCTGCCAGATGGTGGTGCCGTACCGCTGGAGGGCGGTGGCTGGGGCCTGGGGCACTGGAGGAGGCATGAAGTGCTGCAGTCTCCTCCTCCTCCTCTGCCAAGACCACCAGCCGCCGATATTCCTGCTGGATTGCCTCCAGCTTGCGGCGCCGTGCCTTGGCGGCCAACACCTTCCGATTAACTTTGGAAGGAGTAGCTGTGTATCAAAAGAAAAAAACAAGACAATTGTAAAATATACTCTTAGAAGAACAGTAAGACAAGGTAATTATACACATAGTGGCATGGTAGCACTATAAAGCACAGTACATAACATTTATTAAATCTCGCCCGTCCTTCTTCCTTCCACCCATCTTTCACGTTTTAATTGAACACCAGGTGATCTGATCTGACTTTTAGTCTTCTCCATAAAACTTTCAAAGCGGAGTTGAAATCAGATAGATGAGGCTATTGGTTACTCAATACTCCCGCCCCTATGCCAATTAAAGGGTGTCTTCACTCTTCAAACGTTCACAACAACTATTACTTAGTTAGGACATCGGATGGCGGGCAGACTTTGTCCGCCCGCCATCCTCATGCTAAAAAGGGACCGCCCGCCATAAGGGCGGGGGTCCCGTGGGGACAATTAGGATGCACCCGCCACAGTGGGGGGCGCATCCCATTTTTTTAACATTGTGGTGGGCGGTGCCAAAAGCACCTCCTGCCGCAATGCTAAAAATACATATTGTGCTTTTCCAAGCACAACGTGACAGGCCCCGAATGGAGCCTGCCACGTTGTGCTTTGAAAGGCAGGGGGGTACCATAGCATAGGTACCCTCCATGGGGGCACGCAAAGGGCACCCCAAGCATACTCCGCACATTGCCGCCACGGAAAGGCATTCCAAAATGCAAATTATATGGCTGGCGGTGTGTTCAGACACCGCCACCATATTGAACCCTTTTCCGCCTGGTCGACATGTCGACTGTGCGAAAAATCGGCGGACAGTTTCTATCCGCCGCGGACCCCCCAGCCATTGTAAATGTAATATCTACAGGGATGATGGGAGGCTTGTCCCTGCGGGGTCGGCGATGACTACCGCCGGCCCGGCGGGGGCAATCCGCCCGCCATCCTAATGGGGCCCTAAGTCTCAGCAGTACAGTATACATACAGTACACCCTTGCAGTGAGTGTAATGTCAACAATAGTTAAGGATTATGAATTTAACTTACCACCGCCCGCCACTGTTGCTGGCACTCCCCCTACCGCTCCATCGTCGGTATCGGCAACTGCCGCATCCTCTCCCTCCGCGTCGCCTTCGCTGGCCCCGGCAATGGTCGTCGTGGTCGGTAGTGCACCTAGAAAAACATTACACACTTTTTAGGCATCATATACACCTCCCCCTATTGGTCAGTAGCAAGATTAAAAAATGAGTTAATAATATATAACATACATCACTAGCACAAATCAGGAAGTAGTAGAGTAGACACTAGTAGTTATAAATGGTCCCCCCTTGGGTCATTCTAGCCTTTGCTTAGTTAGCCCGAGCCATGCAACCATTTTACCTTTGTGTCTTTTATTTTTGCACATGTGACGTTACCTTGCAGCTTGTTGTATAAGACACATTTGAGCCCACATGACCTCACACTGCTACTGTTTACGCGCTGCATACAAGCGGTCAACCAAAACATTAACAAGCCAATTTTTTATGAAGTACTGGTGTACTGTTAGTCCATATTGCTTATCCATAAATGCTACACTTTTTGGCACGGCTGAGAAATGCTTGCAATATACTAACGCGCACCATTTCATTTTTCACATTACAGACGGAAGATTCCCATCTACGAACCAGAGCTTTGCAGAGCTTATGATGCAACAACTACCAGTACTAGGTTCTTCTAAGGTGAGGGGTCCCTTCACTCAGAGATCTTCATTTATAAATTTATATAAACTAAATTCCGAGGGGATAGTGGTGCTTCCACCACTGTTCAGTTATCATGATTTAATTCGCAACTGTAAGTAAGTGTAACAATGTTTATTGTTTTAATGTTATTGATTTTCCTGTTGGTGCTGCATTATAATAGAACAACGTACAGAGCTTGTCAATTCAAAATAAACATTTTGAACTTACATAGACTTGGTGGTATTTTTTGTGGTCTTACACGAGTGAGCAAATTAAAGGAAGGATGTGCATGTGCATTGCTTCCACGACTGAGAGGTTGGGTGTGTTATGTTCTGGTTGGGTTGTCTACTTGTTATGTATCTAGGGGGGAGGGTTCGGAGTGCTAATAGTTATGACAAGACACTACTATAACTAGTCGGGCAGGGGATTGTGGTGGGTTCTGAATTTCTGATTGAGGTGTGTGAGGAAGGTAGGGGTGGGCGGAATTTGCGTAATCGCGTTACGCAAATCTCCGCGAAACGGTAAAAAATCTCCGCGAACACGCAGAAATTCCGCGAACACGCGGAATTGCTTGTTCGCGATACTTTTTTCCTGTTCGCGATCGCTGTTTGCGTGCTCGGGGTGAAATATCTCGCGAACACGCATATTGAGAACGCGAACAAGCAAAAAATTTCGCGAAGTCGCGGAAAGCAGATTTTTGGGCAATTTCGCGTTCTCCGCGGAACGCGAAATTACCCAAATTCCGCAAATTCCGCGAGCGGAACGGAATTTACCGCCCAGGCCTAGAGGAAGGTCCAACCTACCATCACCAACATTTTTTTGATTTTTGAAACAATACAGATCGAAGGATAATTGTTGGTAAAAAATAGCATTGGGAAACTGAAACAATAGTTCGGGAAAAATATGGTGCAGTAAAAGTTATGGAATAAGAATTAATGTTAAAAACAAGAAGACTTACTAGGGCCAGCAGAGGAGCCCTCGTTGGTGTCCTCCTGGTGGTGTTGTTCTCCCGCCAACACTGTCCCAATCCCTGTCTGCCTGCCCCTGGGTGCTGAACAGGAAAGATATAAGAATGAGACAAACATTGATGGATGGTGTCAAACAAATAAAATATTTTTAAAGAACGGTCAAAAAACACTTATGTAAACAACAATTGCAATAACTAAATTGAGCGATCTCATCTGGTCAACAAGTAGTATCGGGGGATTCACGGATCGACAACTTACTATTTATCAACAGTAATCCAGTCTTCCATTCTGATTCCAGAATACTAACTAAGCCTAAGTACAACGTACCACCCGACCTAGCCTACCTATTCCAGGCATGGCAATTGTACATTAAGTATGCATTTCCACTTCTTTTAGTCCTCAACAATGCATATGGTCAAATGGAGGACACATGACTACATTTTTTGTATACACCGAATTTTGGGTTGATTGATTGATGCTGATGTTCTGCTAGTGCTAAGCCTATTACCACCACTCATTGAACAAACTAGAAAAGGATCTAATAAAGACTGGCATACTAGCAGCACATGACGTAACTGAGGGGGCATCACGCATACCGCTAAAAAATTCAAACTCATACAAAGTAACTAAACCTAAGTATCAATCCGCCCCTATCTCTTAGTGACAGGACAAAGTAAGGACTAGAGTCACTGTAGCATTATGTAACTTAATTTCTCTAAACTAAACTCATACATAATCACGCTAAGCGAGCGCAAAGTTGCAAACAAGTAAGATTAGTAGTAGGGCAGAGGAGCACCTGTGTCATAACCATCACGGAAGACTTTTAAACGTAATTAACCTGGAATGTAAGCAGCAACATTCTAGCTGGTTGGAAGAACAAAAGATATTCGCAATATATAACACAGAGCAGAAGAACAGACACAAAGTAGTAATAATTAAGGGGCATATTATCAAGTCAGGCGATACAATTATCGCCGCTTTAGCGGCAGAAAACTGCCACTAAAACGGCGATAATCGGCTTGATAATATGCTCTATGGAATTCCAATTGAAGCCCATGTTAGATGTCCTTCACATCTATCATGGGCTTCAATTGGAATTCCATAGAGCATATTATCAAGCCCATTATCGCCGTTTTAGCGGCAGTTTTCTGCTGCTAAAGCGGCGATAATTTTATCGCCTGGCTTGATAATTTGCCCCTAAATAGTTACTCACCAAGACCCGGGACCTCCACTCCTAGCAGGTCTAGCAGGTCCTGCTCACGGTCCAGGATGTTGGACCACCGGTGCGTCAACTGCGCCTGGGTGCGCCGGACCTCAGAGCAGCGCATCACTGCCCGGCGCACCTTCCCCCACCACTGTCGACGCTCCCGGAGCCCGTACCCAGACCCAGGCCTGCCACCTGCTGCCAGGGTTGAGGGTAGGTGGCGCTGCACAAAGAAGATGAGTGCAGCCAACTCCACCTCCCCAAATAAGGCCCGTGCCTGCACCCCTTGTGGGCGCTGCCTTCCACAAGGAAGGCGGTCGCGGCTCTGGCTGCGGCAAGCCCTACCCTTTGACATGGTTCTGGGGAGAGAGAGATGGGGTGGGAAAGAATTGGTTATAAAATTAAAGTAAGTAAAGGAAATAAATAGCAGGCAATAGAAAGTGTGAAAAAGAATCACGTGCAGTGCAGATAAAAAAGGTTATGAATGATACTAGTCAATTGTTCTTGGTTCCCTTTTATTTCAAAAAGAGGCGTGAAAGAGAAGAATTCAAAATATTCATTTTCCTTCAAACCTACTTAGGGGCAAGTATTAAAGGTTTGTGCTTTGATAGGGGTACTCTGTGTATTGGAATGTAAGTAGATTCTAATGGGATTTTGTAGTTGTAAGGGATCACAACTTTCTTATGTACGCTTTGGAAGATATGGGACTAGATATGAATCCAATATGTATTTCAAAAGGGTATCACAACTTCAGGAAACTTAGATTCGAAGTCAGTTACAATCCCGACTGTTTATCAAGATTGGCAGTGGAAGTGAAAAAGTCCAAGGTAGAAAAGAATGAGTTTTTTTGTTTGGTTATGTGTCAGGACAAGAGTAGTTCATAAAAGAAGAATAACTTGAAGCACTGCTGGTGACCAGGGTTATATTGAGCGCTACCAAGGAAGCTTAAGCTATGCCATGAAAGTCAAAGGTCTGCGAAAGAATAAAGAGCAAATTGGCTTAATCTTAAAATGATAAAATTCTTTACTACTTGTCCTGAAAATTGCTACACTGTTTTCGCTACAACATGACCCACAAGCGTTATGGAGAGGAAAAGAGAGTGAGCACGCCAAGCCTGATTGCTGCTGGGGTCCAGGTCATCAGGGAAGCGACACCCCAAGATATGTGTGGCTATCCAAGATGGCAGTTGCAGTGTTTGGTGAGATGCCGGATGCCGTTATTTGACTGACACCTCCATCGATGAGTGCCGGACCCGGGCAGTCACATGGGTCAGCGGCATTCAGCGAATGCCCCATAGGGACGGGGACGCCGGGCACTCTATTGTCACAGGCTGCTTGGGCCTAGATCCTTTGTGTCTCTCCAGGCAAATCAAGCCTGACATTAGGGACGCACCCAAATGTACATGGGTGGCGGAGGCAATACAAAGGTAGTGCACCTTTGGTGGGCCAGCCCCTGCTGCCCTGGGACCCTCTTTGACCCCCCCCCCTCCACGGAACCTGGTCCTGCTGGGGGCTTCTTACTGATGCTGGAAAGAGCTGTGGCACGTATAGTGCCCCTGTGCGGAACTTGGCTTCGGGAGACCAGCTGGGGGATAGGAGACACAGCCTGAATAGTGCAGGCAGCAGTCCACACTGTGCACCTGAGCCCATGGAACAGTACTGGAGATCTTTTGTCCCTCCCCCTTTTGAGCATAACTCTGGACCATGTGAGTCACAGGAACTTGGAGAAGGTGTTGCGCTGACACACCCGAAATTAGACAGACCCTGGGCAGCTCAGCTGCGCCTATCTGTGGATAGCGGTGGCAACACATGATTGATACTACCATGGTGGCCACTTCTACATAGCCTACATAGCCTAACTGTCCTTAATTGATATTATGGCTACAGTGAGAGGCCACTGTGGACTGTGCTTTTTTGCCTCTCTGCGCAGAGGACAGTAGGTGGGCTCCTGGGAGCTGGACTTACACAATGCCGACACAATGCCCTCTCTGCCTCTTGCTATTGCAGTGTTTGGTGAGATGCCGGATGCCGTTATTTGACTGACACCTCCATAGATAGCATTGGGAAACTGAAACAATAGTTCGGGAAAAATATGGTGCAGTAAAAGTTATGGAATAAGAATTAATGTTAAAAACAAGAAGACTTACTAGGGCCAGCAGAGGAGCCCTCGTTGGTGTCCTCCTGGTGGTGTTGTTCTCCCGCCAACACTGTCCCAATCCCTGTCTGCCTGCCCCTGGGTGCTGAACAGGAAAGATATAAGAATGAGACAAACATTGATGGATGGTGTCAAACAAATAAAATATTTTTAAAGAACGGTCAAAAAACACTTATGTAAACAACAATTGCAATAACTAAATTGAGCGATCTCATCTGGTCAACAAGTAGTATCGGGGGATTCAAGGATCGACAACTTACTATTTATCAACAGTAATCCAGTCTTCCATTCTGATTCCAGAATACTAACTAAGCCTAAGTACAACGTACCACCCGACCTAGCCTACCTATTCCAGGCATGCCAATTGTACATTAAGTATGCATTTCCACTTCTTTTAGTCCTCAACAATGCATATGGTCAAATGGAGGACACATGACTACATTTTTTGTATACACCGAATTTTGGGTTGATTGATTGATGCTGATGTTCTGCTAGTGCTAAGCCTATTACCACCACTCATTGAACAAACTAGAAAAGGTTCTAATAAAGACTGGCATACTAGCAGCACATGACGTAACTGAGGGGGCATCACGCATACCGCTAAAAAATTCAAACTCATACAAAGTAACTAAACCTAAGTATCAATCCGCCCCTATCTCTTAGTGACAGGACAAAGTAAGGACTAGAGTCACTGTAGCATTATGTAACTTAATTTCTCTAAACTAAACTCATACATAATCACGCTAAGCGAGCGCAAAGTTGCAAACAAGTAAGATTAGTAGTAGCGCAGAGGAGCACCTGTGTCATAACCATCACGGAAGACTTTTAAACGTAATTAACCTGGAATGTAAGCAGCAACATTCTAGCTGGTTGGAAGAACAAAAGATATTCGCAATATATAACACAGAGCAGAAGAACAGACACAAAGTAGTAATAATTAAGGGGCATATTATCAAGTCAGGCGATACAATTATCGCCACTTTAGCGGCAGAAAACTGCCACTAAAACGGCGATAATCGGCTTGATAATATGCTCTATGGAATTCCAATTGAAGCCCATGTTAGATGTCCTTCACATCTATCATGGGCTTCAATTGGAATTCCATAGAGCATATTATCAAGCCCATTATCGACGTTTTAGCGGCAGTTTTCTGCTGCTAAAGCGGCGATAATTTTATCGCCTGGCTTGATAATTTGCCCCTAAATAGTTACTCACCAAGACCCGGGACCTCCACTCCTAGCAGGTCTAGCAGGTCCTGCTCACGGTCCAGGATGTTGGACCACCGGTGCGTCAACTGCGCCTGGGTGCGCCGGACCTCAGAGCAGCGCATCACTGCCCGGCGCACCTTCCCCCACCACTGTCGACGCTCCCGGAGCCCGTACCCAGACCCAGGCCTGCCACCTGCTGCCAGGGTTGAGGGTAGGTGGCGCTGCACAAAGAAGATGAGTGCAGCCAACTCCACCTCCCCAAATAAGGCCCGTGCCTGCACCCCTTGTGGGCGCTGCCTTCCACAAGGAAGGCGGTCGCGGCTCTGGCTGCGGCAAGCCCTACCCTTTGACATGGTTCTGGGGAGAGAGAGATGGGGTGGGAAAGAATTGGTAATAAAATTAAAGTAAGTAAAGGAAATAAATAGCAGGCAATAGAAAGTGTGAAAAAGAATCACGTGCAGTGCAGATAAAAAAGGTTATGAATGATACTAGTCAATTGTTCTTGGTTCCCTTTTATTTCAAAAAGAGGCGTGAAAGAGAAGAATTCAAAATATTCATTTTCCTACAAACCTACTTAGGGGCCAGTATTAAAGGTTTGTGCTTTGATAGGGGTACTCTGTGTATTGGAATGTAAGTAGATTCTAATGGGATTTTGTAGTTGTAAGGGATCACAACTTTCTTATGTACGCTTTGGAAGATATGGGACTAGATATGAATCCAATATGTATTTCAAAAGGGTATCACAACTTCAGGAAACTTAGATTCGAAGTCAGTTACAATCCCGACTGTTTATCAAGATTGGCAGTGGAAGTGAAAAAGTCCAAGGTAGAAAAGAATGAGTTTTTTTGTTTGGTTATGTGTCAGGACAAGAGTAGTTCATAAAAGAAGAATAACTTGAAGCACTGCTGGTGACCAGGGTTATATTGAGCGCTACCAAGGAAGCTTAAGCTATGCCATGAAAGTCAAAGGTCTGCGAAAGAATAAAGAGCAAATTGGCTTAATCTTAAAAAGATAAAATTCTTTACTACTTGTCCTGAAAATTGCTACACTGTTTTCGCTACAACATGACCCACAAGCGTTATGGAGAGGAAAAGAGAGTGAGCACGCCAAGCCTGATTGCTGCTGGGGTCCAGGTCATCAGGGAAGCGACACCCCAAGATATGTGTGGCTATCCAAGATGGCAGTTGCAGTGTTTGGTGAGATGCCGGATGCCGTTATTTGACTGACACCTCCATCGATGAGTGCCGGACCCGGGCAGTCACATGGGTCAGCGGCATTCAGCGAATGCCCCATAGGGACGGGGACGCCGGGCACTCTATTGTCACAGGCTGCTTGGGCCTAGATCCTTTGTGTCTCTCCAGGCAAATCAAGCCTGACATTAGGGACGCACCCAAATGTACATGGGTGGCGGAGGCAATACAAAGGTAGTGCACCTTTGGTGGGCCAGCCCCTGCTGCCCTGGGACCCTCTTTGACCCCCCCCCCCCTCCACGGAACCTGGTCCTGCTGGGGGCTTCTTACTGATGCTGGAAAGAGCTGTGGCACGTATAGTGCCCCTGTGCGGAACTTGGCTTCGGGAGACCAGCTGGGGGATAGGAGACACAGCCTGAATAGTGCAGGCAGCAGTCCACACTGTGCACCTGAGCCCATGGAACAGTACTGGAGATCTTTTGTCCCTCCCCCTTTTGAGCATAACTCTGGACCATGTGAGTCACAGGAACTTGGAGAAGGTGTTGCGCTGACACACCCGAAATTAGACAGACCCTGGGCAGCTCAGCTGCGCCTATCTGTGGATAGCGGTGGCAACACATGATTGATACTACCATGGTGGCCACTTCTACATAGCCTACATAGCCTAACTGTCCTTAATTGATATTATGGCTACAGTGAGAGGCCACTGTGGACTGTGCTTTTTTGCCTCTCTGCGCAGAGGACAGTAGGTGGGCTCCTGGGAGCTGGACTTACACAATGCCGACACAATGCCCTCTCTGCCTCTTGCTATTCTGTGTGCGACTGTTGTGGAGAAGTCATGTTGAAGCCCGAAATGCTGAAAGTGTGCCTCAACAATGCAACCGATGCAACCGATGCAACCGTTTTTCCACCATCTGCCATCCACCATCCGCCAACAGCTACTGAAGTCCTGACCCTCAACTCGATGGAGGTCAAATTGGATGCACACTTTTAGAAGTTCATGGAAATCCTGCAAGCTATTCTGGACACTAAGGCTGCCCTTGAGACCAAATTTGATGCAGTAGCCGTAGACATCACCCTCCCCTAGGAAGACCACAAAAACCTCATAAAAAAGGTGTTGGCTGACATGACTTCCTTGCAGGACGTGATTGTGGCTATCAAAGCCTGAAACACACCGTGGAGGAGCAACAGCATGACATAGTCAAACTAGAATAATGTATTAAAATATGTATAGTGGAGCTCACAAAGGGTACTGAGGGCCCCTGCCTGGAACTTTATCTCAGAAATTGGGTGATTGTTGAGATGTATGGGGGTTGCCCCACAAAATTGCTGTTGGTGAAGAGAGCCCATAGAGCCCAGGGAAGAGCCCCCTCACCAAGTGCGCTACCATCAGCAATGGTTGCACAGCTGCTCAATTATTGATACAGAGATTGCGTCCTTCGATGTGCACAGAAACATAGGGGGTGTGGCAATGTAAATTTGTCTTCATTACACCACAGAGATCCAGAAACAATGTAGTTCCTTCCTTTCTGTCAAATGAAAATTGGGCAAGCTGGAACTTCCATATGCTCTTCTGTTCCTGGCCCAGCTTTGGTTTGTACAAGTTGTACTTCTTCGACACCCCAGAGGAGGTATGGCAATTCTTCGAGTCTACCAGAGTGAACACTGCTAATAAGGCCTTGTCCGGGCCCAGTATGGGAGGTCAACGACGTAGGAGATGGCCAGACCACATTAGATCAATAAACAAACCTATGACGGAGCAGGCGGTGCTTGACCAACTAACTCACCAATGGTCCGCAGGGGGCTTCCAGGGCATGGAAGAATAGACTCATGTTAGTGAGGATGGAGACAATGTGGAACAGGAGGCTGATGTGCTGCTAAGTGGACCACACTTACACCAAAAGCTGCATATGATCTTTTGACCATATATTAGTAGATGAGCTGATATAATTGCTTGCATGTTTTCAGGCCAGATCAGTCTCTGCTAGGCCTGAGAGGTAAACTCTGCTCTGCGCACGGAGTTTGTGGCATTTTGATCACTCTGTGTAGAGCGCGGAGTTCCAAAAAACTCCACGAAGTGGCATAGAGTGGAGTTTTTGATCTCTCATGGCTCACCAATGTTAAGTTGGCAAGCACAAGTGAGGAAAATCCAACGCTAGACCACCTACAGTTGGGATTTCTAAACATGGGCCGTCGCGTCAGTTCACTAAAGCTCTTGTTGAGAAACCTGCCGCTCGCGGTGAGGAAGCTGCTGCTTGAGTAGAGCATCTACTCAAGTGGCAGAAAGAAACTACGCCCTCTTGTACTGACCGTGGTGCCATTTGTGATGATTTTACACCGCAGGGCAATCGATTGCGCTAAATATCAGTGAGAACAGTGCAACTTACATTACTCTGCCTGTTATGGACCTCTGCAGTTTTTTTGTCACTTGGTGGAACTCTGTGAATTTGGCCCAGGCCTAGTCTCTGCACAGGACACTCTTGGATGCTGGGGCCTCAGAGTGAATACCACGCTCTGCATGCACAGTGTTGCACACTACACATCGCATGGGTTATGACATATGGGGATGATATACTGCTGTTTTTGTAACACTTTAAGTTTTGCCATATTTCTAATGGGGTGGGGTCCCCAGCTAAGAGACATCCAGTCTTTTATTTTTTGAAGACACGCCACGTACATGTTACATGTCTTCAAGAGACCCACATGACTGCCTTGGAGTTAGCCAACCTGAGAAGGAAAAGGTGAGTCATTCTCCAGAGGTACCTTTGCGTGAATACCTACTGCGCGGTTCTTATATTGACCCTGAGGGACAATACACAATACTGCAGAGTACACTGGACAGTAGGGCCTTGGTGCTGGCTAGCAACTATGCTTCCAATGTGCAGAAAATGCTGTTTCTCAACCACTTAGGCCCCTCTCTGTCTTAGATATGCTGGGTCGGCACAGGTTGGGGGGGCAATTTGAATATGGTACATGTTGGCATGGAGGGCAGGTTTCACCCTCTTCTTAGAGGCACACAGGCTGTCTCACTTGCTGCCAGATTCTCTGACTGGCTGTGACAGGGGCATTTTTTTAGATGTTATAAGGGAACTATGGAGGAACTTAGCCTAAGCATGGGAGTGGTGCACCCCCAGGTTGTCCTGGTTGGATTAAGTGCACAGGCTGCTGGCACAGACAAAATGACACAGGAGCCGGGTAGGCTACTAAACATGGTCAGTTCATTACCGGTGTTGCAGCCCATGGCTCTCACTTTTATTTTCAGCCCACGCTACCAGTGGGCTACAACCAAACTATCTCTGGGGGCAGAGTGCGTCAGACGGACTACCCGTCAATATGTTGCCGCATCCTCGGTGTTGCCCAATCAGGAAACATTACATTGCTTCACAACCATAATGAAATATAACAAATCAAACATAGAGTTCAGGACATGAACATGGATCACAGTTTCAAAGTACTCAGTACTTTAGCTGGAGGGAAGATGGTGGGCTATTTCTCAAATGATACTTCGTGTGATCACTTCGGACTCCCTTGACCCCTCCAGTGAGGGACAGACAACCTGCAGTGTGTTGTTCCAGGCTCTTCTCCGAGGGAGAGGACGAGGGGCTGCCGGTTACTTCCTGAGGACCTGATTTTGTTTAACTCACAGACGGTGTCTAGGGTACTTGCTCCACTGTGGCTCCTTCGTCAGTCTCCCAATTTGGCTGGTTGTGCAATCTCTTCATCAAGCCCCACTCTGGCAAGTTTGAAAAATTATATGTTCCTGGTAACTTCTTCTCCCTCACACTGAGCGGTGACCATGGTGCCTTTCTGCCAGATTACTCCCTACTGGTGTTGTTCAAATGGGAGTAAATTTTGCTCCTGGGATACCTGTCCTCGACGAACACTCAATCTCCTGGTTGAATATCTGATTCCCTGGCTCTTCAGTGGACGCTTGCCCTTTGGTTGGTGGCCTTCCTCCTCTGCAGTGTTCGGTGGTCATAAATGGGGGGAGCTTGCCAGTGGGGATGATGGGGAATAGTGCCCACTATCACCCTACCCATGATGGCATGTCCTGAGGCCTGCACTGTTGTGGAATGTGGGGTCTGGCGGTACTCCCATAAAAAGGCATATATGGCCCATTCAAGTGGACATTTTGTTGAGCATTTGCATGAACCTCTTCTCCCCGTTGGTTTGGGTCACATTCTTGAGTTTTTTGTTCAAAGAGTGTAAGTATTTCACAACTTTCTGGCCTTGAAACGATGAACCATTGTCAGTCCGGTGTTCCTTTGAAAATCTGTGAGTGGCCATCAATTTCTCTAGTTTAGGCAGAGTCTCACTGGCTTTCTGAGAGGCCACAAGTTCCACTTCAGGGTCTTTGGTATAATCATCTATTTGGACCATAATCGAGGCTGGCACATCTCCACAGTTGTTGAAGGCCACGTTGGGTGAGCACAGGCATTGGTAGGTCCAAGGGACCGATTACTTGATACCATTGGCACAAGCGTACCATAGTCTCTACAATCTCGTCATTGAGCGGGAACCATACCATGCTCCTGAGGCAATTCTTGGTTTTCACTACCCCTTGATGTCCGGTGAGTGCCAGTTGTACCACCTGCTCCATAATGCTGGAGGGTATAACTTGTCAGGCTCTCACAGTAGGCACCCTTCCGCAACATGCGGTCGAGCCTGAGACTTACAGGTCACACTGACGGAGGGATGCCGAGAACAGGTTCTATAGGCCCCTCCACCCAGACAGACCATGGGGCATATTAGTGCTACCATATAAATACTACGTGTTCATCAATAACCGTATGTATATAACCAAGTGCGCTCAATAGGCGCACGTTATTAGTCTAATTTTTCACCTTAATTTAGGTTTCTGCACGAAGTGGTACACGTGGGGCTGGATCCCATGCTGTCCTGAAGAAGAGGTTAGGGGATACCTTGAAACATCAACAAGAAAATGGGGTAGTAATGTATCAGAGGATGCACATCATAGCATTAATTAACATCAAGTTGGGTGTATAGTAATATTTGCCGGAAAATTAATGATATCAGTAACAAGTTGGATAAGTGGTGCCACTCGGGATTAGAAAGCACCCTACTACCTGAGTACTAAAGTATACGTATCATGCAAAGCAATCCTCGTAATTAACAGATTTTGTACATAAGTCAATCCCGGCACTCTAAAGTCATATATTGTTCTTGTTGGTTAATAGCCAAAAAGAGAGAAGGACACAGTAATAATGAAAGTAACTGACTACGGAACAGAATAGGTCCTCACAGAAGTATATATCAGAAAGCAATTTAATACATAAGTTTCACAAAAAGGAAAAACACATTCATGAGTAAAAAATCAGAACTCCCTAGTTATTGAATGACAGGGAGACTTCAATTTTCTGAATCTTGATAAAGAAGGATGACAGCCGACACGTGTTTCGTCACGTATAGTGACTTCCTCAGGGCTTTGGAAAGAGTCTTTGAACGCTTTAAATGTCAGACATATAATTATGCTACTGTTAGCACGCAGTAATACGTGTGGATAATTTCAAGCGAAGACTCCGATGTACGAGGTGGTTCCAAGAATTTTTAGAACCTTGTGAAGGTTTGAAAGAGCAAGTATTATCGCCAGACGGTCTCCTCTCGTATCGACAATTGTCGATACGAGAGGACGGGAGTCGATTCTTCAGACAAGAACCACCTTACTAGGAGGGCTTACCAGAGCCGGTTTGTGCACTTCACCCAATTTGAGGAAGCCAATAAATAATTTACGAAAAATCACCACACAGATGACTACATGAAGATCGTCCCATTGATTCAATTTCACAAATTAGTTCCATATCACGATACCTTGGTGGATACCCGTTCTTCTCCAAATATAGCTATAAGACACCAAGAACCTCTACTGAGATACGAATCACTCTTGTTCATGGTTACAAGAATTAGAATTGTGAATCTTTTACTTGTGGATGATCTTCTCTATAGTAATAGCATTAGAAATTACTGGGGAAGATCTGCTATTATCAACACACAACTGATACATTTATCAGGAGACCGTCTGGCGATAATACTTGCTCTTTCAAACCTTCACAAGGTTCTAAAAATTCTTGGAACCACCTCGTACATCGGAGTCTTCGCTTGAAATTATCCACACGTATTACTGCGTGCTAACAGTAGCATAATTATATGTCTGACATTTAAAGCGTTCAAAGACTCTTTCCAAAGCCCTGAGGAAGTCACTATACGTGACGAAACACGTGTCGGCTGTCATCCTTCTTTATCAAGATTCAGAAAATTGAAGTCTCCCTGTCATTCAATAACTAGGGAGTTCTGATTTTTTACTCATGAATGTGTTTTTCCTTTTTGTGAAACTTATGTATTAAATTGCTTTCTGATATATACTTCTGTGAGGACCTATTCTGTTCCGTAGTCAGTTACTTTCATTATTACTGTGTCCTTCTCTCTTTTTGGCTATTAACCAACAAGAACAATATATGACTTTAGAGTGCCGGGATTGACTTATGTACAAAATACCTTGAAACATGTTGACAAAATAATAGGCAATATAGCCACATAACAGTTATATTTTTCCTGTTATTAACCCCTTTTTATCTTACCAGCTAGGAGTAGGAATAAATTGTTAACTCACTAGTTAGGTATTTTTAACTAACACAAACACCACTCCCCCAACACTGCACAACACATAGTTTCACAAAAAAAAGTGCTCCTACGTAAATCTCGCAAGTCGTAGCACGCCCCAAGCAGTAGATGCTTGGGATGGCCCCAATGATGAAGCATGTCACCTAGGGGCAACCCTGGGTGAGTGAGGGGACTCTAGAAAAGCATTTTTCTTTTCTAAATTGTTGAGACTCACCAATTTGGTGAACCCACTGTCTGTTGACTTAGGCTAGTTTCTCATGATCCATTATCTATGGATCAATTGAGTGTACCCTTCTGCAACAGTCACTAGCTCTTGGTGCACCTGGTGGAGTGAGTCTAGTATTAATTTCACCTCCAGTGTCCTGTGTGCCCTGTGTTCCGTGAGGGTTTTTCATTTTTCTAACTTCATTGCTGTGAGGGCTAACTGCAGGCATTCATCACTCTCCGTTCCTTGGCAGATCGTGTACAGGGATGGAGGCAATGGTCGAGACCATTTTACCACATATCTGACATATTGTTCTGTGTCTTCTGCATCCACCTCCTCTTCTCGCGTTGCTTCTCTCGGGTGACGGGAGAGGTAATATGCCGGGTTGTTCACCATGGGGTAGAATTCCACCTGGTAGTCAAAGTCTTGTGGAGCTGTAACATACATTTTTCTATGCAAGGTAGCAGTTTACAGGAGGTGCCATGGCAGAGCAGGACAAGCTGCAGGTTATCCCGGTGGGGTGGAGCATGCAGGCTGCTGGTGCAGACAAAATGACACCGGAGGCAGATAGGTTACTAAAAATGGTCAGCGCACAACTGCTGTTGCAGTCCTTGCTTCCCGCTTTTATTTCCAGGCCCATGTCATGAGTGGGTTAAACCAAACTATCCATGAAGGGCGGGGTACATCAGGTGAACTACCCGTCCACATGGTGCTGGCCCCTCTGTGTCGCCCAGTTGGGAAACATTACAGACTTCACCGAGCTAACAGAGAATTTTCATTTTACTCCCCTGTGCACAATGTTCACTCTCAATTGGATCTATTTTTAGGAGATACAGAAATAACCTTGCTAATTGAGGAAGCAGAGTTTTTGGGATGGGTGATGTTGGATAACAGCAGTCTTTTGCTGTCCTTGTTATGGGCATGACCTCGTTCCTACATGGCAGATCTCAGTAGAGGCACTTCATGACATGTCATTCCATGGATTGGTAGAGAACCACATTGATCAGTACTTTAAAGACAACCCAAACTCCACACACTGACGGGGGATTGAATGAGACATCTTTAAGGTGGTTGTATAGGGCCAATGTATCAAACTGCATATGGAGTCAAGAAGCAATTCTGAGATAAGATTAGGTCTCTGGAATCAGACCTGTGTGAATCTGAAAGACAGGTTGCTACTGATCTCTCTCTTCTTCCCATTCTGGCCACTGTGAGGAAACAGTATGAAGAGAGGTTTGCTTGCTTATCACATGTTAATTACCAAGAATACATTTCAAAACAGTATCACTAGAGGTATAGGGTGAGGTGCCTTTTAATCTGGTTGCTTAAATCAGAAACCACCAGTAGCCTGAATTTTGTGATCTGAGATAACACAGGTGTATTCAGGCATACTCAAACTGACTTTAATGATACCTTTGCACAGTGATAAAACAACTACTGATGGGGGTGTCACCGGGGATGGTTGGACTACCCTCAGAGTTTTACGCTGTGTACAAGACCAAGCTGGCACTGCACATGCTCACCATGTATAACAAAGTGTTTGTCATGCATAAATTGCAACAATCCCTGAGAGAGTCTGTGATTTTAGTGCTGCCTAAACAAGGTTGAGATCCTACTGATGTGAGGTCAGATCATCCACTGTCTTTAATTAACACAGATAAGAAGATACTGGGTAAATTACTGGCAGTTAGAATCCAATAGCTCATGCCAACTTGGCCATAACACCTCCCTCAATCTGCAGAACCTGTTTCATATTGTGGATGGGGGGTCATGTGGGGTAGGGGCCCCCATTACTCCTCTCTACAGACATAGAGAAAGCCTTTAACACTATCCTGTGGCACTACCTGTTTGCCGCTCTTTGGAAATTCCACTTTGGACCTAAAATCCTTTGATGAATATGATTATTATAAACACAGCCGTTGGCCAGGGTATGCATGGGTTATGTGGTGTTTCAGGAATGGCCCATCAGCTGAGGTACAAGGAAGGAGTGCCCATTGTCGCCTCTTCTCTTAGCCTTAGCAATGGAACCATTGGCCCACCTACTACATAGTAAGGGAAACCACTGAGGCATCTCATTGCTACATGAAATGCATATTGCGTTCATGTATGTGGGCAATACTCCTTTGTAGCTGTGAGGCCCTGAAGCCTCTATCCTTAGGGTGAATTTGTTGCTGACAACCTTTGGCCAGCTGTTTGGGTTGCGTGTTAACTGGACTTAAGTCCTGATTGTATCTACTACACTCAACGACCAGGCAAGTGGTTTCCCTGTTTCTTGGGAAGAAGTTAAATTTGGATACTTCGGGGCATAAATATGAAGACAAAGAGCAGATGTATGGTGGCAACATTAAGTGGGTGCTGGCTAATGCCAGAGAATCTCTAGATTTCTGGTGTAATCTACTGTTATCGCCAATGGGCCGGATAGCAATAGTCAAGATGTTGCTTCCCCGGGCTCTCTATTATTGTTCAGCTCTCCCGATCTTGCTATCCATGAAATTTTTTAGAGACAGCCATATTCTTCTCAGACAACGGATATGGGATAAGGGCAGGAGAAAAGTGGCCTGCCATACGCTACAATGTCTAATGGATGGGGTGGGGTAATCTCAGTGCTCCAAATTATGACGCTTATTATTTAACAGCGCAACTCCAGTGGTCAATGCCCTGGCTGTCACTGGGAGGAGAAGCCATGGGTATGGAACTGACTTTTTTTTTTAAGTTCAAGTAATTTTATTTAAAAGCAAACAAGGTGACCATACAAAGTAGATAGAATGAGTTTTACAACACATCAATCCAAATCTGTTGCTTAAAAGGTAAAGGAATTGGACTAATAATACAAAAAAGAGACATAATAAATGTACATAGAATGGGTATATATGCATTGAAGGAAAATAAAAGAAGAAATTGTGGAACAATCAGGGAATTAGGGTGGTTTGGGAACCTCCTGTTGAGATGGTGTAGGTAAAAAACATCTTTTGGTGCTAACATCAATAAATGTTGTAACAGGTGACCACAAGACAGCACGTTAGGTAGCCATTTGAGGAGGGTACACAAAGGCAGTGTCTAATCTATGATTGTGGCAAACATTGTACCACCAGGCTCTATACGAAATTTTTGAAAACTCTTTCCAATTGACAGTAATTTGTTGAAAAGCAATTGCTAATAATAAGTCAATAATCTTGACATTAGATAGAGCTCCATCCCAGATAGAAGAGAGGCTGCCCAGGAAGATATGAATGAAGGAAAAAGGAAACTTACTACCTTAAATCAAGTTAATCTGTAACCAAACTTGCTTCCAGAAAGCGTGTACTTGAGGGCAGGTGAATAACATATGGAAGAGGTCAGCACTGGGGGAGGAGCAAGTCCAACATATATCAAGAGTAGTAGAGAAACGTTTACACAGAATGGCTGGTGTGAATAAAAGTCTATTGTAGACAAAAAATAATGTTTGTGTGGTATTAGCTGCTCTGGAGGCTTTATGTAATTTGGACCAAATGTCTTTCCTGAGATTGGCCAACATACCGCAAAATCTTTTTCCCAAGCTTCCTCAATCTTCGTTTTCTGTCTGTAATTAATAGTGCGTTGTAGGTGTTTGTAAATAGTCGAGGCATTGGGTGCGGTTTGTAACAGGGTGTGAAGTTGTAAATAGGGCTGTGATTTGGTAGACGCAGCAGGTATGATAGGGAGTTGTGAATAAGTTCCCAAGATAGCTTTTTTAAGTAAAATGTATTTATGGATGAAGGAATTTGGAAGGTTAAATGGCTGCTTAAGTGCGATAAAAGTCAGAAACTCTGAATCCAAGAACAGCTGGTGGATCCAAATCAAGCCTCTATCCCTCCAGGTTTTCCAATAAAACGGTCTATTATGGATTAATAAATGTTTATTGTGCCAAATTGTTGAGTGCATAAAGAGGTCTTTGGAGGCAAGTACATAGTCAGAAGGTAAGTCAAGCAGTCTGGCCGTGTATGGAACTGACTTGATCTCTATATTCTACCTTCTCGTTTGATGCAGTACTGGGCAATTGTCCTTTGCCTGGCTGCTGCCTTCAAGCTATACGGGTTGCGATACAGTGTTGGCAAAGCTACAAAAATCGACTAGGGCTCTGTGGGTTATACTCCCAAGAGATCCCTCTGTGGCTCTGAGGCTTCAAGTGACTGATGAACCATCATAACCACCAGGCGTGTACTGGTGCTGGGATCCTGCTGGTGAGAGATTTTTTCTTCAATGGTATCCTCCACTCCTATAATACTCTTACTGATGCATGAGAGCTGGGTGTTGGGTAGTTTCTCATACACAATGCCCTCATATGGTCAATTAAAGACATGTGGGTGATACTCTGTGCACAATACTCACATGATGGGTGGAGAAGCGGACTATAACCAACTGGTACAGTGCCATCTCAGTGGCCAGAATACAGACCTGGGGACTATTAGGACCAAAGGGGAGGGTGCCCTGAAAAGAGTGATTATGGGCAGTGAATGGGATATGATCTTACAATACACAAAAAAGATCTCTAGAACTCATGTTTTAAATACATGCAATTTAACTATTTACATCAGACGTTCCTGACTGCAGCTCGGCAAAAATGTCCCAGGGGTTTCAAGATAGTTGTCCTTTTTGCCCAGGGCAGATATCTTACACATGGTCTGGACTTGCACTGCTATAATACCATACTGCAGGCAAATTACGTTCTGATAGAACACTACATCTAGACTTATTGACATGCCTGCTGGGGCAGATGCCATGCCCGGCACCACATAAACATTCAAATTTCAAGACCTGGTTGCATATTGGCAAAGTGAGCCATAGCAATGTCATTGAAAGCTCTGCAACCGTTGATGACTGACAGATATCTAAAAATTGACCTGGGTTGAGATAATGGTTGTAAGGGGGCTAAATAGAGGACAACTGGGAGATGCTGGTCTAACCACTGGGAGATTATATGGTTAGCGGTGCAATCCAAAACCGATGACAGGCACCCGTGAACACAGGCGACTAGAGACTATATTAGTGACTGATTAGTATTGATTGAGGGACCCCATTTGGTGTTCTAAGATTCTTGTTCTCCACTTTGGATACTCTGAACTATCTCTATTCAGAGCAGGCAACAAATGCCCAGGTTCACTAGCAAATGAGACATGATTAATTGCACTATCTCGACCCTATTTACCAATTCTGAACCTGAATGCTTCAATCTAAGAGATAACTAAGGGAGCCTTTCCGTGTAAATTCTGATTCCATCCAGGTCTGGGGGAGTATACTTTTTCAAACTTGGCTGTCCACATGTTGTAGATCAATCCTGAGAAAGAAATATCGATCAGTCTTGATCAATCTATGTCCAGAGTCTCATCACCCTTAAAACTTTGAAGGATTGATTCTAAAGGAGAGATGTTGAACCATATATATAATTAGGACGGACTTACTTTCATCCTCACTGTTTTTATGTTGATGAAAGTTGTACCTGCTGGTTATTTTTTTTTTTGTTTATAAGCATGCATGCACTTTATGTCACATGGCTCACTAAAGTCACGCTATTGTTGTTCGTGTTTGCTATTTGTATATGTGACAGCCATGTGTAACATTTGCTGTTATACTTAATATATATACGAAAAACGAACTAAAAGGTTTATTTGTCTGTGGTGTGTCTTTATTCACATTTATGTTCATATGATTCACTGCACATTATTTGCTATGTTTTAAAAAATCGTACTGCTGCTCTTTTCACCATTGAATTGATTTGGTTTCTAAGCAATTGTGTTACCCGACAGATATCGATTTTAGGGCACCTCTAATAACAATTGTCCTGAATGGTGTATTATTGGTTGGCCCACCGAAATCCTGGTCACATTCTGTCATAGTACCCATTTACAAGAAAAGAGACAGAGGCAGCCCCAAATATTACCTTCCCATCTCCCTAATCAATTCTGTAGTGAAGATCTTGTGAAGAAATATTTTGGACCGGCTAGAGGCCTGGGCAGCCGCGACCGCTGCAGGTAAGAGTCATGGAGCGGTGGAGCCAGGTGAGGGGGGATTTCGAGAGATGGCCACGAGGGAAAATTAAGAATTAATTTTCCCTTGAGGTCGTCTCTCAAAATCCCCCCTCACCTGACCCCACCGCCCCACTTCTCTTACCTGCAGCAGCCGTGGCTGGGCGTGGGCCCAGGAGAGAAATATTGTTTCTAATTTACAATTTGGATTCCAGGCAAGAATGGTGCCTAAACCTCCAGTTAATGATCAACAAATACACTTTGGCTAATCTATTTAGCATTTATGGACTTAAAGTCTACTTTTGACCATGTGAACTTCAGGGTATAATGCTAAATATTGGAGTTGAGGTTACTGTTAATTTCCTTAGAGAATTATAGAGTGATATTTCTGCTTCTGACAGGTTTGGCCCCGCAGGGGAAACCACTGATAGTTTTGTATTTTTCATGGGGGTACGGCAGGGCTGTCTATTGGTGCCCTTTTGATTTAACTTTATACTAATGGTCTTAGAACAACACCTGGTTCACATAAGTACCGATGTGCCGCATGTTGGTAATCAGTCGGTACCTGTGCTGCTCTACTTGGCCGACACAATTTTAATTGTCAGCACCAAACTCGGCTTACAAAAACTTTTGGATAGTTATGTGAGGTTTATGAGTGAGCTGGAGTTGCCTGTAAATCACTCCAAAACCCACATTGTGATTTATGGGCCGAAATCAAATAAGCGCAAAACTTTTTTTATTAACGCCACCAAAATTGCGCCAGTTTCTACTGTTCCCTACCTCTGGATTCTCTTTGATGACTGAAGTACTTGGAATTAGCTAGGCACTGTTACTGCAACCAAGTTTTCTCGCACTGTGGAAGACCTGTTCAAGTTTACCAAAAACAAAAAACTAGGCTCTAAACCCCAAAGAAGTTCCTTACAGTATACACAGACACATGTCTATTAGTGATTACATATGGTTCCAAAGTCTGGGGTATTAAAGATGCCAAGGCCATACAGAGTGTTGAGAATTGCTGCCTGAAAAGTTTGCTGGTAGGTTGCGTGCTGTACTATCTCAGTCACGCAGAACTCGACCTCGACTATGTCACTAATTTTATTAAAAGTAGCCCACTTCTCCTACGGTTAGCAATATGGACAAAGCCTGAAGCTAACTTTTGCTGTAGCATGATCAGGGATTGTTTGTGTTTATACAAAGCCATCTGTATTACATGGCTACTCTACATTAAAAACATGAGTAACACTTTGAGCATCCCTGATCTCTATATCTGTTCTGAGGCCCTCTCAACTGCCACCGGCCAGACCATCAAAGATAATTTCTGAAAGTGGACCAGGCATACCAGAGCTTGTATTTATTTTTAAAACTTTTTTGTATTGATTTAATCGTGAATGGCACAATCATCAATTCTTTGTACATATCAAATATCGTATTTACGGTCCACACAGTATACATTCCTTGTTGTTTCTATATACAATACATTATTGTTCGCATCTTGCCGCTTGCATGTACATTATTACAGATATTAGTATCAATTGCATTACTTTATTCCAATTCTCGGGTCACTATTGGCAATTCACAAATATCCCCCCTACAGGTGTTTCAGCCTCCCCATTTTCTTATCCATTTTTTAGGACAGCCCCTGTGGACGTATACGTTTTTTTCCGCCTCCATGGCCGTGTCCATATCCCTGCACCACTCTGTGAGTGTGGGGGCGGTGGCAACACCCCAGCGTTTAGCAATATTTCTCTTGGCCGACATTATACCCAGGGTCGCCCAGGCCTGCATCATCGAGTTGAGGTCCGTCGCTTCCCAAATATTGAGTAATCAGCATTTGGGTTCTGTAGGTACTAGATTCCCACTCACCCTCGTGATGATGGACATGACTGATTTCCAATATGACATTATTACAGGGCAGGCCCGCATCGTGTGAAAGAATGTACCAACCGCTCCACATTGCCGCAGGCAGAGCTGGGTATCAACTTTCCCAATCTTATAACCAGTGCTTGTATTTAATCTGAAAAAAGTCAGATCATTGAACCTTATCTCATTTGGATTGGTAATAACTAGCAGCAAGTTAAGATTCAGCACCTTACATTTTTTTGGTGGCGTTCCCTGAACCTTTTAGATATCCCATGACTCTTGCTTCATGTCCATGTGATAATTTGTCTGTACAATCTACTTTGCACTTAATGTTGTTCTGTAAATTTGTGGCGCTTTTTGAGAAAAAATATACTTTCACTTTTAAACGATACTTATATTTGAGACCATAAGACAGCTATGACCTACTTGCAATCACTCCCATCTCCAAGTGTCTGTTTGTGTACTGTTAGTTACATTCAGCACGTTCTTAAGCATTGGTACTCTGGTCTGCTAAGTTATGATCATGGGTCAACTAATATTGCTGCCACTTTGTGAACCTATATGTGCCTGTTATCCAGATACTTCTTATTGCTTATGCACAGGATATTTTATGATGTTCTTATCTGGTTTTGGTATTAGAACTCTGAGACCTTGGCCATGCACTTGACACTTCATGATATTCATATGGACTGTTTATAGAATTCTGTTCTATAGTATGCCTTTGTGTTTTCATCATGAGATTTATTCATGTATTTATTTTTGTATGCATTTTATCTGTCTTTTATGTTTTTTTAGCTGAATAAAGTTTAGTTGAAATGCAATTATTCATTGATAATTCAAAATCAATAATCATTTTCCTAAGACTTTTGTTCATCATTTTAGATTTTTTTGCTGACATAATCTCAATATCAGTAGAAAAATGATTGTCTGATAAAGTCATACAATCTGTTACAGACAGTATTGGTGGAAATGGATGAATGATTAAAGAAGAACTGCATCAAATTAGCCACCTTCTACTCTATAGCTGCCTTATATCATCCAGAAACCAATGGTTTAGTGGAAAGATTAATTAAGACCCTTAAAGATCTAAGGGCCAGAAGTATCAAGCGTTTTCCCGTTCGCAAAAGGGCCGATTCACAGAATCGGCCCGTTTGCGAACAGGAAAAATTTTGCGATTTTGCGATTACCTATTTTGCGAATGCATTTAAGGAATCACAATTTGCGATTCCTTAAATGCTATGCAGGAAGCAAAAAATAATTGCGACCTTGCTTTAAGGAATCGCAAATTACCACAAACTCCAAGTTGGTGGTAATTTGCAAATTCCAAGAAAAATGCACTTTTTCGCATTTTTCTAGGTGCCATGTGGCGTACATACATTCCCTTAGGGCATGTATGTGCGCCAGATGTGCACACATGCATATATCAGGGGTGCAACAGGGTGTCCATTTGGCACCCTTGCACCCTTGAAATTGCGTATGCAATTCCCATTCATTCCTATGGGCCTCTAGACCCATAGAAATGAATGGGAAGCCATTCCTTATTTGCGACTCACAATTTGCGAGTCGCAAATAAGGAATATATAGGAATCATAATTATTATTGCAAAACCTACATACATTGCATTTTGCGATTCCATAATAGCGAATCTGTAAAATTAGCTATTATGGAATCGCAAAATCCAATATTGATACATCCGACCCTTAGTACCCTTCAGACAATATCAAGATATGGTTGACAGGAAAGGGGATTCTGACAAATTATTTAGAGAGGAGTTGACCTAACGGTTAGGGCGCTTGACCTCGGACCTGGGGGAACTGTGTTCGAGTCTCAGTAATGATGCTAAAACATCCTGTAATTCTGGGCAAATCACTTAATCTCCCTGTGCCTAACAAAAAAATTAATGTGTGTCCTCATGTAATGTAACTGGTGCTATGTAAATTGCTCTGATACCTGATTGAATTTGGGTCAAGTTCGCGCTATATAAAACTCTGCAAAAAAATAAAGATGGGTTGGTTGTGTATTGCTTTAAGCCACATATTAAAGATGTATGGCTCTGTTTGAAGCTTTACCAAACCACAACATGAGAGTGTGTCCAGGGTGGAAAGCAGTAAGTGTATATCTGGAAGAAGCGAAGAGGAGAATACAAGGGAAATGATAAGGTGGAGTAGATGAGAAATGACTGTCAAAAATACTTTTCGAAAGATGTGATAGGCCGATTCCTGGACGACCTCCCGCCAAGGGCCCTCCCAGATGATGTCAGTGTGGAGCTGGATTGCCCACTTACAGAAGATGAGTTGGGTGCTGCCTTTGAGGAGTTACACCCTGGGAGGGCCCCGGGTCCAAATGGTTTCCCAAATGATTTTTTTAAGCGGTATTTCCTTCAGCTAGGCCCTCATTACCGTAAGGTGGTGGAGGAAGTTAGAGAGCGGGGTCGCCTGCCCAGCGACTGAAGGCATGCAGAAGTTGTGGTATTCCACAAGCCTGGTAGACCTCCCGAACACCACGCGTCCTATCGCCCTATCTCCCTCCTCAGTGCTGAAGCTAAGGTCCTGGCTAAGGCGTTGGCCAACCGCCTCCGGCCTCACATTTCCTCCCTAGTCCATCCAGATCAGGCCGGGTTCATGACCCTGCGGGCGACCCGCCATAATATCCGTCGAGCACATGTAGCTATTGCAACAGTCAGAGGCTTGGGGGAGCATGCGGCGCTTCTGCTTGCGGATATGGACCGTGCATTTGATTTTTTGAGTTGGGAGTATTTATTTGTGCTTCTGCGTAGACTGAACATAGGGCCTCATTTTCTGTCCTATCTTACTCTGCTATATACCGACCTAACGGCGTCTGTATGCGTGGCGGGCTCTGTCTCATCAGTTTTCTTCATTGGTCGGGGCACCAGACAAGGGTGCCCATGTCTCCCTATTTGTTTGCCTTGGCCATGGAGCACCTGGCTGTCTGGGTGTGAATTGACGCTCAGGTGACCGGCCTGGAATGGGCAGATGAACTGTCGGATCGCATAGCCCTGTATGCTGTCGATGTGTTGTTTTTCCTTACCAACTTAGACAGGACGGGCCCACAGTTGTTGCGCATCATGCAGGTGTTCAGGGAGACCTCTGGCCTCTACATGAACCCACGGAAGTCTACCCTTTGGGTCCTGGGTGAGGGGGGCGATCTTGGTGCTTGGGCATCCGCAGTACAGGTGGTGCACAGGAGAATTAAATATCTGGGTGTGTTCCTATCCGATTCGCAGACTACCTCATGGGACAGAAACTTGATGCCGGTGTGGGATAGGGTACGTGAGGATATTATGGCTTGGTCCCACATGCCTTTATCTATGGTCGCTCGGCCATCCTCAAGATGGTCTCTCTTCCACACCTATTATACCAGCTGCAAAGTCATCCATATCCTGTTCCTCCTAGATGGTTCTGTCAGGTTAATACAGCCTTGGGCCAGTTCCTATGGGGTGGCGGGGCGGCAAGGGTGGCCCTACGTACCTGTTTCCACTCCACATATTGTGGAGGGCTGGCGACCTCTGATATTCTTTTGTACTATATGGCCTCGCACCTATTGGTCCTCAACGAATGGTGGTATGGGGATAGGTCGGATCCAGCATATGCTGTTGAGCGGCAGTGTATGGGAGACCACACGCTACATGCGATCCTATACTCCGTGCCATTGCGGCGCTCCTTGCCGGCTGCTACACAGCTTCTCTTTCAGATCTGGAGGCAGGCATTAATGAGGATGGGCTGGTAGAACAGGTTGACCTGGGAGACCCCTCTATGGCTCAATGGACACCTGCCACAGCTGGCGGTTCTGCCTGGATTCCGCGACTCCGATGCATTCGGGATTTTTACTTTGGTGGATGTTATGCGGGGCCCCGTTTTGAAATCATTTCAAGACATGCAAAAAGATTTTCAAATGCCACAAACTCAATTCTTTAAATACTTGCAATTTCGACATGCTATTTCCCCTAGCTTGGTGGGTCTGGAGGCACTAGCCGAGTTCAGTCCGGTGGAAGCAAAAGTGTTCATGGGAGATTTGCAGGATCACAAGATCTCCAAAATCTACCAGTCCCTGGTCACGCATAGCTCTCCGTCCCTGCAGCATTTCCGGGAGGCTTGCGAGGGTGATGTGGGCTTGATGGAGGAGGAAGATTAGACGGGGGCCCTGGCCTCCCCACGTGGGGCGGCCATTGCAATGAGCCTTCGGCTCATCCAGTTTAAATACCTCCATAGGGTGTATTATACCAGAGTCAGGCTGTACAGGGCTGGCTTGGTGGCTTCCCCGGTGTGTCTTCGTTGCGCACATGAGGAGGGCACCCTGCTTCATACCATATGGGACTGTTCCACGCTGGCGCGGTTCTGAAGGGGGGTAATGACCTGCCTTTCGGTAGTTCTGTGTTGGGATCATCCCTGCTCACCCAAGTTGGTTCTCCTGCATGTCATGGACGGTATCGGGGGCAATGTTTATAAACGCCATCTTATGCTCTTAGGTTTTACTCTGGCCAAACGAGACATTGCCAGGGCCTGGAAGGCAACAGTGGCGCCCTCCGTCTCCGCATGGAAGAATGGCCTAGACTTTTGTATGGGATTAGAGACTCCCATTTTTGTGGCGAGAGGGTGTCCTCATAAAAACTACAAAATTTGGAAGCGCTGGGCGGACTATCGAGCCTGGAACTAGAACCTGTCCCTGCCCAATGCCCAGACCGGCTTTAATTTCTTCCCTCTTCTCTAAGGTGTCCCTGGTGCACATGTGGTGGGATAGAAGCTTCTTGGAAACGACACATGGTGAGCTTTGGCTTGTGGCTTTGACTGTATATGTTGCTCTTTAATGGTTGACAGTGCGATGGGGGTGGGGGCGGGAGGGAGGTGTTGTGTATTTTTCTTTTCTGTTTTGATTTAACTGCAATCCCTTTTAATTTCTCCTATGCATATGAGAAAACTGTCAAAATCACAATAATGTATATTGATGCTACGGAAGTCTCTGGGTCACAGAGCTCCGCCCTTTACGTGTTTTTTTGACGAATAAAATATGTTTTTAAAAAAAAATACTTTTCAAAGTTGGGTTATTGGTTGAGGGGGGGTCCAAGCCCCACTCAGGTAACAACCACAATCCTCATCAGGATGAACCACAAAAATCACTAAATTATGTTGTGCTTAACCCTCTGCCACAAAAGCAGTCTGGCTTAACTGAGAGGCAATGTGTAAAGTACTTATACAGCACACAAAAAGGAGTATAGTGAAAACCTAGTGCAAGAAAAATCTCAAACCAATTTAGAAATATAGAGTAAATGTAAATAAATAGAATTATACAACATGACACAAATCCAAACATTAGAACCAGAAAAAAATCTAATTGAATGCTTTTTATAAAACTATCGCCAAAACGCACAAAGGACCACTCGCAGTCATCTGGTCACACTAGACCAGGGGAAAGTCACAGGTTCAGGCCACACGTGATGGGGCGTAGGTATGATACAGAGACCAGGTTAGTACAGCAGAAAAGTTATCTTCTAAGTCAGGCACAAAGAGTTCTGTTCATGCTAGAAGTAGCCAAAACGAGCATGCTGAGCGTCGCTGACGGTCATCACTGTAGCGTGAGGAGCAGGTCGGGATTCGGGGATGGTCGTCATTGTAGAGCGAGGAGCCAGTTGAGCAGTCTGGACGGTCATTGCTGTGACTTCACATTGGCAGTCGTCATGGGCTGTTGTTGCTGTAGCGCAGTGCAGGTCTCATGTTGCCAGTCGCCTTGGACTGTTGTTTACTTGAAAACCCGGTTTTACCAGAGTTTTGCCTTGGTGCTTGCCCCAGGTGGCAGTACCTTGGCACAAACTAGCCCGCTTGGTGTCGTCAGGGCCACAAACTACAGGATTTTCTGCTTTTCTTTAGGCAGAGTACACTATGATGCCAACCAAGGGTCATGACCTGGGGAGGCACCTCTTGAGGATCAGGGACTCAAGCAGAGGCCAGCAGGGCTCAGGCAGGTCCAGTTGCAGCATGTCAGCTGGGCATTTCCAGGAAAGCTTCTGAAGCTTCTTGTGTCTCTGTAGCTCACACAGGAAGTCAACCAACTGACCTTTTGAGTCACTCTGGTTAGCTTGGGATGAAAGCAAGCAGGTCCAATCTTCCTTCTCATATATCAAGGCAGTCGTTCAAGCAGCATTGGTGCAGCGCGGACGGGGCTACAGAGGTGGTTGGCCCAGGTGCAAAATTCTTAGTGGCTCAAAATTTTAAAAGAAAAGAAATTCGTACAAGTAGCTTTCTCCGATTTTGACATATCATTGAGGAATTATTTTTCTTTGTTAGATTATTAGTTAATTGTTTCTGGTTGTTTTGTTTCATTTTTATCCATCTGGGTACCAAACTCTAATTGCAGGGCTGTTATTATAGATTTTTTTTAAGGCTGGTAGCAGGGGTGCAGATATTTTTTTTTAAATAATGCAGTTGGCTGGGCAGCTGTATTTTTGAAAAAGTCGGCTTCCAAGCTCACCCATTGGTCACTGCGTCTGCACCCTGCCTTGGATTCCCATCGGAAAATTATAGGTAGGGGCTAGCTTGCGGCTGAGCTGGAGCAAAGGAGGCTTCAGGCTTCAAAAGCACAGGCTTAGGATTAATTTCGAAATTAATGCACGTGGGGAGCCAACAGAAGTGAGCATTTTACATTCGCCTCTCTGGCTGGCCTCCTAGTGCCCTTAAAACGTCTTTCCGTGTGCTCACAACTACCAACACTTTCATGCTCCTTGTACCGGTAACAGTATACTACGCCATGACCAAGGTCTAGTTCCATTTCTCCCCAGCTAGGCCGGCACCAAGGCTCCACAGTAGCCCTCTCTCAGAAGAAGCAATACCCTGGAGGCAGGAGGTAGAGTCATAAACTGTGCGATCGGCTACAATCTCAATACTGTACAAGCCTAGAGAAGTCAAAGACATGGCAACACACACTCCTTTTTCTGTGCACTCAACAAGTGTGACATACTGTGTGGCATGATTACAGAAGCTGAATCAGAGACATATGCGGTGGTGTGTTACAGAGCTCTCCAAAATATTTTTAACTATCACTGTTTCAACTGCCAGTTGTGAAAGAAGTTTCTCAAAACTGAAACTAATCAAAACATATCGGAGATCCATGATGAGCCAAGATAGACTAACCTAGCAATACTGTCAATTGAGGGAAATTTCAATGCAGATTTCAATTCTGTTAATGAAGAATTTGCACAAATTAAAACCAGGTGCTTTTAAATACATCTCAGTATATTACCATCAAATTAATTTTACTTTAATTACATCAGTATTTTCTTCAAATCGAATACATAGGCTTGGGGGTAAAGGTCTTAATACGGGATTGGTGGAAGGGACTCTGGAAGTGCTAATGGTCCACGGGTTAGGAGGTGCAATATTTGCCTTACCCCAAGCACTGACAAACCACGCTACGCCACTGCCCCTGGTAGCTTGGCACAGAGCAGTAAGACTTAACTTACAGACAATGTGTAAAGTATTTGTGAAAAAAACACACAAAAGATCCCAAACCAGGTTACAAACATAGAGCTTAATTTAATAAATAAAACAGGAGCAAAATGACAAAAATCCAATTAGTAGAACCGGAGATATTCAATTATAAAGTTTATAGTGAAAATAGCAAAAAAAAGCACTAAGTGCCAGTTGGGGATATCTGATCACGCTGGAGGACCAGGACAAAGTCAGAAGTTTAGGCTGACTGCGATGGAATGTGGCAAAAACCAAAGGAAATGATTGACGGAGTGTTGAACATTGCAAGCACTCACCTCCAGTCAACTGATCTGGGTTTAATCCATCACCGTTCTTTAGCCCACTCTGCCACCCCAGTTCAGACATGGCCATATGCAAATCAGTCTGACCCTGTGCCTCATGGGAACAGTTCAGCCCGAACTGCCAAGCCATGTCTTCCCTGGACTGGAAACAAGCTTCCTAGGACCGGTTTCTGGCATTTCAGCCGTCTTTAGCCAGGCTTGCTTGAATCCAGTGGCAAAGTGAGCAAGGGACTCACGTCTGAGCATACCCTGCCAACTTATGGCGAACAAAGCGATGGAATGTGGGCCGGCTACAGGTACCCAGTTAGGCCCGCTAAACAGAGGACCTTAAACCTGGGTTGCGAAGCGTTGCATGAAGCGATGCATCGGTTCAGAGATATGCAAAGCTGCGGTGCGAGGTCCTATTGTATCGGCATATAAGGTCTCATTGACAGGGCTTGCAATGCAAAGGCAGGCATTGGGGATGTGGTGCGCTGCTGCCGTTGTTGCTATTCTGGGGATTCCGTCATCGAGGCTGCCATCAACGAGAGATGTGAGGACCTGGGCTGTGGATGCGCTGTGCCATCGAGGCGATGCTTCAGTTCCAATGACTGCAAGTCGGTGTGGGTCGTTGCGACGGGTTCAATCCATGCAGCAGCGATGATGAATCGGTTCTGTTCGAGGATACGTTGCTCAGCCGAGGAGATGCGTCAGGTCTGTGTCGCTCAGCAGATAAGATGCATTGGTTTCACTAGCAAGCACCTTAGGCCCACTTCCAAGGGGCCAGGACTGGGGTGGCACAACTTGGCAGTGTAGACTCACAGATGTCAGAGTCCAGGTACAGGTGCAAGGTAGTTGGAAGCCTGTTATGCCCTATAGCTTAAGATTAGTAGGGCGGCCAAGTAGCCCTTGGTGTCACTCTGGATGCTGGGTTCAATAGATGCAGGTCCAGTCCTTCTCACCCAGGCAAGAGGGCAGCAGGGAGCAGAGCAGCACAGCAAAGCAGGAGTAGAGCAGAGTGGCAGTCTTTCAGCAGCACAGCAGTCCTTCTTCCTTGCAGAGTATCCACAGGTTCAGAAGTATAAATAAGTGTTGGTGTGTGAGGAGGTGTCCTTTGAAGTGAGGAGAAGCAACTAGAGTTGTGCCTTTGAAGTGCACAGATGCCCTGCCTTCCCTGCCCAGGCTCCAGGCTAACTACAAAGGGTATGCATACTTGTGGGTGGGGACACAACCTATTCAGGTGTAAGTGAGGCTGGGTCATTACCGTCCTGACAGTGATGACCCTCACCATCACACCTAAGCTCCCATTGTGTGTGGCTGTCTAGGAGGAATAGAAACAGCCCAACTGTCAACTACACCCAGTCACATGACCAGAGACAGCCTACAAGCACCAAATAGCTAAGGCAAGAAAATGCCAACATTTTTAAAAGGGGCATTTTCAAAAAATACAATTTAAAATCCGACTTCACCATAAGTTGGGATTTAAGATGGTGATTCCAGAGACACCAAACTTGAAGTGGTTATCTTTTCCCATTTGGAAATTACACTTATAAAATGCAATAAGGTAATTCTAATGTAATCATATAGGATAGATAGGAATTGCAGTAGTGAAAAACTATTTTAGCAGATTTTCACTACTAGGACATGTAAAACTTAAAAGTACATGTCCAACTTTTTAAATATCCTGCACCCTGCCCTCAGGGCTGTCTAGGGCTTACTTTAGGGGTTACTTATATGTATTAAAAGGGAGGGTTTGGGCCTGGCAAAAGGTTTCTTTTGCCAGGTCGAAATGACAATGTAAACTGCACACACAGGCTCTAGAGGGGCAGGCCAGAGGCATGTTAAACGGGTTACTTAAGTGGGTGGCACGATCAGTGCTGCAGGCACACTAGTAATATTTAAATTACATGCCATGGGCACATGCAATGCACTTTACTAGGAACTACATTAAATATGCTAATGAGGTGAGAGCACAAGAACTGGTTAGCAGCGGTAAAGTGAAAAGAGTCCTAAAGTCAAATAAAACAAATTCAGTAAAAAGAGGAGTAATGTATACTGTTTGGGGGGACCCTGCAGAAAGGGACATTTCCAATATATCCTCTCTCCAGCCTGAAGCCAGGTTTAGACTAATCAATACCTTGATGGACTTCCCTGCCTAGGCGATAGAACGTGTACAACAGCCCTTTACTTCAGGGGCACTTGTGAGTTGTACTCCTCTCTGAACTGTTTAAACTGTCCTGATCCACTTAACTGACCCATGGGGAAAACGTCTCCTCCTCTGTGGACCCCGTATGTGCAGTACCTAACCTTACCTTGTTCACAGATGCATCTCAGTAGGCAGACAGAACCCCCATGTCCAACAAAGTGATGCGGCCCATTCCACCGTTTGGATCAGACTTTTGTCCCCAACCCAAGGAAAACACTGTCCACAAGGACAACAACCAACAGAGGCCACTGTCAGCTGTAAGTGTCAATAGCCAGGCCCGGCTATCCAGGGCCTTCTGACCTCTGAGGTTTCTCAGAGTGGGGAGCAGTGTTTGTCACCCTTCTTCCACTCTATCTCCTGCCAGTTCAAGGGTGGTATCCTGAAACTGGCCACTCAGCCCAGGGTCTGTACCCTGGGGCTGAATAGGAAACAGGGGTGAGTTCTCATTCACCCTTTCCCTCCATCTGGTGTCCCATACCCTTCACTTGAGAGTGGTTCCACCAGAAAACGGAACTGTCGGGGAACCTCTGGTGACCACCCCTCCCAGTTCTGCTGACACTGGGGGCTACTAATTCCCCAGAATGCAGTCTATGGGCATCTGGGGACCAACTATGGCTCTCCTCTGAGTCACCTCCCCGCCCACTCCAGGGGAAACCAGAGCCATATGGCAGAAGACTTCCTGCCTATAGGCCTGAGTTGCCCTCCCCACCTGTCCGGTGTACTGATCTGGAGAAACTAGCCTTTCCACTGCCATGGTGTGGCTAGCCCTGGTGTCCCTCAGTGCAATGACAGCAACCCCATTCCCTTTCACCTGGTGGAAGTGCAACTCCCACCTTCAGGGATCACAGCTCACCCTCTGAATCTATTCCCCAGCTAAGGGAGATCATTGCATGGTCTATAACCTGCCCGTGGTGACTACTTATCCTTAAGCCACATTGGCCACCCCTGTAGAGGTACCACCAGTGGGTGGATTCTTAGGGCACACAGTTGCTGGTGTCCTAGCTGGGGACAATCAAGGGCTGGAAATGCGGTGCCCTGGGCCACCTTCCACCAGAACCTCCCCCTGTTTCAAAGAAGGGGCATGGAAAACCTTTCCTCCCCCCTTACTCCAGTACGTGTCTGTATCTTCCTTCACTGCCCCCTCACTCTTCTGGGGGGAACCTGAACCACCTTTCTTGGGGTCAACCCAGGTAACTCCTTTTGGACACTGGTGCTGATCCAGCAGTTCATCTTGTTACCAAGCGTGGCACAGAGCAGTCAGGCTTAACATAAAGGCAATGTGTAAAGTATTTGTGCAACACTTCAAACAGTAAAACAGTGAAAACACCATACAAAAAGATCCCACACCAGGTTGGAAAACTAGAGCTTAATTTAATCAATAAAACAAGACCAAACCAACATAAATCAAATTGTTAGAATAAGAGATATTTAATTTTAAAGCATGAAGTGAAAATAGTGGCAAAAAGCTCAGAGTGCCAGTTGAAGATATCTGGTCTTGTCAGACCAGGACAAAGTCACAAGTTCAGGCCAACTGCGATTGAGCTTGGGTCAGGTACAGGGACTCAGTTGGGCCCACTGAGAAGAGTACCTAAATTACTATTTGCGGAGCGCTGTGTGGAGCAGCCTCACAGATGCACTGCGCAGCCAAAGTGATGCGTCAGTTCTGAGATGCAGCGAGGCTGCGGTGTGAGATTCTATTGCATCATCGTCGAGGGTCCTGTCGACGGGGCTTGTGATGCAAAGTCAGGCATGGGGGATGCAGCGCCCAGTCTGTTCTGAGGAGCTGCAAGGCTGAGATGCAGATTCCATCATTTGGCTGCCATTGGCTGATGAGGGGTGAAACCCTGAAACCGGAACTAGGATGCTTGTTTCCAATCCAGGGAGGACCTGGCTTTGCAGTTCGGGCTGGACTGTTCCCCTGAGGTACAGGGTCAAGACTGATTTGCATATCAATCAATCAATCAATCAAATCATTTATATAGCGCACTACTCACCCAGAGGGTCTCAAGGCGCTAGGGGAGGGGGGTCCGCTACTGCTCGAACAGCCAGGTCTTGAGTTGCTTCCTGAAGGCGAGGTGGTCCTGGGTCAGGCGGAGGTGGGTCGGGAGGGAGTTCCATGTCTTGGCGGCGAGGTAGGAGAAGGATCGTCCCCCTGTGGTGGCTCTTCGAATGCGGGGGACGGTGGCGAGGGCGTGGCCGGTCGATCGAAGCTGGCGTTTGGGAGCGTAGAAGTTGAGGCGGCTGTTGAGGTATCCTGGTCCTTGGTTGTGAAGGGCTTTGTGTGCATGGGTGAGGAGTCGGAAGGTGATTCTTTTGTTGACCGTGAGCCAGTGCAGGTCTCTCAGGTGTCCGGAGATGTGGCTGCGGCGGGGGATGTCCAGGATGAGTCGTGCTGAGGCGTTCTGGATCCGCTGAAGTCTTTTCTGGAGTTTGGCGGTGGTGCCGGCGTAGAGGGAGTTGCCGTAGTCCAGACGGCTGGTGACGAGGGCATGGGTGACCGTCTTCCTGGTCTCGGTGGGGATCCACCGGAAGATCTTTCGTAGCATGCGCAGGATGGTGAAGCACGACGAGGAGACGGCGTTGACTTGTCTGGTCATGGAGAGGGAGGAGTCCAGGATGAAGCCCAGGTTGCGTGCGTGGTCTGTTGGTTTGGGTGCGTTGCCTAGGGCGGGGGGCCACCAGGAGTCGTCCCAGGTGGAGGGTGAGGCTCCCAGGATGAGGACTTCCGTCTTGTCCGAATTCAGTTTCAGGCGGCTGTTCTTCATCCATTCGGCTACCTCTTTCATCCCTTCGTGGAGG
Source organism: Triturus cristatus (assembly GCF_964204655.1). Lineage (NCBI taxonomy): Eukaryota > Metazoa > Chordata > Amphibia > Caudata > Salamandridae > Triturus > Triturus cristatus. Next base: position 1,690,007,661 of record NC_140589.1, read on the forward strand.
TTGGCTCTGGCGGTGGCGGGGTCGTTGGTGAGGGAGAGAATCAGCTGGGTGTCGTCGGCGTAGGAGATGATGTTGAGGTTGTGCTGGCGTGCGATGTATGCGAGGGGGCTCATGTACACGTTGAAGAGGGTAGGGCTGAGCGAGGAGCCTTGAGGAACGCCGCAGATGACTTCGGTGGCTTCAGATCTGAACGGGGGGAGGCGGACTCTCTGTGTCCTGCCGGCGAGGAAGGAGATGATCCACTCCAGTGCCTTCTCCTGGATTCCGACGTTGCTGAGTCGCTGCACTAGTGTACGGTGGCAGACAGTGTCGAAGGCCGCGGAGAGGTCTAGGAGGATGAGGGCCGCTGTTTTTCCGTTGTCAAGCAGAGCTCGGATGTCATCGGTGGCTGCGATCAGGGCGGTCTCGGTGCTGTGGTTGGCCCGGAAGCCAGACTGCGAGAGGTCGAGGGATCCGTTCGTCTCAAGGAAGGCGGCCAGCTGCTTGTTGACGGTCTTCTCGATGACTTTTGCAGGAAACGGGAGCAGCGAGATGGGGCGGTAGTTCTTGAGGTCGGTGGGGTCGGCTGATGGCTTCTTTAGTAGAGCGCTGAGTTCGGCGTGCTTCCAGCTCTCCGGGAAGGTAGCGGTGTCGAGGGAGGTGTTGATGATGTCCCGCAGGTGGGGTGCGATGACAGCATCGGCCTTGTTGAAGACGTGGTGAGGGCAGGGGTCGGTAGGAGATCCGGAGTGGATGGAGTTCATTGTGCGGACGGTGTCTTCGGTGCTGATCGGGGTCCAGGCGCGGAGGGTGGTGGTGGGGGGCGGTGGTTCGGTCGTGGCGTGCGTCGGTTGAGAGCTGAAGCTGTTGTGTATGTTCGTGATCTTGTTGTGGAAGTAGGAGGCGAGGGAGTTGCAGAGGTCTTGCGAAGGGGTGATGTCGTTGTTTCCGGCGTTGGGGTTGGAGAGCTCTTTAACGATGTTGAAGAGTTCCTTGCTGTTGTGTGCGTTGTTGTCCAGTCGTTCCTTGAATGCGGTTTTCTTGGTGGTGCGGATGAGTTGGTGGTGTTTACGGGTGGCGAGCTTGAGGGCAGTCATGTTGTCCGGTGTTGGGTCTCTGCGCCAGGTTCTCTCGAGGGCTCGGCAGTTCTTCTTGGAGCTCTTGAGTTCGTCGGTGTACCATGGGGCTTTCTTGCTACCGGGTCTGCTAGGCGGGGTCTTCAGGGGGGCGAGGTCGTCTGCGCAGTCGCTGATCCACTTCGTGAGGTTGGTGACCGCTTGGCTGGGGTTCGTTGCGCTGGTGGGTGGGTTCTTGCTCAGGGCGGTCGCGATCTGGTCGGCTGTGATCTTGTTCCAGCTTCTGCGTGCAACCTGTTGCTGGTGATGGTGGGTCGTGGTCCTTCTGAAGCTGAAGTGGACGCAGCTGTGGTCCATCCAGTGGAGTCCGGTGGCGTGGCTGAAGGCGATGTCCTTGCTGGATGAGAAGACGGGGTCGAGTGTGTGTCCGGCGTAGTGGGTGGGGGTGGTTACCAGCTGCTTGAGTCCGAGGTTGGCGAGGTTGTCCAGCAGGGTGGTGGTGTTGCGGTCGTTGTTGTTCTCCAGGTGGAAGTTGAGGTCCCCGAGGAGGATGTAGTCAGCGGAGGGAAGGGCGTGCGGGCTGATGAAGTCGGCGATGTCTTCGCTGAATTGTGTGCGTGGTCCCGGGGGTCTGTAGATGAGGGTGCCTCTGAGGGTGGTCTTAGGGTTGATGTGGACCTGGAAGTGCAGGTGTTCGGCGGGTGCGATGGTGTCGTCGGTGTTGGTCGTGATGCGGATGGTGTTCCTGTGGATGATGGCAATGCCTCCTCCGGTGTTGTTGTTGATGCGGTCCCTTCGGATGATCTTGTAGCCGTCTGGGATGGCGATGGCGATGTCGGGCGCTGACGAGGCGTTCATCCAGGTTTCCGTGAGGAAGGCGACATCTGGTGAGGTTGTGTCGAGCAGGTTCCAGAGCTCAATGGCGTGTCTGTGGACGGAGCGGGTGTTGAGCAGGATGCACTTCAGGTGGTTGCTGCAGTTGCTCGTCTTGGTCTTGGGTGGTGCTGGAGTGGTGCAGGTCCGGATGCAGGTGAACTTGCAGGAGTTGCAGCGGAAGGGTCCGTGGGTGCGTTTCAGGGTGGCTCGGTAGCATCCTGGGATTCGACCGGCGTTGAGTGCGTTGAGGGTGGCGGCGTCGTACGTCCGGCGGGTGGGCTGGGGTCTGCGGGGGCCAGGGGTCCTGGCGCTGGGCGCGGTCCAGGCACGGATGGGCGCAGACGGGCTTACCTTTGGCGCACCTTCGGCGCTCATTCGGCGCGCCCGCTGCGCGTGCACGCTGCGCTTGGGCCACTCTGCCATGTGTGGAGAGTGGGGGGGCGGGGCGAGGGAGGGGCAGCTGGGAGGCGGGGAGCGGGGCGGCGAATGGGGAGGGCTGCAGAGGAGAGGGGCGGGGAGCGGGGAGGTGGCGGGAAGCGCGGCAGGGGCCGGGGGCGCCGAAAGCACAGGGGGACAATATTACAGTACTAACAGAACGGGGATACAAAAATAAAACAGGGGGCTGACAAAACTACAATACTGAACCAGAGCGGGGATACAGAAAATAAAACAGGGGGCTAGCAGTACACCGGGAAAACAGCGACGGAGTTACAGAGGTACAATCTTACCAGGAGCCGAAGCACAAGGGGAGACAAGAGGAACGCGGTAACAGCGCGGCGCAGGCGGGTCAAGGGCAGCAATCAGCGGGTACAGCTGGCAGGGTCCCGGCTGCGGGCAGTGGCGGCACTGGAAGGAGCGAGGGGCAGCCTGGTCGCCCTCACAAGGAGTGTGCGAGGTGCGTGGGGTGACCGGCCCAGAGGGACAGAGGTCACTGCATAGCGCCTCGCCCGCCTCGTCCCATATGGTCCAGTGGGAGGGAGGGGCAGCTGGGAGGCGGGGAGCGGGGCGGCGAATGGGGAGGGCTGCAGAGGAGAGGGGCGGGGAGCGGGGAGGTGGCGGGAAGCGCGGCAGAGGCCGGGGGCGCCGAAAGCACAGGGGGACAATATTACAGTACTAACAGAACGGGGATACAAAAATAAAACAGGGGGCTGACAAAACTACAATACTGAACCAGAGCGGGGATACAGAAAATAAAACAGGGGGCTAGCAGTACACCGGGGGAAACAGCGACGGAGTTACAGAGGTACAATCTTACCAGGAGCCGAAGCACAAGGGGAGACAGGAGGAACGCGGTAACAGCGCGGCGCAGGCGGGGCAAGGGCAGCAATCAGCGGGTACAGCTGGCAGGGTCCCGGCTGCGGGCAGCGGCGGCACTGGAAGGAGCGAGGGGCAGCCTGGTCGCACTCACGAGGAGTGTGCGAGGTGCGTGGGGGTGACCGGCCCAGAGGGACAGAGGTCACTGCACAGCGCCTCGCCCGCCTCGTCCCATATGGTCCAGTGGGAGGGAGGGGCAGCTGGGAGGCGGGGAGCAGGGCGGCGAATGGGGAGGGCTGCAGAGGAGAGGGGCGGGGAGGTGGCGGGAAGCGCGGCAGGGGCCGGGGGCGCCGAAAGCACAGGGGGACAATATTACAGTACTAACAGAACAGGGATACAAAAATAAAACAGGGGGCTGACAAAACTACAATACTGAACCAGAGCGGGGATACAGAAAATAAAACAGGGGGCTAGCAGTACACCGGGGGAAACAGCGACGGAGTTACAGAGGTACAATCTTACCAGGAGCCGAAGCACAAGGGGAGACATATGGCTGGGTTCAAACTGGAAAGGCATGGTGAGCAAAAAAACGATGGATTTAGGCCCATATCTCTGTACTGGGGTGAATGTATGACATTGTTCTGCATCATGCCCATCGATTGTTCTTTTCGCCTCAATCTGAGGTTAGCCCATATTAAATATAATAAGGTAACTGAGTGTTAGTCAATGGAAGAGAGAGGACTTACAACAGTGAAAAACTGCTTTAGGAGTTTTTCACTGGCCAGGACATCATGATCTAAAACTTAAGCATGTGTCCTATGTTTTATAATACAATGCTCCCTGCCTTATAGGGTCTACCTTAGAAGTGAATAATACATACTAACAAGAGAGATTTAGGCCTGGCAAAAGGGTTTTTTTTCAGGTGGAAATGACAGTTTAAAACATCATTACAGGATGTAGTGGCAAACTGTAAAGAGAACATGGCACATGTTTCATTTGTACTAAATTGTATATAAATGCTCCCATTTCATTCTCATTTTAGATAATTTGGCGGGCAATTGACAAAGGCATGTATGAGTATGTAAAGGAGTACTACAAGAGTACTATGTACTCCACAACACCCTTGTGAATAATCCCCTATTTAAAAAAGTGCATCATATGCAGGTTTCTTCACTGTGGTTGGAAAGATTGGTCTTCCTGTTTCTCTACAGAAATCAAATTAATTTTTTACCTCTTGAAAGTGAACAAACATATTTGGAGCGTCAGAGAGGAAAGTGAGTGGTTTCAGTCTCTAGTACAACGTGTTCTACCGAAGCCTTTAAAGAAGTGTCGTTCGGTGGATCTGGAGACTGGTTTGCTGTTTCGACAGCTCAGCCCCACAGATCGCGACAAATCCGACCCCTAACCTTCAAAGGACGGAAGGCAGCGCTCACTCACCCCACACGAAGCTGATAAAACCCAGCGCCGAAAGCCAAGGAATGCTCTCACGGTGGGGGAAATATTTGGTAAATACGTTCACCCTCGACATATTTCCACTTGTTAACCTTTCAAATTAGATTGTTCCGTTTTCATGGCTTCTAAGTTTTAAATCATGGTGGTTAAAAGACTTTGGGGTTTGTTATACAGCACAAGCGTGACAACAGTGCTCGCTTCTAGCAATTACCTGACTAAAATGTAAACATAATTTTATTTGATTCGTATCTCAGCTCAAAAATTGCCCTTAGTTAGGCAGCGTTTAAAGTTTGCTTTTTCACATATTCCGTACAAAAATCTTTTACAACTATGCAAATGTTAAAATGGTCTGATTCCTATTTACCTCATAACATTCTGATAAAATAAAAAAGACTATTTGATATTTGACGTAGGGGCTATATTCCTACACTGTCAGTGACGGGCAAAACAACGAGCAGTCTCAGCGTTTCTATATGGTTCAAAATCCAGTCAGTAAAAAAAGATACAGTTCCTGGGCGTCTGTGCAAAAAATAGTAAAACTGCACCTGTTGTAGTGAGCAGGTTTCCTACTTATGGGAATCCGATAACATTTCCAGTAGTACATCTAGAAAACGCTCCAAGGTGCAGCTTTCCAAGAGAATTAACATTCTTTCGCGAGGCAAGTTTCCTGGACTCCCATTTCCCCAAAGTTATATTATAGTGTTCAATTTCACATTGAGGATATGGGGAAATGCAACCTGAAATCCAGTCCTAGGTTTTTTTCCTCACAAACAACATTCTTCACCATGGAGAAAAAAACCTTGCCCTACAACATCCACATACAACTTTAAATTTATCATAAAATAAATAACAAAAGTTTCTAAAAAATAAATATAAAGAGAAAACAACATTTAAATAAAAAATAACCAATAACATCTACAAACATGAATAAAAGTGATGCAACCTAAACAAAGAAAAAAATATATATACAATTCTACCTCTTAACTGAGAAATATAAAACATTGAATTAATAAACTGCACTGAAGCAAACATTAAACAATCACAAAACATACAAATAATCATTATTCAACATAAAAAAGTGTATAAAAACAGTTAGCATTTGGAGGAAGACACTATTGCCACTCCAACGTAAGCAACAGTATGGGAATCATTATTTTAGAGGAATCCCCACTCCACCTAATCAACAGGAGGGAAAGAGTTTTACTTTGTATTCCCAATACTAAATAAAAAATAAAAAAACAATCTTACTGCTAAAAAGACATATAAGAAGAAACTAAGGGGCAGATTTATGTTTGACTTGCGCCTCATTTACACCGCCGTTGCGTCACTTTTGTGACGCAGCAGCGGCGCAAATCCTGCGCCATGGTGCGGGGTATTTACAACGTGACGCATCTGGGAGATGCGTCACGTTGTAAAGCCCTGCGCCACATGTAGGCGTTCCAGGGCAGGTGGGGGCGTTCCGGCACGGGAACGCCTCCTAAAAGTGGCTGAGTGAAATCTACAAGGTTTCACTCAGTCACTTTTGAGCCCATGCTGCGTCAAAACCCTGCGCCTGCTTGAAGCAGGCGTAAGGATTGACGCAGCATTGTGAAGATAGGGCCCCCCAGAGCATTGCTGGAGCTGCGTCGCGCTTGCGACGCAACTCCAGCAATGCGCCACTTTTACGGCACAGATGCGTGACGCCCCATGGTGCGCCGCATTATAAATGCGGCGCATCCATGGTGGCGGAGCTGGGGCGCAAAATAACTGGCGCATCCCTGCTGATATGCAGGGATGCGTCAGTTATTATAAATATGCCCCTCTATATAAATAGTTTCAACTCAAGTATTACATTTTTTAAATAATTTACAAACGTAATTTTTTTTAATCAATTAATGAAAAATATACATAAACTAAATTCACAACATAAATATTATTAAAAACATCAATTCAAAATATAGAAAATAAATAAGACTATAAACAAATTGGAATACATAACATAAAAGCAAACAGAAAATGTAAAAAAGTACATATATTAAAAAACAGATATATATCAATTGCAAATCAAAATCACATGAACAAAAACTTCTATGCTAAACATTAAAGATTGAACCATATAATAAACAGAATGTCTAAATTTTAAAACAAATTAATACATTACAAAACATTAAAATATATATATAAAATAATGATGTTCATACTTCCCTACAAAACTAAACAACCCAACTAAATTGATTAAAATAATTCATAATATTTAGCAAACATTATAAATGTAAGCACAATATAACTAAAAATATACAACTAAGGGCCCGATTACGATGCGTTTAGGAAAGCATTCCCACTGAATCGGTTTGGCAATGGTTTCCGACCACTTGGATCTGGAGAGTCCGACCGACCGATTATGATGCATCTGGATGCTTCCAGACACGATTGGGTCAGACACCCATTGACTTCAATGGGAGACTATGTTCCAACTGAATGCATAGCCTTTCATTGAAGAAAGGGGAGGCTGGAGAAAATCGGGCACTCCCTGGTGCCTGACACCCTGAATATGGCTGGTAAAGGGGGACCCATGGGTACCCCCACTGACCAGAATGGGAAGGGTCCGAATGCAGGGGGTCCCGCTACGGGCCCCCAAAGTCTGATTCCGACTGCTGATTCGAGTCGGATGACATGATTCAGAAAGGCTGTCTGAATCCAGCATCGTAATCGGTCACTCGGAAACGCGGCCCATAGAGACATACGATCCTGCTCTGTACGGCTAGGTCATGCCAAATGCCGTCTGGATCGGATTGGGATATTCCTTAGGCCTAACTCACATTGTGATCGGTCGGTCGGAAACCTTTCCAATTTGGTCGGAAAGACACGTTCCTGATCCCATTCGGACAAAGCACATTCCATGAGGAGGCCTTCCTAACGGCATCGTAATCGGGCCCTAAGTAGTAACAAAAAATATAATAAATAATCTACTTACTGAAAATTTTTAAAACATCAATTAAAATATATTTTCCCAATCAAAAACGTTGAAAATATATCTATATAAATAGCTTCCCACCCTAATCCCCTCAAATCCAACAGCCCAATAAAATGTCAAAATAATACTAAATATAAAAATAAATAAATCACATTAAATACAAAATTAAATAGAATACAGCCAAAAACATAACAAACACAACTTATTTATAAATATATCATAATAAAAGTATAAAGAATTACATTTTGTTAAATAACCAAATATTCACATAAAAATTATGAATAATTTATTTACCTGAAAACAAAGTAAATAATAAAAAAATATTTAACAAGTTAAAACACATCAATATATGTGTGTGTGGGTGTGTGTGTGCATATATTTATAGAGAAAGAGAGATAGATGTTGATATTACCTACTGGCAGTCGCCAGTAGGTAGTTATAGTTAGGACCTATTTTCCATAGGAAATCCGCAACATTCTATTTGGAATAACGTTGGCGTCGATTGATGAATCATCGCGAAAGTTTCCAAACTTTTGGCCAGCTCCGGTCCGCTCCTATCCTGAAAATTTCACGGTGATTCGTCAAGCGGGGGCCGAGAAAAAAGGGGAGTCCCAAAACGCGTTTTCCCCATGCATTTTCCCATAGGACCTGTTGACGCAGCTACAGCCCGCAGTGTTGAACGGAATTACACCAAATTTGGCAAAGATGTAGTCCTCAGTTCAGACTCGTGCCTTTTGCTTAAATGGTGTAAATCCGTTCAGTAGTTCCTGAGAAACTCAAAAGTAAAATCACATATATATCTGGGCGGAGCCTAATCACACATCTCATCGCGAGATCTGATTGGCTGTCAGCACTTCATCCAAGAAGTGTTGGCAGCCATCTTGGGACCAATATACATGATAGCACCTCATTAAAAAGCATTGCAGTTAATAGAAGGTTTTAAGACTTTAGTTACATTATAAATCATTTGTTGATGGTACCATACTCATTTTAGGAATTGTGGTGTGTTCTTAGGTGATTTTACCATGTGGAAAAGCCTTCTGCTGTGATATCATGAATCATGTTTGAGAGAAAACTATTTTCTCATGCTTTGCCCACAGAGGTTTGGAAGGTGATCTATAAGCTAAACTGAGAGCATATTTTCTGTAAATTCACATTATCTTTCTCAGTCATGTGAGAATGAAGTCTGACATTCTCAGTAAAACATGTACATCCAACAAGGGCAGAGACTGTCAGTTGATTCCTTTGTGTTCTACTGCAGCTTCCCAGAGTGTTCTAAAGAACAACTAGAGCGCTAAAAGTCCTACTTATGACAAACGTATGGCACACCTGAAGCCATCTTGGTTGGAATAAAGTGGTAACTCTTAAAATATTTAATTTAAAAAGGAACAAAATGAGGGGGTTCATTTTGCCATAGAAAGTATGATTAGTGCTGCAGAAAGAAAAATTAGGGCACATTTTGAGTGACTTCTCAAATCCTCTTCTATTTCATTAAAACATTCTGACATGCAGACTGAAACATGCCCTTTCAATACCAGCAGCAGACTTCCCTGGTGAGCAGTAGCTTTACTACAGTGATCTAATAAGCAACTAGAGTGCTAACATTCTGAATTTATGGCAAATGTGTGACACATCTGAATGCCTTCTTGATGGAATCAAAGTAAAAAACTGAAAGTATTTCCTACTGGGGAGACTGTAGTAAATGAGGAAATTAGGAAACATCATAACAAATAAGTCTCCCAAAATGGCCACCAGAGAAAAAAGAGCCCAAATGTAGCCCAAATATCACCCAGATGTAGCCCAAGTACAGCCCAATGACAGAATGTCTCAGAGTGTTCTAACGAACAACTAGAGCGCTAACAGTCTTACTTATGACAAAAGTATGGCACACCTGAAGCCATCTTGATTGGAATAAAGTGGTAACACTTAAAACATTTAATTTACAAAGGAACAAAATGAGGGGGTTCATTTTGCCATAGAAATTATGATTAGTGCTGCAGAAAGAAAAATTAGGGCACATTTTGACTTCTCAAATCCTCTTCTATTTCATAAACAATTTCTGACATGCAGACTGAAACATGCACTTTGAATACCAGCAGCAGACTTCCCTGGTGAGCAGTAGTTTTACTACAGTGATCTAATGAGCAACTAGAGTGCTAACATTCAGAATTTATGGCAAATGTGTGACACATCTGAATGCCTTCTTGATGGAACCGGAATAAAAAACTGACAGTATTCCCACTGAGGAGACTGCAGTAAATGAGGAAATTAGGAAACTTCATAACAAATAAATCTCCCAAGATGGCCACCAGAGACAAAAGAGCCCAAATGTAGCACAAATATCACCCAGATGTAGCCTACATGTAGCCCAATGACAGAAGTGTGCAAAACACTTAGGTGCCGATTACGATCCGGTAAAAAAATTCCCCGTACGACTCGTATCCGGACTTTTTACCGTACGAATCGTACAAGTGCCGTACAAACTGCCAATTACGATTCGCATGGGAAAAAGTCCATACGAATCGCATTGGGAATTATTCCCCACACGTCCTCGGGTCGGAAAATGTGTCCGACACGTCCACGGACGATTTACCGTACAAATGTGAAAAGTGAAGTCCGACCGCGGAATTACGATCCATCCCGTGCGTCCGATGTTACAACCGGATGGAAAAAACACCGTCCGCACCGAACTCCCATAGCAACCATGGAGACATGTGCCCGCATACGCGCCCGACACTCCCCCCAGCCCTCCTATGTACGAGTCGAATCCCCACCCAGCCCCCATATGTACGTGCCGAGCCCCCCCAGCCTCTGTACGTTCGAGTCGTACCCCCCAGCCCCCGTACGTTCGAGTCGTACCCCCCCGTGTATGTACACCCGTGTACGTTCGAGTCGTACCCCCACCCGTGTATGTACACCCGTGTACGTGTCGTACCCCCATCTGTGTATGTACACCCGTGTACGTGTCGTACCCCCCATGTATGTACACCCATGTACGTTCGAGTCGTACCCCCACCCATGTATGTACACCCGTGTACGTGCCGTACCCCCACCCGTGTATGTACACCCGTGTACGTGTCGTACCCCCGTGTATGTACACCCGTGTACGTTCGAGTCGTACCCCCACCCGTGTATGTACGGTGCGTACCCCCACCCGTGTACATACACGGGTGGGGTTACGACTCGAACGTACATGGGTGTACATACACGGGTGGGGGTACGACTCGAACGTACACGGGTGTACATACACGGGGGGTACGACACGTACACGGGTGTACATACACGGGTGGGGGTACGACTCGAACGTACACGGGTGTACATACACGGGTGGGGGTACGACTCGAACGTACATACACGGGTGGGGGTACGACTCGAACGTACACGGGTGTACATACACGGGTGGGGGTACGACTCGAACGTACACGGGTGTACATACACGGGGGGTACGACACGTACACGGGTGTACATACACGGGTGGGGGTACGACTCGAACGTACACGGGTGTACATACACGGGTGGGGGTACGACTCGAACGTACACGGGTGTACATACACGGGTGGGGGTACGACTCGAACGTACACGGGTGTACATACACGGGGGTATGACACGTACACGGGTGTACATACACGGGTGGGGGTACGACTCGAACGTACACGGGTGTACATACACGGGGGGTACGACACGTACATGGGTGTACATACACGGGTGGGGGTACGACTCGAACATACACGGGTGTACATACACGGGTGGGGGTACGACTCGAACGTACACGGGTGTACATACACAGGGGGGTACGACACGTACACGGGTGTACATACACAGGTGGGGGTACGACTCGAACGTACACGGGTGTACATAGAAGGGGGTACAACACGTACACGGGTGTACATACACGGGTGGGGGTACGACTCGAACGTACACAGGTGTACATACACGGGTGGGGGTACGACTCGAACGTACACGGGTGTACATACACGGGGGGTACGACACGTACACGGGTGTACATACACGGGTGGGGGTACGACTCGAACGTACACGGGTGTACATACACAGGTGGGGGTACGACTTGAACGTACACGGGTGTACATACACGGGTGGGGGTACGACTCGAACGTACACGGGTGTACATACACGGGTGGGGGTACGACTCGAACGTACACGGGGGTACGACTCGAACGTACGGGGGCTGGGGGGGTACGACTCGAACGTACGGGGGCTGGGGGGGCTCGGCGCGTACATACGGAGGCTGGGGGGGTCGGCGCGTACATACGAGGGCTGGGGGGGTCGGCGCGTACCTACGGGGGCTGGGGGGGGGTACGGTGCGTACCGGGCCACCTACTCTGGTCGTTTCGCTGCGTACTTCGCTTTTCCGGCACTTTTTGGGTGCCGTGAAAATATTGCCGTCCGGACTGCTGTCGGTTCGAATCGTACTTCCTGGGTCGTGAAACGCTGCCTGAAAGCGTCCCGACGTCACATCGCAGCATTCCCGGATCACATTCGTATGTATATTTTCGTCGGTCGGTGTTTTTTACGATTCGTACGGAAATGGTGTTTCCGTGCGAATCGTAATTCCATGTTTGTAAAGTTTTACAACTGGGTACGAGTCGGACGGAGAAAACGCTCCGACCGACGGTTCGTACCCGGTTTTTACCGGATCGTAATCGGCACCTTATTTGTTGTGTATTTGCAGTTTTATATAGTGCATTTTTGTCAGGTATTGGAGTGCTTTACATGAGCATTGGTTACATCACACAAGATCAAATTCATTTTGGTTGTAGACATGGGGAGATTAAGTGATTTGACCAGAATCACAGAATGTTGAGCTGAAGCAGAAACTCCAACCTGGTTCCCCAGTTGCTAAGTCTGCAGCTCTGGAAGTAACACCACATCCTCTCCCCTAGGTGCAACATTTAATCAAGTGGTCAACTGGATAAAAAAACATAAAGATTACAAATAATTTAAAAGTTCTTTGTCACTATTTGAAAACTCAGAAAATAAGTTCTCATTTTAGTTTTTTAGAGCACTAACCATACTTTTGATGCAAATAAGACCCTCTCATATATGTGATTTCTAAAGGAAATACTCTAGGTATTACAGTTTTGATTACATCAAGATGACGTCAGGCGTTCCACACTTTTGTAATAAATATAGAATGTTAGCAATCTAGTTGTTCATTGGGATACTGTTGAGTGGCAGAGGCCAGGGGCACGGACTCTGAAAACTGAAGCCAGGTAGGAGAGTGCAGAGGCAACAATTTGACCACACTGGGCAGGCAGGAAGGGCTGTGGCAGCACAACAGACTATGGAGGGCAGTGGAAAGGGGGGCAGGGGCAACAAACCAACAATACAGGACTCGCAAGAGAGGCTATGGCAATATAATAGACCATTGTGGGCAGAAGAAAGAGGCAGTGGTAGTACAACCAAGCATGCCAACAGACCCGTTTCAGCCAGGAAACGTCCAATGTTTTTAAGCTCAAATGGGCTTTATTTGATCTGTCTCCTGTCTACAATCTCCTCTTTTTCAATGTAACTCAAAGGGGAAAATCAATACCCCATTTTTTTTCAAAATCTCCCTCTTACCAAGTTCAAAATGTTCGCAAGTATGGTACATTGGATCATGGTAGGCAGGAGGAATTGGGGTAGGGACATGGACTCGGATAACAGAGGACAGGAGGGAAATGGAGAGGTGCACCAAACTGACCCTACAGGGCAGGCATCAGTGTTTGCAGCAGCCCAATACACCACACAGCGCATGTGGGATGGGAGTGCAGCACCACAATCCATAGAAAGCAATAGGGAGGGGACAGGACCATGCACATGTACAACAGAGAACAGAGGGGAAGAGGCAATGGTAGCTAGCTGACCATAATGGACAGACAGGAGAGAGGGCTGCAGCATAACAGACCATAAAGGGCAAGAGGGACGGATCAGGGGCATTACAATGGAACAGACAAGTCAGGAGGGAGGGAATAGGGGTCTGCACATGGAAACAGAGGGCTGGGGGCAAGGGGGCAGGGCAGGAGCAGCAAGATGACCATGGAGGTCAGGCAGGATGGGCACTAGAAACAAGACACACCATGGAGAGCAACAATGAGACTATGATGGCATACACACAGACCATGGAGGGAAGGTGGGAGGGGGTCTTGGGCAGCTTGCTGACCACACAGGGAAGGTGGGAGGGGCCATGGCAGCACAGAAGACCATGCATGGCAAGCGGGAGGGTTAGTGGCAGCACAATGGCTATGATGGGCAAGAAGGAGGGTGCAGGGGCATGCACAAAGGACCATGGAGGATAGAAGGGAGGGTCAGGACCTGGGCACAGACAAGAGAGTTCAGGGGAAGGGGCCTCACAACAGACCGCGCGGGGCAGGCAGGAGGAGCAGTTGCAGCACAACAGACCAGGGAGGGCAGAAGGGTGTGGCAGTAAAATGGACCATGGAGCACAGGAGGAAGGGGATAGGGGCATTGCATGTGGACAGGCAGGGTGGAGGTGGCAGGGACAGGTTACAGTCATCTGACAATGCTAGGCAGGTGGGAGGGGAGTGGCAGCTCAACAGAACACTCAGAGTAGATAGGAGTGGCAGGTCCATGGAACATGGTGGGCAAAAAGGATGGAGCAGGGGCATGCACAAAGACATCGGAGGGCAGGGGGAAGGAGAATAGGGGCAGCAAGCTAAGCACAGAGGCTAAGGAGGAGGTCAATGATGGGCCATAGAATTGGGCAATGGAGGGCAGGAGGAGTGGACTACTACATCATGCTAAATGGAGGGCAGTGGCAGCACATCAGACCATGCATGGCAGGAGGGAGGAGGCTAGTCCATGGATTCAGACAACAGAGGATAGGGAGGAGGTGGATGGGGCAGCAAGCTAACTGTTCAGAGAAGGTGGGTATTAGGAACTTTTTTGTTTTTAAAATGTGTGTCTGTGCGAACTACTTAAAATATGAACAAGTATGCAGCATAATCTCACTTTTATTCAGGAAGAAGAGGACGTTCATGACTGTGACTCCGGTCTCACTTGGCAGAAACACCCCCTTAATCTCCCAACTTAAAACAGCCACAGGGCGTGTTTACACAGTGGGGAAGTGAGGGGACGGGGCCTGAGGTGACGTGTGCAAACACGCCCTGTGGCACGTTTTAAGAGGTAGTTTTTAATCCCCTGCCCTATTATATACTAGGGGCTTACAGAGGAGGTCATGCTGATCACAGGGGGACCCCAACGCATAGTGTTCCCTAGTATATGTAGACGTCATCAGCAGTGCATTGCGGGCGTGCGAGTTATAGTTAGCTGAACTAACTATAACGGGGAAATTTCAATGGTTTTGTACGAGTGAAAAGTCCAGCTAACAATAACGCCCCTGAAACCTATGGTTTTTTCAGTGAATTTCTAAGGTTTTTTAAATGCTAATTCCTAACTATAACGTGCCTGAAACCTATGGTTTTTTCAGTGAATATATATATAGATAGATATCACTTCCCACCCTAGTCCTTTCAAATCCAACAAACCACAAGTTTTTTAAAATAACACTAAGTATAAAAATAAATCAAATTAAATAAAAAAATACAAGAAGAATACTAACTATGCGCCTCATTACTATGTTGGGCAGACCGCCACAGACAGGCCATCGGTGGCAGTCCCCCCAACATCCAGGCCATCCGTCCGACAATCGGATTACAATACAGGCAGTCTGAGCCCAGTGGTTGGAGTAAAGATTACCACCTCTGACAAGATCCAAGATCTCGTCAGGCGGCGGTCGGAATTAGGATGTCCCCTTCTGACTGCCTTTTCATGTTGGTCCGACCGCCATGAAACGGCAGATGGAAAAGGACTTTGGGGAACCCAAGCAGGGCTCATGCCCACATGGTGCCTAGGACTCGGTGCATGGATGTGCACAAAGTGCTTTTTTCTACTGTGGCTTACGCTGTGGTCCTTTTCCTGGGCCACACAGTAGTAAAAAACACTTTCAGAGCGCCGTGCTGGCGGTCTCATCATTATTAGGCAGGCGGGACAGCTATCTCATTGTCAGACTGTCTCCTGCCTGATACGATGGAGGTCGGTGGACTGACCGTCCGCCGTTGTGATATGGCCAATATTTTTTTTTTAAACATGACACAATAAAATGGTTTTAAAACATTAATCCAAACAATCCAATACATTGCATAATAATCTAATTAACCAAATCAAAATTTAAAAAGAATTAAGAAATTTATAAAACATTACAACATATATATTAAAGCACTTCTTTTTCTTTCCCACACAAACCCAACAACACGCCAATAAATAGGACAATTAAAACAGTATAAAAAAGATTTTTTTATATATACTACCAAAGGAACACCAAAAATAATGAATAAATAAATAACAATAAAATAATAACTTGTAACACACAAATTAAATTAAAAAAAACAATATTATATATAACAATATTAAATAGCACTACAATTAATTTATATTTTTAATGTAATATTCTGTCTCACAATATTCTCATCATCACATATTTTCTACACTACATTTGTGCCTAAATATTTTAGAAACGTTATTAACGTTGTACACTGAGAAGTTTGAAGAACTGCATTTCAGAGTTACCTCTAGGGGGATAAGCACTGAAAGATGGCATGCATTGGATGCACATAGGGTGTGAGTGCGGTGGTGATGTACCCGATTTAGGAGACGTGAAGTGGATCATTTTGCTATAGGGATATCCCACTAGTAGATTATTGGAGGAGTCAAGCTTACTGAAAACCATTGGGTTGTCTTGGTATTTTGCTGCTTTGAAAGGGAGATGGGGAGTTTGCCTGTGTTGAGCAGCTGATAGTGGAGCAGTGGTTGAAGTGATAAACTTAAATAGTGCTCCCAATTTTCCAGTAGTGTGTGAGTAGGCTTTGCTGGAAGCTATTAGGGTGGAGGAGTATGGTAATGGCGGAGCAGTGGGAGGAAGTAGAGAACCTCTTTGTTGCTCATATAGGTTAACAGGTAGACCATGCATTTTTGTTACTTCACAGGATATGGCAATAGACAGTTCATATATCAGAAAGGCAACATCTTTTGTATTATTGGTCGGACTGGTTAGCCTAGCTTCATTATTTAAAAAAAAGAAACACTCTTTAAAGAGTTGATGTGTCCTGTAAGCATAGTATTGACTGCCTAGCAACAAAGGCACAGGCAAAGACACCTGCTGAAGAGATAATCCTATATGATATGGCAAATTAATGATGGGTGTGGCTCACAACTGTAGAACTGAAGTGAAAATGCATACATCATTAGCCTGCACAGGAGCAAAAACTTAAGAAGATGGAGATGGAAGCTGGTATGCTTGTCAACATAGGCAGCTAAATAGAGTAAAACCATAAACCTGGTCTGCACAAAGAGTGATAGTAGCAGATAGGAATGACAACACACTCATGGGTTCATTTAGAGCCCCCCGAAAAAATCTTATGCTAAGACCTAAATACTAAAACATTTTTACCTCTTGTTTTACCTTTTGGACTTTGCTGGCAGAAACATTTTACAGTAATTCTGTGATTGAGGGCGGTAATATTGCATGTAGCCAATTCTCAATTAATAGCATAACTGTTCATTAATCACACAATACTTTTCTTTAAGTGATCACTGTAGTATTTAATTGTTATTTATACACATGGTAATACTGAAGTAAGGAGTGTATAGCGAGAGAGAGAGAGAGTACCAGACACTATGAGAAACTGTGCCTTCAAACTATGCATGTTACTTGTGCCCTGTGGTTCAACCCCACCATGTCAATATTAATAAATATGTCCTGGTTGTGGTTAGCATGCAGCAACACTAATGCTGAGACATTCAGCCTCTCTTTACCTTCATGGAATAACTTGGAAACAGAGAAACAAAGGAAATTAGATAATATGAGGAGCAAGGGTGGGCGTAGTTGGCGGAGTACCACTACACAGAATTCTGCAAAATGTATCTAAAACTCCATTCCGCAACTCCATACTGTCTCACCACAATTAATTAAACAGAAACCTCAAATACCTTTGGTAAAACAACATGTAACTCTATTATTACATGCTAAAATGCATCTAATCACCTCACAAAAGTGAAAATAAAAATACAACAATCAGTGAGAGAGGTGATGATTTTGATGTCCTCGCTAACCTAGGGAGAGAATCAAGCAGATGCCTTGAACACAAAGAGCACATCATGCTGAAGGATTGGTGGTGGTCCCATCCTCCTAGGACCACCCCAAGCAGAGTTATGGGCAAACAATACAATCCTAAACAAAGGCCCTGCAAAGCATTATAGGACAATATTCTAGGGTGCAGCGAATATTATAGTATCCAATATCAAAACATTCCTCAAGGGGCAGGCTCTCGGGGGCTCAGCTGAGAGCTAATACTATAAAATTCACTAAACTCTAAAATCTCGCTCCAAAATGCTTTGATGGGCCTTTGGTTGGCATTGTATTTGTGCCCATAACTTTGCTTGGGGTAGTCCTAGGAGGATGGGATCACCACAATCATTGAACATGTTATGCTCTTTGTGTTCAAGGCACCTGCTTGGTCCTCCGCCTAGGTTAGGGGGGACCCCAAAATCATCACCTCTCTCATTAAGTGATATTTTTCAAAGCTCACTTTTGTGAATTGGTTACATGCTTTATAGCATGTATAGATAACATTGTTTTATCAATGGAATGTGGGTGCAGTAGCTTATTCTTGAGTTTTTGCATGCACTCCATTGTCGTGTATTAATAAAACTTTTAAACAGAAATCTCACATACCTTTTGTAAAAATAAAAAAAATATCTTTGCATGCTGAAATACATATAGCCATCTCACAAAAATGAAAATATAGCAAACAGTGCTTTCAATTAAACAATAAATAATAATATCTTGACATGCTAAAATGGATATAGTCATCTCAAAAAAGTGAAAGTTAAAATGAAAAATAACAAACAGTGAGAAACGTGATGATTTTGGGGTCCTGCCTAACCTAGGGAGAGGACCAAGCAGATGCCTTGAACACAAAGAGCACATCATGCTGTGATGATTCGGTGGTGGTCCTATCCTCCTAGGACCACCCCAAGCACAGCTCTGGGCAAAAATACAATCCCAACCAAAGGCCC
The DNA here is from genome assembly GCF_964204655.1 of Triturus cristatus. Classification (NCBI taxonomy): domain Eukaryota; kingdom Metazoa; phylum Chordata; class Amphibia; order Caudata; family Salamandridae; genus Triturus; species Triturus cristatus. The sequence goes on from NC_140589.1 coordinate 1,690,026,345, forward strand.
TGCAAAGCATTATGGAACGATATTCTAGAGTGCAGTGAATATTATAGTATCCAATATCAAAACATTCCTCAAGGGACAGGCTCTCAAGCTCAGCTGAGAGCTAATACTATAAAATTCACTAAACTCTAGAATCTCTCCCCATAATGCTTTGCTGGGCCTTTGGTTGGCATTGTATTTTTGCCCATAACTTTGCTTGGGGTGTTCCTCGGAGGATGGGACCACCACAGAACCGTTCACCACGATATGCTCTTTGTGTTCAAGGTATCTGCTTTCCCTCCTCCTAGGTATTGGGTGACCACAAAATCATCACCTATTTCTTTGCCTGATGTTTTTCAAAGTTCACTTTAGTGAATTGGTTATATGCTTTTGAGCATGTAAAGGTAAACTTGATTTACCAAAGGGTTGTGGGTATAGTAGGTAACTCCATTGCGAAACTGAAATGTGTAGTTATCAAATCTCCGCAACTGCCACGAGCGGAGTTCATTGCCCACGGTTAATGAGGAATTGCTCTCAGCTTGAGGATTGAATGGATTTCTCAGAGATCTTGTTATATGGGGGAAGTAAGAGAAGCACATGAATGTACTGTTCCCAAGAATCACTCCACTTCTTCATCCCCAAACCTCATTAACTGACTTGAATTCTCCTCAAAGGGCTTGGAGAATTTGACTTTGGTTACTGGACTCTGGACTTTTGTATAGGCTAGTTCTTGGATTCCTGAATTTTATCTACAGAATTCCATGTTGTAATTTAAAGTATTTGCTTTTTATCACAAAAATCTTTTGTTTCCCACCATCAGCATACCATTTTTAACAAAATGGTGGGAGAGCTTGTCACAGAAGACAAGACAAAATAGATTGAACAAATGGAGGAATAGGGAGTAAGAAATAATGATGATGTTGTGAAATTAAGCTACTAAAAGGGACACACTAACAGTATGATAAACGTTTTGAATAATTCAGGCATCCGTCCACTCTTGCTCCATGTGGACTTAGACTCTTGATAAAGTCTTTATGGCCAAGAGAGATGGATATGTACATTGTACTAATACCCGTGACTTGCTTCCAAATTTTCTAAACCTTTCATTCGTATTCTGAATCCTAAATCAGCTTAGACCAGAGTGTTTTTGGTTACAAGCCTTAATAAAACGGTTCCATACCTTTTCTTTTTTGAGCATTTATTTTGATTTTTCAACTCCTGTCGCAAAGCCTCCAACCGAAGATCGGAGGCTTTGCGACCGACATCCTTGGTTTGACTTCTGACAGCCGTATTACGATTACAGTGGTCAGAAGTCAAATTGGCTGTTCTTTCCGGCTGGCTTCCAACAGGCTCATGGAGCCCATTAGCCAGCTGGAAAACCACAATAATCCTGTGTGGACGGCTTTCCACCATCGGGATTATGATGTTGGTTTCCGACAGGCTTTCCATGTTGGACTTTCTGACATGGAAAGCCTGTCAGAAAGAGACTTTGGGGGCCCCTAACAGGGCCCCCTACTCCATGCGGCCTCCGTCTGGGGGGCGAGGTGCTCCCTGTAAATCCCTGCACCGTGTGGCAGGCACCATAAGGTGCCTGCCACACGGTGCAGGGATTTACACAAACTCCCATTTCTCTATGGGAGCTTGTGCTGTGGGAGGTTTCCACCCGCCGTACAAACTCCCATAGAAAAATGGGAGTTTGTGACTGCACCAGGTGCGGTCGCATTGAAATATGGTGTTCGTAACTGTCGACCTACGGTTGGTCGGTTCCCACACCAGGACGGTGCCAGTCGGAGGCAACTCCGACCGACATCGTAATAGGGGCCTTAAGTGCTTAAACCAGATTCATGGGAAATGGTTGTAATTCATTAGGTCTTTGGATGCTAGAATCAATTTCTCTAAAAAGATTGTGGACACACCATTGAAATTGATTAAGTGGATCTGTAGGAGCAAATGTTTCTATGTGGCCACTTATGGGGCTGCGGGTTTGGTTGATATCAAGATTCTACACAAAAATGTTTGTATTATATTTATCATGAGATGTTAGGCTTAGATTATATGGAGAATATAACACAAATGGCTGCAATGCTCCTGTGTATATCCAACTGGGTTAATAAAGCAGCTACATTATCACAACGTATTATTTGTGATTGTTTAAATTTAAAGACAGGCATCCCATGTGGCTCAAATATGTCAAAAATGTTTGCTTTGTAATTGCCAGTTCTGATTTGCTTGTGCATCCAAAAATAAAGTTAAATCAGATAAGATTCATGTGAAAATATTTTTTTTAAGTATTGTTCTTCAGGGAGAGAAGATATTGATTTAGTTAAGTCATCTGCTAGATCATGTATATTGCCTATTTGTAACCATTGTCTACAACTGCATCTTGATCATATTCTAAGTGTGTATGAAGGCATTCGAATAATTAAATTCAGACTATTATACACCACCTCTTATCTACTCCTAGGGGATGAACTACTTTCGATAATAATCATCTATGTCACTGTGACAATAGGTTACAACAAACAATGATGCACTTCATGATCTTTTGAGAATTGCACAAAATGCCTAGAGTGAGGATTATCAGCCATTATTCATGGACCTGAATATTACAAACTGTTAGGTTGCCTTCTTAAATTTGCAAATCATACAACTATTGTTGTCACTTATTCTGTGATGGAAATAAGAACTGCATGTTAATGTGTATTGTATATCTGCTTTTAATGTGTTATGAGATGTTTCTTTATTTTAAATTATGGTATTTTATTCTTCTATGTGCTTATTGTATAACTTTTCTAGGTGTTTTGTTTTTTGGGCCCTTTATGGTCGACTAAAACTGAATTGAATTGAATGTATGGAATTGCCACCGTTATCCAAGTAGGAGCACTGCAGCTGGGATGGTCACATCAGACCAAGAATGCTTTCAACAGCCCAAGTTTTAATAACACCATAACAGTGTACGCTTTACACCAGCCAGTCCCACTGGAGGTCTGCTGGGAAAGGCAGATACACCAGGCACTAGCCCCACTTCTGAATACACAAAGTCATTGTTATTGGAACTGATACATATACTTAAATCAATCTCTGACCAAGTTCAAGGAGAGTTTACTTAGTTTGAGAATTACATTCAATTATGTCAAGTGCTTTGGCAATGCAAGCATGCAGTCTGATCCTGTCTCCCTGAGAGCAGTGTGAGTGATGTGAGTAATGAGTGATGCGAGTAATGTGACTGCAACAAGTGACTTGTGTAATACAGGTGATTGATGTGATTCGTGTGTGTGATGTATGTGTTGAGGGAGATGTGACGTGAGTGGAGCAAATGTTTATAAGGGTCAAGAGTGACATAAGTGGTGTTAGTGATGAAAGTGTTGGGAGTGATTTGATTGAGGTAAGGGTATGATTGATGCAAGTGGGGTGAGCAATGTCAGTGAGTTGAATGGTATGAGTGTCATGAATGATATGAATGCTTTGTGAGGTGAGAGTGGCCAATTAGGAGTGTAATGTTTGTGGTATGAAAAATAAGACTGGCGTAAATGGCAAAATGGGAAGGGCTCTTCAAACAAGAAATGCCCGGAGTGGGGGGTCTAACAAACTAATACGGCACATTCTTGTCCTTTTCCCCTGCACTGGTGCCCTTTTGGCAACCTACAGCCAATGCAGGCACACTTGCACCATGGTGCAAGGGTGCCTGCATTGCACGCAGGATTGTTATTGTACAGGATGGAACACCTTCCTGAACACAAACAGTCCTTAGAGGCATATTCCTCTTTCTATGTGTGCTGCAAATATGCAGCACACATAGAAAGCGAAAGTAACCAGGAGAAAGGAAGATATTTCTACTCTTTATGCCTCTCCTGGTGAGGTGTATCTTATTAGGCACATTACCAGGTTTACCAAGTTTGGTAAATCTGGGAATGCATCAAAAACCATGGGTGTTGTGTGGGAACATGCACTGAACGCCCATGGAACTCCACCTCCCTTACTCAGAGCAATGCAATTCAGCGATTTGCGCTGCGTTGCATTACTCCAGATTTTTGAAGCCATTCAAAGCCATGAATAGTAGCTTTGTGTGGTTTCATGATGCTGATTCAGAGGATTGCGTCACGCATGCAGCGTTGGATTGGTAACGCGGGCACTTGGGCAGTGCCCGAGGGGCCGGTATCCGAATTCCAGCTGTGGGCTGCTTTTTTAGCAGCCTGGGGGACGATTTGGGCGGTTTCTGCGTTGTTCGATGCTGCCAGCGGCCCAGGGGATGCCCGTGTGGCCTTTCTGGAGGTAGATGGCCGTCCATTACCTCCCTTTTATCAACGGCAGAGGTGTCACTCCCTTTCTCTAGGTGGACCGGCCCATAAATATATGCATATTGAGCAGGGCAGGGGGCCTGAGCAAAAGTGGCCTCACTTGTTTTCAGGTGTGTTTCACCAGTGTAAACTAATCCGTGCATTTTTTTTAAACGTCGCCACTCCCTCCCCCTTATTATTAATTTTCGCCAAAGCTGTGTTTTGCGGAAAGGTAATATGCACATGTGGGCCACTTTTTTTTTTAGTGTGCCCAGGCTGATTTTTTATCCCAATCCAACCCTGCACGCATGCACCACATTGCTTGATGCAAACATGACGCAAAACTCTCATAAATACGCCCCTAAGTGTAATGCAGATTGTTGGGAGGCAAGCAATATGAACATCAAGGCTACATATGCATGCTTCGGTTATGACTTAATCAGGGATGTGTTGCCTGCGGATAAGGGAGTTTGCGCCTACGTTCGCGACCTCGCACAAGAGCTATCAATTACTTTCACATTTCAAGCACCCTTCCACGGTGTGTGAAGCACTCGCAAGTAAGTGTCAAGGTCTGCGGTGCCACGCCCACTGTTAGAGCAGCCAAGCACGTTCCTGCTGAGTCTCCGGGCTTCACAGATATCACATAGCACAGTAATACTATATCTCGAGGCACAAAGACCAATTAAGGTTGGGTGCAAACATTATTGGAACGCAAACATTGAGGGGACGCCTCATGAATGCAAGCATACCCAGCTTTTGTGCTGCCCACCAAAATGACGGAAAAACACCCAGGTGGAGTTTTGGTGTAAAAGAACAGCAACCTCAAATATATTATTAGCTGTATTATTGTATATAGTACATAAATAAACTTGGGAAGATGCAGAGAATGTGTAACCTTCTGAAGAAGTTTAGCAGCTGAAATCCCCGCTGCCGTCTGGAGGGCCGGCATTCGGCCCCCTCCCTCGCACTTGCTTTGTACTTGGGGTGTCGCCACATTTTCTGACACATCCAGTCACAGGCAAGTGCGCCAGCTTTCCTTCCACGGTTTAATCTCGGCCTCTTGTAGAAAACAATGACATGAAGTAAGGTGGATGGAATGCCCCTGCGCTGCAGGGATTTAAACCCTGACCTTCCTGAACAAAAGACACACGTCAACTATTTATTAACAGGAGGGCTCCCGGCTGCATTATTTTTAAGTTTCTTTCTTGTACAAAGCTTTTAAATATTTAACTTTAACGTTCCTGACTGACCTCGGTAGGTATCATGGTATCGGACACCTGCGTGGAAAAGGGGTTGTTCGCCCCAACATCTTGATTGCGTCATCTAACAATATAAAAATCATATCGAACCTGAGGTACAGTAACAACTTTATACCATTGTGACACAAGGCGTACAAATAGCAACACTTAAAGACAATTAATTAGACTGCATCTAAGGCCTCTTATTTACACATAATTTACTGGACAGCCAGCATCATGTAATAGGTGCACGTCAACGCTTACGCACCGCACAAGCAAACACGCTGCACTGCCAACAAGCACTGGTAAAGCCAATAGTTTGGACTCATATAGTTAAGTGAGAGGGTCTATTTCTTGGTTAGTGAGTTTGTGCGTTTGTGTGTCAAGAGATCAATGAACTATAGATAGGATGAACGGGTAGATTTATGGATGAGTGAGTGAATGGATGAAACAGTTGCTGCATCTCGGAGCTGGTAGAAGTTTGATGAGTCAGTGAATGGCTGAGTGTGCTGATGCATGCATAAGTAACTGAGGGCCAGAATGGTTTGTCGAATGGGCGAATGTTGAATCACCCAAGACATGGGGCCACCGTTCAGCTGTGCACTATAGTACAACTCTAGCAACTAACCTACCTGCATTTGTGCATATGTTGTGCAGAGGTATGGGCAATACTAAGAGTCTCAGTACAGTACCTTCTCGAGTCAAGCTCGAGAATGTAAATCTATCCAAATATGTGCCTTAATACATGAATGTTTTGAAATGACAACGCGACTGCTCATATGTGTTACAATGTGCGCTCTTGTATTTTATAATTCAGCTGCAATGTGGTTTTTATATCTGCTTGACCCCACTAAAACTTTACAAATGTTCACATTTATGCATATTTTAAATGTACTATGTTTGCGTAACTCCGTGTTGTACTATGCACATTTACTGAACCGTGCTCTTAAAGCGTAGCCTCTTTCTGAAGTTGGCTCAATGAAGCGAGGATAATAGAAAGTAGAGGTGTCGGCTCCTGTTAGTGTCACTTGTATCTCTTTCTCAGGTACTTCTCACAATCCTTCTCATAAGGAGACCCTGGCACCTGTTCATTCGTAGCTGTCTCCAAATTTCTATTTTGTCACATATTTCTGCTCCGGTTCACTTGCATTGAGAGAAAATACATAAAATGACTGAAATTTGTTTGAATTTTAGCATTGCATGCCACAGCTGATCAAGAATGAAGCTCTGGTCCATAGAAAAGGCAAATGTCTTGCATTAGTTTTGACTGCTGAAAAGCTATTTTGCATTAAAACACGTTGACATGTATAGGCTATCCCTAGTGTTGTGGGTTCTTTTACAAATCTTTGCCCCAACTCTGAGTGTGGCCTGCAGTTCACAGGTTCAAATCTGACCATTGCAATCTCAATTCCTATTTTGATTTTCTATCGTTTAAAAAATACGTTAGGTGAAAAATACTGTTTATGGGTCCTGAAACACTACCTGCGCTTTGCTGTCCCCACTGCCATTCTCTCCATGAGTGAAGAATAAGCAGAATGCCCTTTTCCTCTCTAAGACTGACAATTTGTATGTCTTGCCAACAGACAACTTCAACTACACACATATTTTATCCAATACAGACTTAGAATGGGCTTTGTGTTCACCCCTTACTTATAATGTAATGTCTTTCTTGCTATCTCACTTATCTGCGCCTGATTCAAAGACATTCCCCAGTATTCCTGTCTATGTACTTCTCAAGGAAATTTTTGGTCTCACCGTATTTTGATTGGATTAATGTATTTTTCCTCCACTGATGTCAGACCTTGCATTGCAAGCATGATGTACTATTTTCTCTCACACTCTCTTTCTGCTCAACGGTGCAGGTTTTCCACCCCACACTCTGTTTATTAAAATATGTGGTCTCCCATGGCAGTCACTTGCCCCCCAAGTTCTTTGTCTTCTGAGCACCACCTAGTAGTACAGCAGGTGACCATCTTAAAATAGGTTTTAAATCATTCCATGACCATTCCAAGATGGCCACCCAAGTAAAGGAATGTGTGCACATGTAAGGTGGCCATCTTGGAATTAATTTTCTTAAACTAAAAGAAAAATACTTGAAGTAGGCGACCATGCACACATTTGCATGTTTAGTGGCTATCTTGTAATGTTTTTTGTTTTAGTTCAAGAAAATACGTACAAGTCAGCTCTGCAAGTGTGCACATGTGTAATGGCCTTCTTGTAATATTTTGTCATTTGCTTCAAGAAAAAATATATGTTACAAGATGGGTGCTACTTATACGCGTGCATGTGTGGAGGACATCTTGTAATGGTTCTTGTCTCAGTTCTTTTTAGACATATTTTTATTGCCATCTATCAGAGTTACATCAAGCCTGTAACAACCATATTTAAGTTTACCTCCTTCATATTTCAATACAGTGTCTAGTCATCTCTATCATTCGTACTCTGTCATAATAGGCATTTTATATCTGCATTTATCTAGAGCTAACAACCCCCTTAGCTTTATAGTAATACTTAGTATCTAAATACAATAGGATCTGCACGGACTATGTCCCATGATGTTTGCTCCTATCTCCCAATACTGTAAGCATCAATAATCTGTTCATGAGTTTGTCCATCTTACTTAGGGGCTCCTGTTGATAATGCCCCCCAAAACTCGCATTTTAACCAAACTAAAATCTAACAAACATATGCAGAGCGGTATGCAAATTTCTAGTATGATTCATTTTGGGGGGTTCATATTTGTGGATAAGTAGGGAGGGGTGACGGTGAGGACGGGGGGTGGGGGAAGGCGAACTCCACCTAGGTCATGAAACTTGCAGCTCCTCAACCCGGCGTCCTCACAGAAGGGTCAATGGGGCGCCCTTGGATGCCACCCAAGTTATATTGTGCCATTCCCCTCATTCGTCTCCTTTACTCACTAAGTCTCTCCTTTGTTCCATTCGTGTCACTACCTTCTGAGTCATGCTCCCTTTCTGGGTGTTCCCAAGTTTCAAGGATTTCTCTCCATTGTGCAGTAAAAGGGAACCTGTGCAGTCCCCTCGCCTCTTCTCTGAGTATGTCCCTCCCCTCGGCACCCGCCCAATAAATGAAGTCCTGGCTCCATGTGCTCAGCGATGGACCAGCACTTGATGTCCAAGACATGGCAATTCTCCGTCTGACGAGGACCAAAGCCAAGTCTACATACCTATTCCCAATCTTCCATTTTGGTGGGTGGGGAAAAAACCCAAGCAAACAAACCCCAATCGTAGGACTGAGCTGCCGTCCCAGTGTCTTGCTCACTGTCACAACCAGCTCCTCCCAGAACGGCTTCAGTGTGGGTCATATTTACACGTCATATGTACAAAGTCTGCGTTCTCATGTGAACATCGAGGGCAGCCACGTGCCTCTCCACCATAGACTACATTTAACCTGTGTAGCGCCATGTATGCCATGTGCAAATAATTAAATTGTGTGTACTTAAACCTCGTATTACGAGATACCGTTCTGCGGTAGACCAGTATTCTATTCTATAACTGAGAACCCCCTCTCCAGTTACTGTCCCCAACGTTCACGCAACTGTGTAAGAGGGTTACAAGCTGCATACCCCAGGGAACCACAGAGCCATTTCACTATGTGACCAGCAGATGTCAGTGACAGTAAAGAGTGCAACACTGGATGTGTCGTGGGTTCCTCTGTCCCCCCTCCCCACAGTTCTTTAAATGGTCGCATTAATGCTTCATATTGTAGGATTGCCCAGGGGGGAGTCCCACGCCCTTCACCAGTTCCTCGAATGGGATTAGTTTGTTTTGATAGTAAAGATCTCCTACCATGTCTTATCCCACCCCGACTCCAGCTGTGTAGCTGTAAAAACAGAAAGGAGGTCTCCGTTTGGCAGTCCCATCATAGGTAAAACCGGTGAATATCGGGGGATGTCTATCAGTCTTGAGACCCCTCTACTCCAACATTTCAAGGCCGTTGTCAAGAGCGGTGATTGTCGCGTCCTGCATACAGCTGGATTAAGCAGCTTAGACGCGTCTGTCGTCGTCCCTGTCCAGTGCATGTCCTCCAAACCCCTGCCTTCCAACCAGTGGACCACCCACTGAAGTTGGGCTGCAAAGTAATATGATTCGAAGTGAGGCAGCCCCAGGCCGCCTTCTCGCGTGGGTTGTTGTAGCGTGTGCACGGCTACTCGTTGCCTATCAGTATTGCAGATAAGGTCTCTCAATAAGGAGTCCAATTGCCGAAACCATCCAGTTGACTTGGTTATCTGGAGGTTAATATAGTAGTACAATAATCGGGGAAGCATAATCATTTTAAACAGTGAGATTCGGGCCATGATAAGTAATCTTAGTGTGCGCCAAACCTGAACATTTGCTCTAAGTGATCTAGGAGCTCTCCCCAAGTTACCCTCCCGTAGGACCTCAAATGTATGGTACATATGGATCCCCAAGTATCAGAAGATTGTATTTGTCCAGTTAATGTCTGGTGGGATTTCTAGGGACCGAGCAAGAGAGGGGGACACAGGGAACAGCCAGGTTTTAGTTCTGTTAACTCTTAAGCCCAAAACCGCTTTGAATTGTTGCAAGCGCTCGAGGGCTGTGACTGTGCCCTTTGACACATCGGATACATATATCAGGAGATCATCCGCAAACAATGAGATGACATGCTCGCGCCCCCGCAACTGGATACCCAGGCCATCCCCTCCCATCTGGAACAGGATTGCCAAAGGTTCAATTTCTAAGGCAAATAGAAGTGGAGATAATAGGCATCCCTGCATTGTTCCCCGGGAAAACATGTATTGTAGGGACACTACCTTGCTTGCTCGGACCCTCGCTGTGGGATTTCTGTACAGGAGCTGCATCCACTTCAAACATTTCTCACCGTAACTCCATTTGATGCATTATCTCAAGCAAGAAATCTTACCTAATAGTGTCAAAGGCTTTTTTCCAAGTCAATCGACAAAAAGGCAGCTTGTGGGATGGCTTGGGTGTCTGGGTGAAATAAGATCAAGTAGAGTCTACATAGATTAAGAGAGGTGTTCCTAGATGCAATAAATCAATTCTGGTCTATGTGGATCATCAAAGAGATGTGCGGAAGGAGGCGGAGGGCCATTATTTTAGTAAGTATTTTAAAGTCCATGTTTAACATAGAAAGTGAACAGGAATCTGTGTTACTAGCTAGTGGATTCGTGGTTTTAAGGAGTGGAATCACAACTGCCTCATTTATTGAGTTTGGGAGGCATCGGAATCTGAGGGATTCCATATAATGGGTTTCCAGTCTGGGGGCCAGCACTGCAGCATATGTTGAATAGAATTCTGCAGGGAGGCCATCTGGGCCAGGCGTCTTCCCATTTGCCATACTTTCAATGGCGACTTGGATTTCCTGCTCTGTCACTGGGCTATTTAACATCTCCCTAGTCTGGGGGCTAATTTCCCCAGCTGTAAATTCAGTTAGCACTTGTGGTGCAAGAGGGGTTGGTGCACTGTATATGTCTGTATAATAGTTATAGAACAGCGTGTTAACTGCCAAAGTGTCATTTACAGATCGGCCTTCCTCCCCTCTTAATTGTGAGATCGGGGATCCTCTAGTTTTTTACCTAATCAACCATACTAGTAACCGACCTGGCTTTCCTTCTTCTTACTTGGACTTTCAAGTAATATTCCCTGAGGTCATGGCACCCCAACCATTCTAAAACCTTATTACATTTGTTGGACTTGGCCCTTTTTGCAGGATCACCCCTAAACGTATTTCCTTTCTCCTAGCCTTTTTTTCTGACATGGTGTTGGTGGTTTTAGGACTCTGGGCACTTTAGCACTGCTGTCCAGTGTAAAGTGGGTGTGCTCTCTGTGGTAAACATGGTCAGATTGGTCTACACCTTTTTGGCCTATTTAATTTACCTGTCACCCCCTTGTAAAGTGGTATCTCATATACCCCGGGCTGGTAAATTAAATGCTATTAGTGGGCTTGCAGCGCCACCCACCAAAGTAGCCTTGCAAACCTATCTCAGGCCTCTGCCATTGCAGGGCATGTGCGTGCAGTGTTACTGCCGCTGTGACGTGGCACTGAAGTGTGTGCCATGTCTGTGACCCACCTTTTACTGCATGTCAGTCACCACTAAGGTAGGCCCTAGCTAGCCCTATCGGCAGGGTGCATTGTAGGTAGAAGGTAGGACATGTACCTTAAGTGTGTGACATGTCCTGGTAGTGACAAACAGCCATTTTGGTTTCTCACTGCTATGGGGCTGCCCTCCCATAGGAATACATTGGGGATTTCCTGATAAGTGTTTCAGTGGTAATTCCTGATATGAGAGGAGCAGCGTGGTCAAGTTTGGTATGTTTGGAATAGTAATAATAAATGCTACGCAATGGTGTGCGCAGATTTATTATAACTATTTTAGAAATGCCACTTTTAGAAGTTGGCATTTCTGTGTGCTATGTGTGTGCCTGCCTGATGTGAATTGCATGTTTGGCTTTGGAGCGGCAGGGGCTGGTGAGGTGTGTGTGGCACCAGGAGGGGCAGGGTGAGTCAGCACTAGGCTGAATGGGACATCTGCATTTGGAGTAGTGGGAGGAGAAGTCCCTGGTCCCTGAATAGGTCTGTGCCTAGCCTGTACAATGCTGGCTCCGCCCCCTGTGGTGTGTCTGATCACCGAGCCCCCACCTGACAAAGGGGAAGAGGAGCCCAGTAAACAGAGTGCTCCATAAAAAAGCAGAACCAGTTGGGACTTGTTCCCCCAAGCCCTGTGCCAGGGCAGACAAAGGAAAACTGAGTATAAATGTAGGATGGTGACCCCATGTTTTTTGTGCTGTTCCTGTGCTGAGGTGTCCTGCTGCTGCTGGGCTCCAGGAGGAACCGCCACGAGGGACTGCGTCCCTGCTGGAGGGCCCTGTGTGCTGGCTTGCCTGGGCCCAGCTGTGCCTCATGACCTTTGGAGACTTTAGCACCTCGTGAGTGCTATCTGTTCATCCTCAGAAAGAGAGGAGCATGTGTGCTCTTCAGCGCTGGGCTGCCAGAGTGTCCGGAGAGCATCCCAGCGTGGGGATTCCCCTGCACAGAGTGGGGAGCGGGTGACTACCCCGCATTGGCTGTTTATTGGAGCGGGAGCCTACCCCGCGTTATTGCCTGTGAAGAGCTGGAGCGCACCCCGCATTGTGGTGTTCCGTTGCGGGAGCCTACCCCGCTGTTGATGCCTTCTTTTTAGTAGGAGCCCATTTATGCCGATTTAAAAGCAGGAGCCTACCCCACTGTATTTGCGCTCCTTGGGAAGCGGGAGTCCACCACGCATTTCCCAGCCCCAGAGAGAGCAACCACCGAAACCGGAAGTCAGGCGCCGCGGCCTGACAGTGGGCAGGACCAGAAGCGAAGTGCCGATGGGAGGACGGGCAAAGTAATGGCCGATTGCATAGCGGGGCTCCCGTGAGCTGGGGAGAGACCTGCGGTGTTGGCTGAGGAGAGCCCAGTGCAGGACCAGCCGCGGCACAGTGTTGGTGCCTGTCCCAGCAGCGAGGAGTCCTACAGGCAAACAAGAAAACTGGAGGAGTCCCCGAGCAGCAGCCCCGGTGAGTGGGGCGCAGCCTGAGTGTTGTTGGTGCCTACGGTGGCACCCCCTTCGTTTTTGCCTGTGCAGAGCTCCTGTGAGTGGGGCTGACACGTGTGCTGTTTCCTCAGGCACCAGTGGTGCCCGCGCCGATTTCTTTTAGGAGGCTGAGTCCAAGCCCAGCATAGGAGCCCCGGCAAGGGGGCTAAGGAGGCACAGTTGGTGCCAGGGCTGTTTTGTCTCCACAGCTGCGCTGCAGTCGCAGGCAGCTGCAACGTTTTGCAAATTGATGATAGGAGTCCTAGAGTGGGGCTCCAGAGGCACCATTGGTGCCAGTGCTCATATCTGCCACAGCTGCACTGCGAGAGCGCGGGCAGCTGCAACACGTGGCATTTGTGTTTTCATCCGGAAGGGGTGAGAAGCACCCGCACCCCCAGCGCATTTGCCCATAGTGATTTTGCTGCATTGGCAGCCAAGCCCTGACATTCTGGATGCAAGGGCATTGGGCCACAGAGAAAGGCTAGTTGGCCTGGGGTCATGGTGGGTACTAGTGCTGGCAGGGCTCAAGGCCCTGATGTTATGCCTACTGGGATTGTTAGAATGTTTATGCTATGGTATTATTGCATCATGTGTTTATGTTGCTAAGGTGATATAATGCTACGTACAGTATGTTACCAGTAGTTACTGGTTGCGTTATTTACTACTTGTTACTAGTGCTTTCTAAAAGGTTCTGACAGTGGCCCGAGTGGCCCTGCCAAGTGTATATAATCCCCTGTGAATATTGCCCAGTGCCAGTTGGCGCAGTGTATTTGTGTGACTATGTTTGTAATGTGTTTATAATAATACAAAGGCTATTTTTGATATAACCTTGTGTGGAGTTTCTTTTGTGGTGTGCCTGGTTTGTTGCTGCTGTGTGTGTGTGTTGCACAAGCGCTTTACACATTGCCTCTGGGATCAGCCTGACTGCTCATGCCAAGCTACCAGGGGGATGAGCAGAGGTTATCTTCAGCGTGTAACTCCCTTGCCCTGACTAGATTGGTGGTTTCTGCCTGGCTTAGGCGCAAGCCCTACCCAACCAGAAATCCAATTTCTAACAATATTGTACATGTATTTCTTTCAACCTCTCCGGATCTTCAGTTCCTGTGCCCTGTGTGTTCCCCAGTCGATGCAGCTCCTCCTATGCAGCTTTCAGCTTTAACTGCGATTGTCCTAGGCAGTGCCCTCGTATCACTGTCTTAAATCCCTCCCATTCCACTGATCTCGAGGATGCGGATTGTGCATTTTCGCAGAAGTAGTTATCTATGTTGGATTTTAGCGTTTCCCTAAACAGCTATCTTTAAAACGCCCGTGTATTCAATCACCACAATGGGATCCGTGGACGGTTCCGCAGTGGCCTAAACTCAAGTAGTAACGGGCATCGATCTGAAATCATGCGTCCTAAGTAGTCAGTGTGTTGGACAGCTGTGCTCAACGAGGGAGAGCACAAAAATGTATCTATGCGCGTGTGTAACATATGTAGTGGTGAATAATAGGAATAATCTTTGGTGTTCGCAAGTTGTGTTCTCCATATGTCTTCTACTCACCAGTTTGTCATCCACTCCTTTATCTCTTTTGCAGTGCGGTGTGCTAGAGCTCCAGGCATTGGTGGTAGCGAACCATCCAAGAGGACATCCGCCACCATGTTAAGGTCCCCTCCCCTGAGTACATCTCCTGACATCAGCTCAGCCAGTGGGGTTAAACGTCTGTGTAAGAAGTGAATCTGCCCTTGGTTGGGGGCATAAATGCTCCCAAGTAGGACCTCTCATCCCCACAGTCGCCCGCGTACCAACACATGCCGTCCTTCCTTATCAATTAGCTGGTTTGAGGTTCAAAGGAGACTCCCTACCTTTTTCACAGTAGCATTCCTCTTGCATATGCAGAGAACATTGTTACAAATTCAGCCTATTACCATTTGAACTTTGACCTCCGATAACCTGTTCGTATTGTACAAGTCTTCTCTGGAACACCACTTTCTTTCGTTACTCTGTTCCTTTTGATTCTGGAACTTTTCATACTATTAGTTAGAAGAGACAGAGCCGGTGTAGGATTTTTACACCAACTTTTAGGACGGTAATATTCATTTACAAGGTCTTTTTAAGAACGCAACTACAGATTACTCACATTTCGTGGAACACCATACTCTAGCCGGGTTGGAATTATCACAGGCAGAGCATTTCTACGAGACTATCACCACTCTCTCTAAGCCCTGGGGAAGTTGCGGGATAACTTCCATTGGCGACGAAACACGTGTCGGCTTGTTTTCGTGTGTTGCTTTGAACAAACAACAAGAATACACTGAAGATTGAACTTTGAGACTTCTGTTTTTGGAACCTCTTACAAACTTTCATTTGATTGACACCTCGTTCACGTGTGCCCGGGACTTTTGTGCTATTGACTCTGTGTAGGGTTTCCTTACACACTTTTAGGGGTTTAGGGATTTTTCCCCTTGCCTGGTGGCACTGTACACTCACTAACATTTTTTCCTCCTGAGTCACTAAAAACCCTTCATATACAATATCAATTAGTACTGGTATAGCCAAAGCTAGTTATACATTGATGGTGAGACGTTCTATGAACACTTTCCTGTTATAATGAATACCAGAAATGAGCAGCTTGAATTCTACTACTTCAACACGTGATACAACAAAACAGAAATAGAGATAGTTGTGTGTAATAGAATGGGCAAAAGCAACAATGACATGGGTGAGGACACTGGCATAAAACAGAGAACCTACGTGGTTGAATATTTTGTCACCCACCATAGCACAAGCTATGGAACAGTGGTTAAACAGCTGTCCTTGGATTCTGGAAACTGTGGTTCAAATCCCAGTGTCAGTGCTTGACTATCTTCAAATGCAAACTTTCTGAGGATGTTTTGCATGCCTCGCTGTATGTATACATGGGGAGGGAGTTGTACAATGGAAAGAGGATGATAAGGGGACAATAAAGATGTTGCTCTGCTGACGGAGTACAGGTCTGGTTGCCCAAGGCAAAAACTTGCTTCAAGTATGTGTTGTACCAAGGAGCCTTGATCGACTGGATATCTTTGTCTGCGCCACCTCCTAGACTCACTATTTGAGCAGTACATTATTTGGAGGATATTGCCAAAGTAGATTGGATCTGTTAATGCTCTGCAGCTGCTGAATTAAAACTTACCTCTTGAGAAATATTTTTAATCCGTATTAATTATCAGGCTCAGGAGATCCTTGTAGGATTACATGTATGCATCCTGATATCATGTGCCTGTGAGATTCAAAGGTGTGCGGCGAACTCAGCTCAGAGATGGGTTTTAAAATATTGTCCTAAAGTTTGGACAATTAGATGTTTCCACAGTGTTTTAAATCTAAGTATACACAATGTATAACTGCTCAATATTCTGTATTGATCCAAATGTCATAGACAGAACAATTAGGCAATCAGTTAATGGGTCTGTCCCAAACAACCCTGTCCCTGAGGGGGCAGACCCAAAGCCCAATTGTTCAAATTGCTTCTTTGGCTTCTCTAGATCTAAAAAATGATACACACGAGATCAAAATAAAAAGACATAATAATATGTTCGAGGCAGTCTGACGCATTTCCAAATGTTAATGTGGAGGCATTTATGACATATATCACTGAAAAAAACAAAGGTTAATGAAATGTTATAGTTAGGTGAGAACGTTAGTGACAACTTAACATCTTAAATTTGCAAAACCACTGAAATTCACCAGTTATAGTTACCTCAAGTAACTATAACCCATGCCCTGAGGTAAATATAACTCAAGCCCTCATCATGCACAATTTTCTCATTAATAATTTAATTTCAAATGTTGCAATGATATTATCAATGATGACACATAAGATGTCATGAGCTATGTAATATGTGGTGTAATTTTTAGTAGTGTATGGCTCAAGTTATAGTTACCTTTGGGCATGAGTTATACATTGAACTTATTTACGCACCTCCTTCAAATTACTATAACTCGAGCTCTCCATACACAGTTTTGTCAGCTCGCTAGCCACACTACATTAATTATAACTTGCTCCTTTATGATGCACTACTTATACCCTTTCATATGACATTTCAAATGACATCATTTCTGAGAACTCTCTGCATGGTAGAGTGGCGAGTTATACTTAATGTAGTGTGGCTAGCGAGTTGACAACACTGTGTCCTGTGGTGCGAGGGTTATAGTAATTTGAAGGTGGTGCTTAACTTATAAATTGAAAGTATAACAATAACTTTCAAATTTCTAATGTTTGTGTAATTTAGGTTTGGTTTGTATAGAAAGAATAAATAAAGTTTTCCTGATTATAACTAATCTTTAACTTTGATTTTCTTCATTGAATTTGTATATCTTTTTAATTATTGAATTATTTTTGTAACATATCACAAAGTAAATTCATCATTGGCTTTCTTTTTGTAATGTGTCTTGGAGTTGGCGTAGAGTGGAGTGGTGTACAGTGGAATAGCATAGAGTTGAGTGGCATAGAGTGGAGTGGCTTAGAGTGGAGTGGGGTAGAGAAGTGTGGCCTAGAGTGCAGTGGCATACAGCAGAGTGGCGTAGAGTGAATTGGTGAAGAGTCGAAAAGCATAGAATGGAGTGGCATAGAGTGGAATGACTTACAATTCAAGTGGCGTAAAGTTGAGTGGCATTGAGTGGAATAGTGTATAGTGGAGTACCATAGAGTGGAGTGCTATAGAGTGGAGTGGCATAGAGTGGAGTGTTGTACTGTGGAATGGTGCGAAGGCGAATAGCATAGAGTGGAGTTGCATAGAGTGAAGTCGTATACAGTAGAGTGGCATAGAGTGGCATAGAGTGGAATGGCATTGAGTGGACTGGCCTAGAGTGGAGTGCATTGAGTGGTGTAGAGTAGAGTGGAGTAGTGTAGAGTGGAGTGGTTTAGAGTGTAATAGTGAAGAGTGGAGTGGCATAGAGTGGAGTGGAGTGGCGTTGAGTTGAGTGGCATACAGTGTAGTAGCATAGAGTGGAGGAGCATAGAGGGAGTGGTGTAGATGGGGTGGTGTAGAGTGAATTAGAAATGAGTGGAGAGGCATACAGTGGACTTGTGTAGATTGGAGTGGCATAGAGTGGAGTGACATCGTGTGGATTAGGGTAGAATAGAGTGACTTGCAGTGGATTGGCATAGAGTTGATTGGCATAGAGTGGAGTGGTGTAGCTTGGAATAGCATCAAGTGGAGTGGCATACAGTGGAGTAGCATAGAGTGGAGTGATGTAGAGTGGAATGGCATAGAGTGGAGTAGCATAAAGTGGAGTGGGGTTGAGTGGAGCAGTGTGGCATTAGAGTAGAATGGTCTAGAGTGGAGTGGAGTGACAGAGTGGAGAGGCATAGAGTGGAATTGCGTTGAGTGGAGTGGTGTAGAGTGGTGTGCGGTAGACTGGAATAGAGTAGAGTGGAGTGGCAAAGAGTGGAGTGGCAAAGAGAGGAGTGCCAAAGTGTGGACTGGCATAAAGTGGAGTGGCGCAGAGTGCAGTGGCACAGAGTGCAAAGGCACAGATTGGAGTGGTGCAGAGTGGAATATTATACAGTGGCGTGGCGTTCAGTGTCTTGGCATACAGTGTCATTGCTTAGAGTGGAGTGGCATAGAGTGGAATAGCATAGCATGTAGTGGCGTAGTATTGGGTGGCATATAGTGGAGTGAAGTGGCATAGAGTGTTGTAGCATACACTTGAGTGGTATAGAGTGGAGTGTCCTGGAGTGGCCTAGACTGCAGTGGCATAGAGTGGAATTACATAAAAAGGTGTGGCATAGAGTGAAGTGGCACATAGTGAGATGGCGTGGAGTAGAATGGCGTAGAGTGGCATGGTGTAGTGTGGAGTGGCATAGAGAGGAATGGCGTAGAGTGTAGGGGAATAGAGTAGAGCAGCATAGAGTGGAGCGGCATAGAGTGCAGTGGCATGGAGTTGAGAAGGATAGAGTGAACTGGTGTAAAATGGAGTGCTGTAGATTGATGGAGCAGAGTGATGCACAGTTGAGTGGCATAAATTGGAATAGCATAGAGTGGAATGGCGTAGAGTCGAATAGCGTAGAGTGGAGTGGTATAGAGTGGAGGGGCAGACTGGAATAACGTAGAGTTGAGTGGCATACAGTGGAGTGGCAAAGAGTGGAGAGGCATAGAGTTGAGTAAAATAGAGTGGAGTGGCATAGATTGGAGTGGGGTGAACTGAAATAGCATAGAGTGGAGTGGCATAGAGTGGAGTAGCAAAAAGTGGAGTGGCAGAGAGTGAAGGAGCAAAGAATGGAGTGGCATACAGGGGAGTGGTGCAGAGTGGGGTGGTGTAGAGTGGAGTGGTATAGAGTGGAATACTGTACAGTGGAGTGGTGTACAGTGAAGTGGTGTGCAGAGTTGTGGTATACAGTGTTGTGGCAATGAGTGGACTGGCGCACAGTGGAATAGTATAGCGTGGAGTGGTGTAGAGTTGAGTGGCATAGAGTGGAGTGGCATAAAGTGGAGTGATATAGAGTGGGGCAGCACACAGTGGAATGGTGCAGAGTGAGGTGGCCTGGAGTGGAGTGGCATATAGTGGATTATCATAGAGTGGAATACCATACAGTGGACAGCATACACTGTTGTGGCGTACAGTCTTGTGGCATGGAGTGGAGTGGTGCAGAGTGGAATAGCATAACTTGGAGTGGCTTAGAGTTGATAGACGTAGAGTGGAATGACGTAGAGTGGAGTAGCACACAGTGGAATGGTGTCGAGTGGAATGGCCTGGACTGATGTAGAGTGGAGTGGCGTGCAGTGGAATACCAAAAAGTAGAGTGGTACAGAGTGGAGTGGCATAGAGTGGAGTGGCATAGAGTGGAGTGGCATACAGTGGAGTAGCATAGATTGGAACAGGTTTGAGTGGAGTTGTGTAGAAAGCAGTTGTGTAGTGTAGAATAGCATAGAGTGGTACACAGTCGAGTGGCGTAAATTGGAATAGTGCAGAGTGGAATGGTGTTGAATGGAGTGGTGAAGAATGGAGTGCTGTACACTAGAGTGGTACAGAGTGGAATGGCATAGAGTCGAACAGCATAGAGAGGAGTGGCTAAAGTGGAGAGGTAGACTGGAATAGAGTAGAGTGGAGTGGCATAGAGTGTATAACACAGAGTGGAGTAGTGTAGAGTGGAGTGGCATAGATTGGAGTGTGGTGGACTGGAAAAGTGAAGAGTGGAGTGGCATAGAGTGGGGTGGAGTGGAAAAGAGTGGAGTGGCATTGATTGGGGTAGCATAGAGTATAGTGGTGGACGGGAGTAGCGTAGAGTGAAATTACTTAGAGTGGAGCGGCGTAAAGTGAAGTGGCATACAGTGGATTAGCATAGAATGGAGTGGTATAGAGTGGAGTGGTGTAGAGTGGAGTGGCATAGAGTGGAGTAGCATATAGCGTGGATTAACATAAAGTGTAGTGGCGTAGTGTGGAGTGGCATAGTGTGGTGTAGAGTAGAGTGGAGTAGTGTAGAGTGGAGTAGTTTAGAGTATAATAGTTAAGAGTGGAGTGGCATAGAGTGGAATGGTGTTGAGTGACATAGAGTGTAGTAGCGTAGAGTGTAGTAGCATAGAGTGGAGGAGCATAGAGTGGAGTGGTGTAGATGGGGTGGTGTAGAGTGAATTAGCATTGAGTGGCGAGGCATACAGTGGAGTGACGTAGAGTGGAGTGGCATACAGAGCAGTGGCATATAGTGGAGTGGCATAGAATGGAATAGCATTGAGTGGAGTGGTGTAGAGTGGAGTGACATAGAGTGGAGTGGCATAGAGTGGAGTGGCATAGAGTGAAGTGGTGTAAAGTGTTGTGGCGTGTTCAACAGTAGAATGAAGTGGCATGTCAGAGAATGGCATGTTGTACAGTGTCTTAGAGTGGAGATGCAAAGATTGGAGTGGCATAGAGGGAAGTGGGATGTCGTAGAATAGAGTAGGATAGAGTTGAGGGGTATGTCGTAGAGTGGAGAGGAGTGTCATAGAGTGGAATGGGATGTCATAGATTGGAGTGGCTTGGAGTATCATAGACAAGAGTGGCCTGCGGAGTATCGGAGTGGCATGTCTTAGAGTGGAGTGGAATGTTGACTGCAGAATCCTGGAGTGCATAGAGTGTAGTGGCATAGAGTGGAGTAGCGTACCGTGGAATACCATAGAGGGGACTGACGTACAGTGTTGTGGTGTGGCGTACAGGGTCTGCGCCACTGATTGAGTTCTGGCCCTTTCTTTTTTTGCATCAGCACTTACTTTTCAATCCTTTTTTTTAGTGCGACTACTGGCTTAAAATTTCTTACGTCCCTTATCATCTTTGTAAGTACTTCAGGTAAGGTCGACCTCAAAACAGGGGAACTAGGTTCGAGTCTCGGCAATGACGCTGAACATCCTGTGATTCTGGGAAAATCACTTAATCTCCCCGTGCCTAACAAAAATGAATGTGTCCTCATGTAATGCAACTAGTGCTATGTAAAGCGCTCCGATACCCGATTCGGGTCAAGTTTGCGCTATATAAAACTCTGTAAAAAAAAATAAAAGTTCACATTCTTTTGTTGTGACTCTTTTCTCAAAATTGTTAAGCTTGATTGCCATATTTGCTATAGCAAGAGCTGTTGTTTGCATGGTGTCCATTTGAATCTGGAATTTCTGTGACTGCAAGTGAGTGCATTTATTGCCGCTGTGAGAGTCGAATGAATTGATATCAGTGGCTTGTTTTGGTTCTTGGTAGATTCAAGGCTTGATTCGAAGTTGCCATACTGAAGGTTATCGTATGACTTATTTGCAGCACAGATCATGCTGATCGGGCTTGGTCCTTGCTGGTATTCCTCTGTCCATGACTCCTGTCTTGATTTTCTGGATCAAACACCAGTGAGTTCTCTGGGATATTGTCTGTCTGTTCCTGCTCTGCTTCTTTGGTGTGTACCTCTGCTATTGTCCCCTACATCCTTGTTTGTTGTGGGCCTTTGAGGTCCGGAACGACTGATGCAGGTTTTGTAGCGTTTTCCACTCCCTGGGAAGTCCATTGAGGTGGAGGACAACTCGATGACAGATGCATCGTCCTGTTCAGAGTTTAGGGAGGTCTGTCCTTTTGTTACACTGCTTTTTATGGCAGCACTGTGGGTTGAGCTCTCATAGGAGCCCAAACGTATCTTGAGCTAATGAGTTGGCAGGCTTAATGAAAGCCAACCCGATGGTAAGGGCGGGGGTTCCCTTTGATATTCTGGGGAAGTACTCAGTCAGAGTCTTAGTCTTCTGCTCTTGTTTACCTTCAATTTTCTACCCTGAACTGAAGGCTATTAGTCGCAACCGTATGACTGGTGTGCCTGATTCCCTGCAAACTCCTGTCTCTTCAGGGTGTGTGTTGTCCACTTTTAGAAAGTCTGCAGTGTCCACCGAGCCTGTGGCCCCCTCCTCCTTCACTGCCTCCTGGACGCCCCTCTGACCACCGTTTCTTGTTAGGTTTCTTTTTTGGTACCTCCGCTTACTCCCCTTCAACATTGCCACTGACCTCCTTTGTAAAAACAGCCTGTGGACAACCTTCAAGCCCGCCAACAAAGCAAGGGCTTGGCTTAACCATATTGTGCACCCACCTCCGTCTGTTTCACGAAATAGGCGCCCCCAGGTACTCTTCAGGGCGCTCTTCTGGTATGTCTAGGTGACTCATTAGACCCCGGCGGTCTGCCATGGGTCAGTGGCAGACTATCATCCTGCCTGACAGGAGGGGTGTGCAACTGGAGGGGTGTGTAGCTGATTAGTACTGGTTAGAACTGGTTAAGGTATTGGGATCAGTGCTCGATAGTGGTCTGGCTAGTGGGCGCTGCAGTGCTGGCCCAACTCATCAGTCGCTTATGCGCCTCACCCACTGTGCCATCCCTGTTTTCTCCTTGTCCTAGAGTTTGTGCGTACGCTGTGGCAGCTTTTCTGAGGCTTTGCTGGGGCCTCACTGTGACTCCATGAAGGGGCCATGGGCCAACGTGGCCACTGTAGATCACTCTAGGTCTTCTGACCTTACTGCTGGAGGTGTACCCCCAAATGATTTGCAGTGGGGGGTGGGCCAGGGTGTCTCTGACTGCCTGGACAGTGATGGAAAGTGTGGACTTCAAGTTTCAAGTTTCAAGCTTCAAGTTCATTTATTTGCATAGTTTGTTAAAACAATTGCAGTGCAAAAAAAATCATATCAAAACAGTATATACGTATAAAACTCCATACTTCTAAAAGCATTATATTTAAAATTCTTTTTTTTTAAAATTATACTGTAATTATACAAAATTACAAATCCAATGTCAATATCTTAGCCACATAATGTCCGACTGTGCACAACTCATTTATTGTCCAAGGTCCAAGGTATCTGATTTAAGTCCGTGCTTTCATTTATATATGAATATGTAATACTTATGAATGGGGCGCTTACAGCTCAAAATAGGGCTCATTAGTACTTAACAACTAGCTCCTCATGGCTGAGTTGAGTATGCTAATACTATGTTTCCGTCATTTTCTTTTTGCATATCCTCAAGAACTTTACCAAGGAACAGTTCAGTTGTGGGTCGCTTGGTGTAAAACATGCCAGAACTGCCTGCCTCCTGGTTCGTATCACCCGCTGATTAAATTTGCCTTTCAATAGTTGTCTCCGTTTTTGTAGAAGTTCTTTGCAGTAACATAGTAGATACAGCAGATCTTCCAGTGCTGAACCGCATAAGCGGCACATAAGGCCCGCCTTCTCCTTTTGCCAGGGTGGGAGATGCTGTATGCAGGGTATCAGACCAAGTCTATACTTCATAAAGCTAATTTTTATATGCTTGGCATAGCCCAAGTTGAAGTACTTTTGAGCGACTGGCTCAAGGTAAGTATTCAGAGTCATCCATCCGCAAGCCCTTTCTGAGAGTGAGCCTTTATTCTCCAGCCATGAGAGATATTTGACTGTTTTCCAGACCAATTTCTTAAGGACACTGGTATTTGTAAATCCCAATTTTAGTAAAGCCATTTTTAAGATAGCTCGCTGCAGGTGAAGGGGTGTGGCGTTCTTTCTCCTTCCATTTTTTGGCTCCAACATTCAACTGGATACATCTGTCAACAAAACAGTGGTAACGTGCATGGGTTTGCTTCGCACGTTAAGGAGGATCTTACCACTACTCCCAGCACAGGCAAGACCAGAGGTAGTGCGAAGTACCATCCTAAGTAGGCTCGACTACTGTAACGCACTACTTCTGGGAGCCCCGATGACTCTGGTGGGTAAATTGCAGCGGGTGCAGAATTTTGCGGCTAAACTGGCCTTGTCACGCCGGCGTGTTGACTCTTCCATCACTGCGCTCAGCGACCTTCATTGGCTTTCAGTCCCTCAGCGGATCGAATTTAAAGCCCTCTGTATAGTATTTAGGGCTCTTCATGAACAAGGCCCCATTCCTCTACAAAATATGTTCTCGTGGTACACTCCGTCTAGATCTCTCCGCTCTGCTACAGCTTGTCTGGTGGTAGTCCCTAAAATCCTGAGGACTCGGTTGGGTGGCCGATCCTTCAGGTTTTCAGTAGCAACCCTGTGGAACTCTCTACCGTTGACTTTGAGAAGGATGGGAGATTTCCCCTCTTTTAAGAAAGCCCTGAAAACACATATTTTCCCAAGAGTGGCGTAATTTATACAGTGGTTTGATCATATCGTGCAGGTTCCATCAAATGTCTAAAGCGCCAGGATGCCCGTTGGGTGACAGTCATTGCGCTATATAAGTATATCTATACATACATACATACATAGCTGTTCATTTAAAGTTCCTGGAGGGGCTTTCTGTAATTTATCCCAGGTAATGATGTATGCCCCTTGTCTTGCGATAGATTACTTCTGTATGCTGAACTCGAGTCTGATTTTCGAGGATGAAGTATATTTAGGCAGCCAAATATGCATGAGGACATGGATTTGGCTGAGTGGCATGGGCTAGGGGGTGGGTGCTCCCCCCAGGCCGCAAGGCGCACTCAAACCTAGTTGGGCTGCATCCATGACCAGGGGGCTTGACCAAACTGCAATGGCTCTGCCACCACTGCTCTCCCCTGCTGCTGCTTAACCCCAAGCTCCTAGTTCCCTCCAGCTGAGACCGTGCTGGAGGCTCACTGCTGCCGCACTTGCTCACCTCACTGCCTCGCTGCTGCCTCGCTGCTAGACAATCCTGAGATGCTTCAGCGTGGTTCTGGCTCCTGTGCGGCGGCTGCCATTCACTGGAGTGCTGCCACTTCCCAGCCAACAGCCCAGCAAGCTGAGGGAGCCGGACTTCAGTCACAGCAGTTGTGGGCTTCCGCCGCCAGACAACAGGCATAGAGAGCCAAAAGGTGCCACAGGAGTTTAAAGCGCAGAGCAGGAATGAGGTGCGCTTCCTTGTTCCTCATCTGAGTCCTGCATCTGTGTCTGGAAATGCCCAAGTCACGTGCACCTCATTACGAGTTCTACACCTAAATAGTGACATCTGCATAAACATGCATTTTTGCAGTTTTGAATTACAAGTTAAATTTATCGCACCTGATAATTTTTCTCAGGTGTAATGAAGTCTGTATTCCCCGGATATAGTTTGGCATGCCAAATTTGCTAAAATGTATCAAGGGAAAATGACCAAATGTGAACTTTGTTGCAAAATCCACATATTATGCTCTATTGAAGAAACCAGCAGCGGACCACAGCACCCTCAGCAGCTACAGACCCATCTCACACCTGCCTTTTCCATCAAAAGTTATGGAGAAAGTCATCAATACCGAATTTGCAGACCATCTACAACTCCATCAACTCCTAAACAGCACTCAACCAGGCTTTTGCACCAACAACAGCACAGAGACCGCCCTTGTTGTGATGACCAATGACATCAGAAACATCCTCACTGGCCACATTCATCCTCCTTGACCTCTCCGCAGCTTTTGATACGGTCTCCCACAAGTCACTCATCAGAAAGCTTCAGCACTTGGGTATTTGCGGACCGGCCATAAAGTGGATATCCTCTTTCCTCACAGAGCGAACTCAGTGAGTTAGACCCCTACACGTCAGAACCCAAGAAACTCATCTGCGGTGTCCCTCAAGGATTGTTGCTCAGCCCAACACTCTTCAATGTCTACATGGCTCTTCTTGTGGGCACCGTCAGAGCCCACGGCATCAACATGTTATCCTAGACCGATGAGACACAGCTCACCCTCTCCCTTAGTGACTCAACCAGCATCTCCAAAGCAAACTTTGCCAGCTGCATGAGCAACGTTGCTGCTTGGATGAAAAACAACTGCCTCCAGCTCAACAAAGATAAACCCTAATCTTCGGCAACAACCACTCCCCATAGTACGCCTCTTGTGGCCCTCTGAACTTGGCCCCCCACCCATGCCAAGAACCTCGAGATCATCCTGGACACCAACCTCTCCATGAGTAGACAGATCAAAGCCACCTCCTCATCATGCCTCTACATCCTGCAAATGCCAAACAAGATTTTCAAGTGGACATCACTAAACACCAGATGAATGGTCACCCAGGCTCTTGTGACAAGTAGACTTGATTATGGAAACACCCTCTACATCGGAATCCCTGTTCATTTCCACGCTGACTCTAAACTAGACCTGGACGGTAAATTCTGTTCCGCTCGCGGAATTTGCGTAATTTGCGTAATTTGGTTAATTTCGCATTCCGCAGAGAACGCGGAATTGCCCAAAATTCTGCGTTCCGCGGCTTCGCGGATTTTTTTGCTTGTTCGCGTTCTCAAAATGCATGTTCGCAAGATATTTCCCCCCGAGAACGCAAACAGCTTTCGCAAACAGGAAAAAAGCATCGCAAACAAGCAATTCCGCACGTTCGCAGAATTTGTTCGTGCTCGCGGAGATTTTTTACCGTTTTGCGGAGCTTTGCGCAGCGCGACTACACAAATTCCGCCCACTCCTACTCCAAACCACCCAGAACACCACCGTCAGACTTATCCTGAACATCCTGCAAAATAGCCACGTCTTTCCACACCTCAATAATCTCCACTTGCTCCCAGTCCAAGAAAGATGTAAGTTCAAGCTACTCGCCCACGCCTACAAAACTCTGCACAACAACGGTCCAGTTTGCCTCAACCACTGCCTCAACTTCTACCAACCCACCAGACACCTTCAATTTGTCTCCCAGGCAAGAGCCCTCCTCCCCCACATTGAGAAGACCAGAGGCGGGAGGGCCCTCTTTCTCATAACTCGCAGCCAAGACTTGGAGCGATCTGCTGAAACACCTCAGAACCTACTCCACCCTTATGGACTTCCCAAAGAACGTTAAGACATGGCTCTTCTAGATGATACAGGCATGATCTCCTCCTTGAGCCTGTCCTACTCAGCGGCTTGATACCCTCACTGGCGATTAGCTGTGCTGTGCAAAATTCGCATAACATAACAAAACATAACAAAACATGAGAGGGTGTGGCGTAACAGCCAGAGGCTGACTTCCGAGCTGG
The DNA here is from genome assembly GCF_964204655.1 of Triturus cristatus. NCBI lineage: Eukaryota > Metazoa > Chordata > Amphibia > Caudata > Salamandridae > Triturus > Triturus cristatus. The sequence continues at coordinate 1,690,053,773 of NC_140589.1, forward strand.
GGATCCAGGTTTAAGTCTCAGCGTTGGCTCAACATCCTGAGATTCTAGGCAAATCATTTAATCTCCCTGTGCCTATGGACAGCACCTAGAGACCCTCACGGGTGATTAGCCGCGCATCCAAGTATTTATAACATAACACAACATAAAATGCCCCCTTTTTCAGAGATGAGGTTGCAATAGACAATATTTAATACACCTGTTAAATTCAAAACTATGAGGTACCAGTTTATACTGGGTGCGCAAAATTTGGGAGGCCATTCTAGAAACCTCATAATGGAGGTCTTAGTCGTTTACTTTGCTCTTGATTAGTATTAGAAGTATTTTCCACATGATCGGAAGCCTCAATAATGAGTTACATGGTATTGGCGTGGTGCAAACTCAGCACCCATAGTAATACCCCACCAATAATGTGCAATCAAGAGTTAATCCCCACAAAACTGGAACAAATGGGTAGACCCAGTTTTCTTATATGGAATTATGGACAGGAGTCCCAATTCTGTCTAGATTGACTGTCACATTTACTTCCTGCTTTTAATAGGAGGCAGGTATAGGAAGGGAACTGGTGTGGGGCAGGGCTAGGGAAGATGGCAGGGGACAGGGGTGGTAGTGGGTTGCAAGAGTGGAGCAATAAAAGCTCTCCTTTGCAGTAGGACATTATTGGGCCGGGAGCTGATGTATAGCTTATCTTGAAACCAAGTCCTATTTAATTTTATCAGACTGATTTTCTGGCAGGTAAAAATTGAGTCTGGTGTTTCTGTACTTTGACAATCTGGGTACGGAAACACAGGCCCACTAATAATTGAGCAAAGAGGTATTCCACAAGGGAATGCCACTTGTATTCGGCCCCTGCGTGTAAAAAACACAGAGAATAAGTGCCAGCTCTGATGTAATGCTTTTTAAGGCACTCTAGACGAAAAGCTGATAATATCAAAAGGAAGACAATGGAATATATGCATTTGGTACTATCTACAGCTTGTTTGTAAAATATTTGGGAAGGCTTACATGAAGTACATTTCCAATGTCCAAGTGTGAAGCAGTTGTCGTCTGGACTAAGGTTTTATGACAATCAACAGGAACAAGTGCTAAGATTTTTTTTGTGTCCTAAAAATACGAAAACATATAACTGTGAGCAATCAAGTGAAGTAGGTGTTTCCATCATGAAATATACCATATACTTTCTTAGTCTCGTACAACCATGACTTAAGTTCATCCATTGTTTAGCTGCACTATGTTTATGTTCATCCACTCAGATACTGAAGTCAAAAGAACTGAAATCATTGTTAGATCATCTCTCTTATCATCCAGCCAAACGAAAAGCTGGTATTATTAGCATATTGGCAGAGCACAAATCTATAGCAAAGAATCAAAGTTGCTAAAGGTCAGAAATAAAGACTGAATAATGTTAAGCTGAGAGAAGAGCATGGGGATTCTACACCCAAGTTGCTTAGGAGAAGATCTAAATGATCCAAAAGATACTGCTAGGCTTATCCTTGCAAAAGAGAAACAAAACTAAAGCATTACCACCACCCCAGCCGCACAAAACGTTGAATGAGAATGGGGCGGGAGGCAGAGCTGAAGAAAGCAGAGAGGTCTAGTAGGGCATATCTTTGAAGAAAATAATTCCACAAAAGTGATTGAATGATAAACAAAGATGCAAACAGTTTGAATTCAGTTTCATGTATTGGCTTAAATACAGAAGAGTAGAGTATGCTGTTGTGTCCTAAATTGGAAGCTGAGTCTTACATAGGCAAGCCTTCCATCATCTTTTGTGTCTTTTATGCAATATCTTAAGTGGGTATGGTCAGATGTGACCTCTTGCTTGCTGGACCACAGGATCCAAGCTATACCTAACTAATGAGGCCTACAAAGAACAAAACAAGTATGGGGCTGCTTGTGTGCCCTTCTGAGGAGAGCCTCACATGGAAGTTTGGGATAGACTGTTACCATTAGGGACAAGGGCAGTACTGATTTGAATAAGGTAGGCCTCTGTCTAGAATGCCACAATTTGACAAAAGCGGATTTTCAGCAAATTTCATCAATAAAGCATGACGAATGCTTATTTCCAGACATGTTCTGGTGCTGTCACTTTGGTTGCCAATGTAGTTTTTCTCATATTGCAGGATCCAATGATGATTATGATTTAAATCCTCGTAGTTTTATTTAAATTTGCCAAATTACTGTTTTTTAACTTCAAGAACTGTGGGATCTGCTGTTATTTTATATTGTATCCAACTTTGCCCATCAAAATGTTAGTTCTATTGTTTCACATAAGCCATTTGTGATTGGGTCAGATATTCTGACCTCTGTGTTTACCATGTTTCTCTAATATAATTATTTTTATTCACAGGCCTTTTGTAAGAAAATGTGCGAGTCCACGACTGACCTCCTCGGCAAGTCTATTTTGCTTGCACTTCTGATGGCCAAGGAGAGGGCACAGATTTTTTGAGAGAGTAACATAATAGTAGCGCTTTAGGAACTCAACCAACTTTAAGTAAGTGTTCTTTACCTATTATATTAAGATAGATGCAATGTTTACCTTGTTTGCATTTTTTCATAGGCAACAGCGGTTTCCTAGGTGTCTGTTTGCATCAGTTAAGGCCCTGGGCAGTAGAGGCAAATACAAATTATGTTATTATTCTCTTGAAAAGCACATACAATCACCCAAATCCTCACAGGGTGCTAGATGAAAAGTACCAAAAGAATATGCAAACATCGATAAAAAGAGCAAATAAAAAAAAATGGAAAGGGTCTAAACGTTTCCTAAAAGAAGTCAGAGTGATAAATGATCCTGATTTCAAGGGAAGAGAGTTTCATAGTTCAGCTGCTAAGATTGTAAAAGCTTTGCTGCCTGTGAAACTGACAAATAATAGTTGCTAGCTGACCTCAAACTTCCCCATTGTACATATCAATTCAGAGTCTGTATAGTATTTTAGATGAGTTGCAGAAAATAATTTTGTATGTTAGAAAACTTTCAACAGAAAGTTTAATTAGAAAACTAGTGCCACCTTTACAAATCGGGGGAGCCATGGTAAAGTATGGGGTCCCCCACAACCAACCTCGCAACAAGATTTTGAATAGATTTAAGTCACTTTATTAAGCTCTTGACAAGTCTAAGAGAAGGGGCATTGCAATAGTGTAGCCTGGGTTCATTTAACACTGCTTCTGCCATGCACCACCCTCTGTTAGATAGTGAGGAACAGATAGGAGCCTTTTATTTGGCTAACTGCATTAAGAATAGGGGTGGGCAGACTTTACCGAATTTGACTCTGCGGAATTCCGCTGCGTTACGAAAAAACACTGTGAGATTCCGTGAAGTTCCGCCAACGAGCAGAAATAGGCATTTGCTGTGATTTAGTGCCAGCATCGCGGTCTGTGCTGAAAAATCAGTGTGAAGAAAGCCACTCGGCATGCCAGAGGGTGCAGCTCCTATTATCTATTCGAGCAGCAGCCTTTTGACCATGAACGGTTGTGACCACCAGCGTTGGAAAAATCGCACCAGATGTCCTTCTGGCGACTGAAAATCACACTATGGGACATCAAATCTCGCTCGCTAACTTACCGTTTTGGCTCACATGCATGAAAAAATTCCACCACGTGGCAAATGCTGGAATTTGGTCGGAACTCCAAATATAAACGCGAATTTGCCAAAATGTCACCAATTCCGCTGGCGGAACAGCGTATTTTGCCCACCTCTAATTAAGAAGCAATTGCTACCACTTGATGCTACAGCTAGAAGTCATTATCAGTCTTTACTCCCAGGCTCCACTTCCATGAGAATAGGACAATTACTCATTTCTGTGGGTCAGAAATTGCATACCCAGAGTTGTCAGAAAGCAGAATATAGAGAGAGGTGTGGTCACAGAAATGTATATTACTTTGTAATGTGCTCATCTGAACTTAGGCACTAGACATTTTATATTGCCAAAATAATAGAAAAGTTATAAGCCATGAGAATCAAAATACTTTACTGCCCTTTTCACTCCATATTCTCTAAACCAGGTGTCTCCAACCTTTCCTATAGTGAAAGCTACTTCTGATCAAAGAAAACTATCCTGAGCTACTAGTTAATATGTGGCTTGGATATGGAATCATAAAAGCCAAGTAATGTTAACACTGTCACTGATGTACCACAGTTCTGCTGCAGTTAGCATACAGCATTAATAGCAGATGAGTTGTATCTCAACAGGTTTAGCTGTATTGTCCCCAACAATCAGTTTTGTCCCTTTTCTCTTGTTTATGAACCACTTTTGAGCAGGGGCTCTTTGGGAAGTAAGGCATTATTGCTATTCAACAAACAGTATGCCACTGCTCTCATTTTTATGACATGAAAGACTTCCACTGTTTGGCTATTTGATCTGAATCACATTAGGTGATGTCCACAACCACGCAAATCAGAAATTTATATTTTAACACATACATTGCACACTTAACTATTAGCAATAAACATGTTGCAATGATATGCTGACTTCATAGTCTGCTACAAGTAAAACTGCATCCCAGCACTGTGAGAAGTTGGCCTGGTATATGCTGACCACAAATTAAAGTGGGCACCTTGTACCGGTCTAAACAACCCTTATTGATGATTATGTTAAAGACAACCTTTATTGAAAGCTATCCTAGTGGTAGCTATGGAGGGCAGCCTTCAGGCTAAGTCTCGAAGGAATGTAAAGCAGCTTGGTTTACCACATTATAACCTCCTGACTGACCAAATGACAGGAGAACCACACCATGAATATATAAAATATATGTATTTATTACTAAACACTCTCTTCTAACCTCTTTATGAGATTAGAGAACAAAGCACACAATATTAAAACACTAGAACGTCATTAAATAGCACAATGCACAGCGAGCTCCAGGGGGAGACCAAACCATATACTAAGAAAGTGATATAACAACCACGACTTGACTAGACACAGTGCCTAGAGAACGTAGAATTGCTGGGACCCCAAGGAACCACTTAAGGTAGTGACACAGGGGACCCACGGAGGACGGGTGCAGTGTGAGAACACAGACGCGTGCTCCGTACAACTATATGGGAAAGTCGCGGTTGGAATTTTGAAGATTAAGGACACTTAGGAGAGGACTTCAAGCAAACCCTTTGGAACATAGAAGGTTCTAAGGCCAGCACCCTTGAGAGTACCGAGGTACCCGTGTTACCTATCCCAGGGGAGCCGGGTGCATAGGGGTCAAGTGGTGTCGGAAACGCTAGTTGATTTCAATGGCGTGATGCGCAGAAGTGCTGCTGCTGGGAAGATGAAAAGTGTCTGGTGTGATCCAAGCCTGGATCAGAGCTGAGAAGAACCTGAAAGCAGAGGGGATAGAGTCTGGGTCACTCTACAGTGACCAGGGGCACGATAGACAAATGCCCACCGATGTCTGGTGTTTCAGGCGAGAAGAGGTGAAGCTTGACTCTGCAGCCACGGGGACTAGGAGACGTTGACGACAACCAAAGTCCTGAGGTGAGCTGTACCAAAAAGGTTGTCGAATGCTGGGGGGGTCAGTGTCCGGATTAAACACCAGCAAGCCTTGGTAACTGCAACCAATGCAGTCAGAGGAAATCAGCTTCGGTAGGGACCAGCAAGGTCCTGGGGACTCTCCAAGCTATGGAGAGTCAGGGCATGTCTGGAGCAACCTGGAAAGCCCACTGAAAGTTAAAGTTACCTTCACAGGGACCCACAGGTCGACAGACCAGGGATCGCAATGGGACCTCGAGAGGAATAACAAAATACCAGCCCACAGAACTCTCGTGGAATGTAGGCCGAAAATCTTCAGTGGAAACACTGCACAGGGTCAGGACTACAAGAAGCCCAAAGCACAGCCTCAGGGGTCACCGGAAAGCATATCCTGCTGCAAAAGTAAACAGTGCACAGGGGTTCAAGTTGTACAGTCCCCACAAGGGATACGAGCCTCAGAATAGCTGAGAGCACAGATCAACCTCAGAGACCATGCGAACCCACCTCCTGTGTTGCAGAAATCTTCGGAGTCCTTCAGGAGCTTCGTAGATGCAAACCGGTCAGATGCGTTTAGGTGCCTGCTTAGCAGGGGAGTAACTCCTTTACTCCAAGTGAGATTCTTCAGTCGTCCAGCATCGTGCAGATCGTTGAAGTACTTGTTTTCTGTAGCAGCGTTTAGTCCAGGTAATATCTAAAGTCCTGCAGTCAGGGGTTCCTACTTTATACCCAAGGAAGGGGTGGGACAAACTCTGGGGACCCACCTATGGGAGGGTCAGGACAGAGGGCTGGCTACACGCATGTCCTTTGTCCAGTTTCGCACCAGAGCAGGAGCAAATGGCTCCTGCAACCGGTTTGAGCTGGACTATGCACAGGGACACCAAATGTGCCCCCAGTGCAGACATCAAAGCACTCTCAGAGTGCACCCACCTAGCCCCAAAACACTAAAGCCTGTCTGGGAGGTGGTCACACCTCCCTGTGACAGGAAACCTATTGTCAAGCCTTCCGCTGCCAGAGCTTCGTCCATCAGCAGAAGGGCGGACTCGTGTCTGTGGCTGGCAGCATCCATCTTGTGATGCCAGGGTCGAGAAAGCTGGAACCGGGTGTACCGGTGTTGTCATATTTCTCCCTCTAGGAGGGTGGAATGATACCTCCCCGCCAGTTTCGGGCAGGGAGGTATGATTCCAAGGTGTTTGACACCAAACATGACATGTTTCCATGCGGCCGTTTTAAAGTTAGCATTTACCACGAGGTTATAATGCACTTAAGAGTATATGGTTGGCTGCATCACACACAACCCCTGAATATAGGTTCCAAAGGCTCCAGAGGGGCTCTGCTCATGCAGGAGCACCTTCTCACATAAAACCCAGCACCCTGCCTTCAGGATTGATAAGGCCTGCTATAGGGGTGACTGATAGGTTTATATGTGCAGTGATATAGGATAGATATAGTGAACCTATATCTAAGTAAAGGGTGCCTGCACCACCTTACACAGGTTACTGTAGCAGACCTGTGGTGTCATTTTGAATGGTCTCCCAGGGGTGGCATAATACATGCTGCAGCCCCTGATAGGCCTCTGTGGTACCTATGCCCTGGGTACATAGTATACATATACTAGGGACTTATAAGGGAACCACAGAATCCAATCTGGTTTGTACCTAAAGTGCATGCAATCAGTAAGTCAGTCAAATAAATCACATGCAATCAATTTAGGGAGAAAGCAGATAAACTGGGGTCCTGATTAGCAGGATCCCAGTCAGACTAGTCAAAAACTAGCAAAACACCAGGAAAAAAGTGGGGGTAACCATGCAGTCAGATTCCACCTTCCTGCAAGCACACGTTTTCTGTTTCTATTGCCATAATTCCTTTATCTTCTTCATTTATTATTATTGACCATACTTCAGCTAAGACTGGTCCTTGTATCCCTGCTCGTTGGACCTGGTAGATATCATTCATTTCTGCATACTGACCTATAGGTTGTCTTGGACGAGAAAGCTAGACAGTAATGTCAGAAAAATATGGGGAACCTCTGCAAGGAGGAAACCAGGTCCTTTAGGGTGGCTCCAAAGATAGCTTCCAAACCGTCTACTCTCACCAATGCGAAGGGCTGTCCTTTGACTGCAAGAGCCTCACAAGGAGAGCCCATTTCAGACGTGCATTCTTCACCAAATATGTGGAAGTCTATAATGAATAAAAGACATAAGGCATTGAGATTCTACCACAGCTTATTATTCAACAGCTGTGAGGAGCCAGGTACCAGTGTGGACCCACTCAAAATACAAAAGTTGCATGTGGCTTATATAGATTACAGAAATCTTGCACAAATAATATACAGCCAATGGGGCATTCCTCAATCTAGGTGCTTTACAAAGGAGTACCAGTATTCCCATGGCCAATCAATACTGCCTCCAATATCCATGTACCCAATCCAACAAGCCAGAAGGCTAAGGAATTCCAGAGCCTCACATCCAGGATGTGTGCTTCTCTTGCTATATCATGCATACTATGTATGGCATGCCAAATGTTCCCACTATTGTCAGGAATGTATGTGCAACATGTTTGCTTGACTTCCTGACAGACCCCACCTTCTTTGGCCAGGATGATATGTAGATCTATTCTGTTTTGTTTTATGACACTTCTTATGGCTACCATCTCATTTCTGTAGTTGCCCAGTGCCACAGTAGCCTTTTCTGATAGTTATTCGATTAGTTTAGCTAATTAATTTATCTGATAGCTAGTATGGGCAATTCCTAGTGGTGGTACCATTACCCCAAAAAAGGTCAGCACCTTATTATCCAGACAGCCACTCTTTTTGACCTTATTCTTGTCTCTGGTAATTGCGTCACATGAAACATTTGGAGCATGAAAAAAGATGGTGGATAACAGCTACCACACCATCCCTGGGGTACATATATACCCTATTACTGTATGGAAAGCAATTATTGTACACTCATACTCTGGGCTAAGAGATGACAAATCAATATACTCACGACAGGTGCATTGCCCAGAAACAGATGGTTTATGATGCAATTGCTATCTCCTTCCATCGACAATCTGATGATTGGTGAGTTTTGGCAAATAAATGGCCCATCATTTGTTGTTCTATTCTTAAATATTGCAGTATTGATACCCAATTCTTTAATGTTTTCTTTTACTCCGAATCTGTTTATTAGATTTTCAACAAACAATACAATACAATGACTTGCCATTGAATGCAGTATAGTGGTGTCAGAGCATAGACAAGCTCAAACATAAATTTGTATTTCAGTAATTTCAGTCACTAGCTATAAAGAACGCAAATGTAACAGGCTAAGCAAGTGTCAGCAAGGGAGGCCAAATGGAGGGGAGACACAGCTGTGGGAGATACCATGAAACTTACATGCAAAGTTATGAGGATAGACCCCTATGTCTGTGCTGGCTAGGGTATGAGTAGGAGAGCCAAGCATGCTAGAGAACACTTCGCCCCCGGGAGACTAATGGTTGGTAGATGTAAGAGGGCGCCTAAGGGAGAATGGACAGGTCCTACTCAGTCATGCACTGGCAAAGGTACCAGGGGGCTAACGGGCCCAACAATGAAAAAAGGAAAACTAATACCAAGGGGAAGAGGAAAGGGGAACTTCCAGCTAAGCAGTGCCAGTAAACATCAAGAAATCTGTAAGGGAGAAGCAAGCATGGGGGACCACAAGGGGGAGAGCCCCCCTCTCGCCCATGCCCATCGGTGCCCAAGGCTCCATCATGTTGCCAAGTGAGGATGTTAGTCTTAAAAAAATGGAGGGCTCATAGCCAGGTGGCCAGAAGCACAGGTATTCCATTCAGGACATATAATCAATCAGAGGCTGCCAGAAACGAGTACATTTATTTTCAGAGAAAGTTATCTTTTGTAACATTTGTTCCATAGCCAAGGTATGCCATAGCCGAGTGAACCAGGCTGCCACTGAGGAGGCAGATGTGGTCTTCCTGACCAGGGCTATAAGTAGCTTCGCTGCTCCAGTCATGTAGTGGACAAAGTATCAGTCCGCATGGGTCACTGACTTGGGTGTAACTGGGTGAACCCCTAGGATGATACTGCAGTCATCCACTTGTATGGGAAACCCCAGTGTTTTCGTAATTTGTCCCAGGATTTCTTTCAAACGTGTAGTGATGGAGGGACACGACCACCATACATGTTGGAAATCACCAATCTGCGTGCCACAACGCCAACAAGTAGCTGTTGCCGCAGGGAACATGGGGGCAGATTTACAAGCCCCTTGCGAGACATTTACGCCGCCGTTGCGTCACTTCTGTGACGCAGCGGCGGCGTAAACCATGCGCCACGTTGCGCCTTATTTACAACGTGACGCATCTAGGGAGATGCGTCACGTTGTAAAGCCCTGTGCTACATTAAACCTGCGTCAGGTTTAATGTATGCAGGGTGGGCGTTCCATCGGAAAAAGCCTTGGAAAAGTGACGCAGTGAAATCTACAAAATTTCACTGAGTCACTTTTCCGACGCTGCTGCGTCAAAACCCTGCGCCTGCTTGAAGCAGGCGTAAGGCATGACGCAGCATGTTCGGCATGGGCAGCCCCTGAGCATTGCTGGAGTTGCGTCGTGCTTGCGACACGACTCCAGCAATGCGCCGCCCTTATGCCATCAGATGCGTCACGCATCTGTTTATCCTTGCGCCATGATGCGCTGCATTGTAAATGCGGCGCATCTGTGGTGGCGCAAGGGTAAACTTGCGTGACGCATCTTTCCTGGCGCATCCCTGCTGATTTGCAGGGATGCACCAGGAAACATAAATCTGCCCCATGGTGTTTAAGTGCACAGGGGTGTAGTACAGTTGTAGCATTAGTTTATATGCCAATTCTTTCTGGGAGATGCACTTATAGTTCTTGGGAATCTAGCGCCACAGAAGTTCCCACTGTTTCTGGGAAAAACCCAGAGTGCTATCCTGCTCCTATGTGGTTTGATAAGGATGGTGGGGGAGTGGGTGGGACTGTTGTAGAATATTATACATTTTGGAAATAAGACCCCTAGAGCCCTCTAAGCCCCACAGTAAGGTTTCAAATGGGGTAAGGGACCGAGTGGCACATGTAGTGTTAGGGGGGAATAGAGTCCAATGACAAAACTGTAAGTACTGATGGATAGATTTGTCAGGAACGTCGAATTCAAATTTACTGGCTTGATGGCCAACCCGAGAAAAAGGTCCTGCAAGATCCTACATTCACGCTTTTCCCATTCTGGGAAAGAGCCTGAGAAGAGGGCAGGTATAAAGTCAGGATTGCAGGATATCAGGGTATTCAAGGAGGGAAAGGAGGTGAGGCATCTCTCAATCGCTTGTCTGTCCCATATCTTGAGGACCATGTGGTTCGGAGTCTCCTGGTATGCACTGCAAGGCAATGTTGTCTCAGGAGTCAGGCCAGGTCCCACAGCAGACTACAGGCCAACACCTGGATATATGCAGCCAATGTTTTTCACTTTCCCGGGCCATCCACTCGGAGATGTAGCACAGATGAGCAGCCTAGTAATAGTCTAGAAGATTGATAGAAGATTAGGGTAGGCATCAGTAGAATGTTCGAAATGTGGGGTCGCTTTCCCTTCCAGACAAAGGATCAGAGATCCTTTTGCATGGATTTAATATCATTGGCAGAGATAGGTGAAGGGAGCACCTGGAAAAGATACAACAATCTCTGGAGAACATTCATCTTCACCACGTTTATATAACCCAACAAGGAAATATGGAAGGGTTTCCATCTCTGAAGGTCCTCCAGAATGGCCCTGTAAAGCGGCGGCCAGTTGGCTTGGGACCAAGTCTGCAGGTAAGAAGTAATGGTAAGGCGGAGGTATTGTATGGAACGGGTCACCTACTGGAAGGGAACTAGCTATGCCAGGAGCGAAACATGCTGCGGTGGGATAGTTAAGTTAAGTATGTGGGATTTTGTCGTGTTAATCTTATAGCCAGACACCGTTTCAATTGCAGGCGGGCTCTGGACCACAGCAGGGAGGGAAGTTTCTGGCTATGTCAGGGCCAGTAATAGATCATCAGCAAAAGAAGGGCCTTATGCTGCTGCCCTCCAAAGGGATTGCCGGCTATAACCCAGTCTTGCCTTAGGCTGATGGCCAGGGGTTCCACTATAAGGGCAAAAAGCAGATGGGACAAGGGCCACGCCAGCTGGGTGCCCCAGTGGAGAGCAAAAGATTTAGTGACCTGATCATTTACTCGGATGGTAGCTGTGCGTGCAATATAAGAGGCCATGATTTTACTAATCATATTAGGGCCAAGACCTATCTTGTGAAGGACTGCACGCAGGAAAGCCCAGGTGACCTGGTTGAATACATTCCCTGCATCAAGGGAGAGAAGGCAAGCTTTGATGTAATGAACCTGGACCTTCTTAATCAGGTGAGCAAGGCACCTGATGTTGTCGGGGCCCTGTCTCTGCATGATGAAGCCAACCTGGTCAGGGTCTACCAGCCCCGGCAGCAGGGTCTCCAGGAGGTTAGCCAGCATTTTGGTGTAGATCTTGGCATCTGTGTTCAGCAATGCCATTGGCTAAGAGAAAGCGCAAACAATGGGGTCCTTGGGAATAAATGTTATCTCAGCTACAGACATCGTCGGCATAAGACCGGTGGCATGTGTAAAGTAATTGTATAGCTCAAGCAGGTACTGTTCTCCAATTTGGAAGAAAAGCTTGTAAAAGGAGATAGGTAGGCCAGCAGACTCGAAGTCTTCCCTACCGGGAGCCCCTTAAGGGCAAGGGCGTAACACAGGCCCCCGCATACCTCGCGGTGCGGGGGGCCCTGAGCTGCAGGGGGCCCCCTCAGCCCAGTAATAAAACCTGAGCGCTCCGTATTAAATCCAGATCAGGGGACCCTCTGTGTGCATTGCAGGGGACCCCTTAAACATTTGTTACGCCACTGCTTAAGGGCACAACTCTGCTCCACCACTGAAAAAGGGGCATCAAGATCCTGAGCAAACCAGCGGTCCAAGGGGAGCCTGGAGCAGTTGTGGAGAGATAGGAATCAATGTCAACTGGACCGTCCCCTGTGCTGGAATAGAGATTCTGATGAAAGGACTGAAATGCCTCTTGTCTATCCGGCTTGCTGATGGCCCAAGTGGAATTCCCCATCTGCAGCTTAGAGATATTGGAATGGGTGTATTGCATTAGTGTCTGCAGGCCAAGAGGGTGCACACTTTGTCGCCCCCCCCTCGCAGCATCTTTTCTTAAGAGCCAGTATGGACCAGTCCGCCTTGTTAATCTGGTGTGCCCACAGCTGGCCTCTCAGCATTGCCAGCTACTGTTTAGGGTACGACATGGGATGCTGTTTGTCCGAGTGCTCAAAAGAGCGGATTTCCTCAGTGAGGTTGACTTCAAACAGGCGAGCCTCCCATGTTTTAGCTATAGCTATGGAGGACTTACACCCCTGAAAGTCGCCTTAAAGCCATCCCAGAGCATTTTGGGGGGGAGTGTCCGGTAGAGTGTTGATATCAAGGTATTCGGTTATTGCCTCCTTATTAGATTCAATGTCTACCGGGTCGCACCTGAGCTGGGGGTGTAAGGACCAGAGGGGGAGGTCGTATAAAAGCACTGCCTGGAGTCCATGTGAGTCTGATGTGGGCGTGGTCTGAGAGAAAGATGTCTGAAATCTGAGCCAACTTAAGGCCCCTTAGGAGAGAGTGTGCGAGGAATATATAGCCGATGCAGGAGTAGGACAGGTGTATGTGTGAATAGCAAGGAGTAATCCTTCGCATCCGGATATAAGTATCGCCATGCATCGACCAAGTCCGCATCCACAAACTCCCTTTGAGCTGTCCAGACAAGGCTCCCACGCCCTAAAAGTGTGATGTGTTGCAGTTTAATTCAGGGCCCCAGACTAGGTTAACGTCCCCTCCCACTATGAGGTCCCCTCTAGCAGAGCCCAGTTGGTCTTTGAGTACCCCACATAGGAATGTGTCTTGAGCTTGATTTGGGGCATATAAGTTGAGGAGGGTCAAGACAGACTTCCCCCTATCAACTGTCAGGGTTAGAAACCGCCCTCCCGAGTCCCCGGAAGTCTTAAGCAGCTTGGAGTAGAAACCTTTCTTAAAGAGGATATCAATCCTGGCTGTTTTAGAATCACCGTACACCGAGTGTTAGCAAGGATATTGGGAGTGGGCCATGCACTGACAGTCTTCTCTAAGCAGTTTTCCTGTAGAAAAATAATATCAAAGTCCTGCTAGAGGATGTAACATCAAATTTGTTTCCGCTTGCTGGGGAGATTGAGCCCCTGACATTTAGGGACAAAAGCTAAACATTGTGAGAGACGCATGGCCTACAGAAGATAAGTGGTGCAGCAGATAAGCAGTGTGAGTCCCTGTAGATCCCGTCCTTGGAGCACGAGGGTGCACAAACCCCATTGATCCAAAGAGGCACAGAGCCAGGAGGAGGGAGAAAGAGAGGACTAAACCAGGGTAGAACAAGCAGACCAACAGGGCCCAACATAGTGGACTTCTCCATCAGTAGACTGGTACCAAAATACATCCGTCCTTATAGAGGCATCACCCTTGATGGACCAGAGTCGGGTAGAGGTGGGAGAGGTGGTGACCAGGACAGTGCCAATACCTGTGGAGCAGGGTGTAGTGGCGTATGATAACAGCTGATACTAACAGTAAATATGTTAATGTAGTAAAAGTACGAAAGCGCCCGACTCTGAGTCCGTGGACCCTGCAATGATAAAGGGAGTCAGATTAACATACTGCCACATCCCATGAATACAGTGTTTGTATAGACGAGGGAAGTCCAGCATTCATCCTATGTCATCATTGAAGGCCTTTGAGTGTTCCTTTTTCATGTTGTGCAGATGAGAGATGATGTCTTCTTTGGCGGTATGTAGGGTTTTTGCTTTGAAGTTGGGATCTGAACCACAGCCTTAGACCGTGTGCCAGACAGAATGGCAACCATCTGGCCTCGCAGGTGGGGGGGGGGGTGAGGACTTCCAGCCAGGCGACCCATCAGGCAAACTCAGCAGACGTTTGGCCTCAACCAGCGATCTCACCAGTCTTTGCCTGCCATTCCATTGAAAATGAAGTCCAAAGGTGTGGGTCCATTGATACCTGAGCCTAATGCTTAATTTGTAAAAACAATAAAGTGCCAGGGCTCTCGTCATGAGGCCATTGCAGCTTGCACCAGACATTGCCCCTGCTATGCTGTCAAGGACAGTAACAACACATCTACTAACCATTACACTCCTACAAGTGTGACAATTCAAACTATTTCAGGCCCCCAAATCTATAAGAATGGCTTGAGCAGCAGGTAATAGTAATTTGTAATGTATATTGAATTAATAATTAACAGACTGTCACAAGCACCGGTGTTGACAATTAAGTTCTGGTGCTGAGCACTGAAAACAACCGGCTCAAATTAAGCACTGCCTGAGCCCCAGGTCACGCAGCTTCTCAGTTACTGACTTGGAGTCTCTCCTCTTCTTGAGCATCAGTGGAGAAAGGTCCTGGAAGATCTGCAGGGTACATCCATGGAAGACAATGTCAGATTTCCCTTGCATGGTCCTCAGGATGGTCTCCTTGTCCTGGAAGAAGTGGACTCTGGTAAGGATGTGAGGGGCTCCATCTGAATGACCAGCTAGAGCTATGATGCCGTTCGCCCTTTCCAGGGTAAGTGGCTGGATGGCCCGAAGTAAATCCTTAGTGAAGGTCATGACCTCCTCCCCCCGCTCCCCGAGGTACCATCCGTATGCAAATATTGTTATGGCGGTGATGGAGCAGGTAGTGCAAAATTTTGTATACCTCCTCTACTTTGCATGAAAGTATTAATTGAAGAACCTACTTATTATAATTTACTAATAGTGTGCCGTGATATATTAAAATTATCCAACCTGGGGGCGTGGCTTGGATGCCGCGCAAGATGGCCGGCTAGGTACGGAGCTCCGCCACATCGAACACCTCACGGCGTTTTTTCCCGATGTAAACGGGACCGCTACTGAGCACCGTTGCCGGACTTGGTTGACGGAACACCAGCGGAATCGGCGGAGCAGCTTTTCATCGCTGGGGGAGCCGTTTTCGCCCCTCTCCGTGATGAATTCCCTGCCCCTCACGGAGCCGCCATTTTGAAGTTCTTTCGAGCACCTGAGCCTCTGCTGTTACGAGCTGTCACTACACGATGGGCCACTGGACACCAATGAACTTTCAGACACCGACTTCACCTCAGGGGTGAGATTTATATATATTGTACAAGACACCTTTACTCCGTTTTTTCTCTCCTCCTCCACATTAGAGGAAACGTCCAAATACGCAGTTTTACAGCGCTTCACCCCTGACAACTGGATGTTTCCCGCTCTAACATGCTCGCTGCTCTGAAATACTTTTTATCCTAAATTTCCTCCTCATGGTGCTATGATAACAACGTTCTCTGAGACTTTTTGCCCGTTTCTCCTGCGCCTCAGCTACTTCAGGATGCTCCTTCCTGTGCTTCCATTTTAGCCATTCTCCCCTTTTTGTACTCGTTATTTTAGCATACTCTAATTCTCTGTCGCCTTTCCCACTGAGTTACGTCTGGGTGCTTCTCCCTTTCTTTGGAGATATTTCTGGAACATTTCACATGCACCTTTAGTCTTCTCACAGGGAATTGAGCCTATATTGTTGCACGTTCCTTCCTTTCTATGGTCAACTTACGCAAACCTAAATTTGTCTTCATACCATCGAGGAGTGCTTCAGGTGCATCTTCATCTGGTACAAATAGAGCCACTGTATCTGCGAAAATGACGACTCCAAAATCATCATTGGCTCATACTAACACCAGTAAGTCTCCCCCACCCGCTCCGGCGGGCAAGCGCCTCAAGCAAAATTCTCCTACACCAGAAGACAATCCTTCTCATTCTTCTATTGACCAAATTCTAGAGGAATTGCGTGCGCTGCGCCCATTTATTGAAAAGACGAGTACAGATATGCAGCTTTTAAAAGATAAATGGGAAAATATGGATGCCCGTCTCTCTACTGTTGAACAGCACCTTCCTGAAGTTCAGTCCAACACACAACGTATAGACTCTTTAGAGAAAACGGTCCTCTCACTCCAAAAGCATACAGAGGATTTGGAAAATCGAAATAGGAGGAATAACCTCCGTATTTACAATTTGCCGGAAAATCTTGAGGGGGATAATCCAGTAACTTTCTTCACCACTTTCTTGTCGAAACTTCTGGACCTACCACCTTCCACCTCCATTAGTATACAAAGAGCCCATAGACTGGGTGCCAGAACGGGCTCCTCTTCAAAACCTCGTGGAGTCATTATTTTATTTCTGAAATACACAGATCTTTTATTGATTCTCTCAGCCGCGAGGAGTAAAAAACAAGTGTCTTGGCAAGGTCAACGAGTATATTTTTCTCAAGACGTCTCTAATGTCACCGCCTCCAGACGTAAAGAATTTCTGGCTATGCGTCCCTCTCTGCGCGCCTTGGGAGCAAGATATGGCTTGTTTCATCCTTGTACTTTCAGAGTCACCTATCGAGAAAAGACTTGGTCATTTCAGGAACCTGGAGAACTAAGGAACTTTCTTCTTCTACACAGTGGAGAAGGGATGGACGCCTCCTCCTCTGCTTCGACCAGTGGCTGAAATTGGACTTTTATTGTTTAACTTGTTTGTCTTCCTGATGGCTTGTCTTTGACTTCGTGTATTCTCCTTACTTTTCATCTCAGTTCTTACACTCTCTTTTCGTATCTCTTCTCTCCTTTATCTGTTTCTGGCATCTCCTATATATCCCTCTATTTTCTTTTTCTACTCTCTAGACTACTATTTTTACGTCTACGTGTTATGTTTGTTAACATTTTTCCCTTTTTTCCTCCCCAGACGGATATGTATCGGATACTCTTCTCAACACCTTGTCCCATTCCATGTTCCTTTTGTGCGGTCTCGATGTGGTTCTCCTCCTGATCCTGGTCCGTACGTCTTGTAAAGCATCATCACCTCCCCACCTTCCCTATGTGTATTTTTTCTCTTTCAGGTATGTTTAATACAGTCATCCTTCTGGATTTGTACTGTCTTCTATGCATTCTCTCTTTTCTTCCTTCTTCCTTCCCCACTGATCTCCCTTCCCTTTTCCCATCCCTCTCCTCCTCCCTTTTCCTTTTTCTTCTTCCTTTTCTACCTGTTCTTCCTTCTTCCTTTTTGAAGAGGTTTATGGTTAATACTTCTATACAGTTTGAATTATTATTACATGTACAGTATGCTTTTGCAATTCTTGATTTAGATCAGTTTAGTAAGCTTTCACCTTCAAAGTTGTTTCATGGAATGTGAAAGGATTTAATCACCCTATCAAAAGGCAAAGAGTACTCTCCCACCTTTCCTCTTACAATCCAGACATCGTCCTTATTCAAGAAACTCACCTATCTGACATCGAATCTTTAAAGCTAAAGCGACTATGGGTTGGAAATGTTTTATTTTCTCCTGCTTCTCAAAAAAAGAATGGAGTAGCCATTTTGATTCATAAGCGACTCCAGTGTAAAGTAGTTCTAGAAGAAAAGGATGACGAGGGACGCTGGGTCTTAGCTAAACTACTAATTAACAATATCCCACTTACGATATTCAATGTTTACGGTCCCACATGTTTTGACTCCTCTTTTTGGCCCTCCATTACAGCAAAATGTATTCAACATAAAGATGATGCTTTTCTATTGGGTGGAGATTGTAATCAGATCATTGACCCATTTTTAGACCGAAGATCCTCTGTTCGTTTCTCCCCTCATAAATCACATAAACAATTCCTTGATACTATTACCCAAACTCATCTTGTAGACTCATGGAGACTCACTCACCCAGACGTTATGGATTTCTCCTTCTTCTCTCCTCCTCATGCTTCCTTCTCCCGCTTAGACTATATCTTTCTCTCTTCATCTCTTTCTCAACACCTTATTTCTTCCTCTATTGAACCAATTGTTATCTCTGACCATGCTCCTATTATTACTGTTTTTGACCTTCTTCCTCCTACTCCTAAATCTTCTCGCTGGCGTTTCAACCCTTCTCTTCTTACTGATCCTCTTTTTTCCTCCTCTTTTCGTGCTTTTGCTTCTGAATTTTTTCATCTTAACTCTACGCCTGATACCCTACCTCATATTCTCTGGGATTCCTTCAAGGCCACTGCCCGAGGTTTTATTATTGATTTTGTCTCTAAAAAGAAGAAAAAATTCCTTCAAAAACGTAAAGTCACCCTTGCTCATATCAAATCTCTGGAACATCAATTCTATACTTCCTCTGATAAGATTATGTCTCCTGAATTGCTTAAGGCTAAGATTGCCTTTAACAAACTTACCACAGACTCTGCCTCCTCTTTTCTTCTCCGGAGCAGCGCGCGATTTTCTGGAGGTAAAAATAAATCAGGTAAACTGTTAGCTAATTATTTAAAATCTCGTAAAGAACGTACTAATATTGATTCTATTTATTCCCCCTCTAATGTACTTCTTCATACCAATGCAGAAATTTTGGAACAATTCCACTCTTTTTATAAAACTCTATATACTCCGGAAAACCCTCCCACCCCAGAGCTTATTCAATCCTACTTTGACAACATACCTCAACCAGATACTTCCCACCTTAATATTTCGGCTGTTGATTCTGACCTCACGATTTCGGAACTGTCCTCTGCTCTATCCTCTCTCACTAAGGGGAAAACCCCGGGACCGGACGGCTTCCCAGTTGAATTCTACCTACATTTCTCAGACCTTCTTTTACCCCACCTTCTATCTCTATTTCAGTCTTTTTGTTCTACTGGATCAGCCCAAGGCTCTTTTCAGGACGCTACCATATGCCTTATCCCTAAAGATGGTAGAGACCCTAAGTTCTGTAAAAATTATCGACCTATATCTCTAGTTAATGTTGACTATAAAATTTTTGCGAAACTATTAGCTCTTCGCCTTGACCCGCTCCTACCACATCTTATAGGGAAAGAACAATGCGGCTTTGTCAGGGGCCGCTTGACCTCGGACAATTCTAGACTCTTTCTTAATGTTTTAAGCAAAGCCCCTTCACTATCGATTCCCCTTGCAGCCATTTCAGTAGATGCTGAGAAAGCCTTCGACCGGGTTGACTGGTCTTTTCTTCTGGCTTCCTTAAAATGGCACGGCTTTAACCCTAAATTCATATCTTATATTTCTTTGATATATTCTATGCCCAAAGCGTCTGTTCTCGTTAATGGTCAACTCACTTCCCCATTCACACTTCAACGGGGTGTTCGTCAGGGCTGTCCCTTATCACCTCTTTTATTTATTTTAGCGCTTGAACCTTTCCTTACCTCCATACGCAGTAATCCATCCATCTCTGGCTTCCCGTACGGTAAACGCCATCTCAAATTGTCTGCATATGCTGACGATATTCTTTTATTTATTTCTGACCCGCCTACCTCAGTCCCCGCATTACTAAACGAATTTCAGCAATTCTCCTTGGTCTCCGGTTACAAAATAAACTCGGACAAAACAGAGATTCTTCCTTTAACCACACTTTGTCTTCCCCACTTTTTCACGGCTACTGGCTTCGCTTGGAATTCTACAAAAATTAAATATCTCGGCGTTCTTTTTTCTAGCTCTATATCCTCCTCCATTCAACTCAACATGAATGCAGTCATATCTAGGATAGACTCATTACTCACCTCTTGGAATCCACTATTTCTTTCCTGGTGGGGCCGTCTTGACTCCATCAGGATGATGATTGCCCCCATTTTGATCTATTTATTATCCATGCTCCCACTTCGTATCCCAAACTCCTATTTCCGCCGCATTGACTCTACGTTGTCCAAATTTCTTTGGAAGCAGAAAAAAGCCCGCATATCGCTTTCCAACTTACGTACATCTAAACTTAATGGTGGTACCAACTTTCCAGACTTTCGCCTATATCATAAGTCCTTTTCCCTTCGACAGGCTTCCCGCTGGTTATCTCAGGAACCCTCCCCTTTTTCTCCCCTCTGGCTTTCTGTTGAACAGGAACTACTGCTCCCGTACTCTTTCCAAGAAGTAATTCGTTTTACCTCTAAAGCCCCATGCCTTAATCCCCTTTTATTCAAGCATACTTCTTCTCTTCTGCGCCCTTTAGTTTCACCTTCCTCAGTAACGCAGGAATCCTTCCTACTATTGCCTATATGGTACAATTCACTTTTATTAATTAACAATCGACCTATTGCATGGCCCTCATGGAGAGCGAAAGGTATCATTTGGATACGTCATCTTTTTGATGGGTCATCCCCTTGCTCATTTCCTGCATTTCGGTCTCAATTCCACTGCCCTCCTTCTTTTGCAAAGAAATTCCCCATCCTTATGGAAACCATTTTAGATCGTTATTACTCTCTCCCCTCTGAAGACCTACCTGCCTCATCTTCCTCTCTACTCACTGTCCTTTCTACAACTCCTAAAGCTTCCATCATTTACCGGTACTTTTCAGCCCCCAATCCAGATCGTCTCAAATCAAAATTAGAATTGTCCTGGGAGACAGACTTACTTTCTTCATGGCCGACTTCTCTCTGGGACAAAATATGGGCTCGGTCCTTGAAGATTTCCCGTACTGCTTCTCTCACTCAATCCTTATTTTTCTTTTACCACAGACTATACCTTTCTCCTTTTTCTATCTCCCGCTTTCAACCTGATGCTGTATCTAACTGTTGGACCTGTAATGCCCCTTCTGCGGATCTTTTCCACCTCTTCTTCTTCTGCCCTTCAACTCGTATTTTCTGGTCTCAGATATTCTCTCGCCTTTCTCGCATTTTCAACCTCTCTATTCAATTTTCTCCTCCTTTAGTATTTCTTGGTAGCCTTTCAGAGGATTTAGACCTCCCCCAACATTCTCGCGGTCTTTTTGACCTTATGCTGGCTCTGGCATTACAACATATTGTCTCTAATTGGAAATCTCTGAACAAGTTGTCTCTCAACTGTTGGTGGAATCTTGTATGTCACTCACACAGACTTGATGTCGCTTTTGCCTCCTCCTGTAAACCCTCCCGAAATGTTGAATTTTACTGGCTACCTCTCACTCTATACCTTGATCAATCCGCCAAAAAGTGTTACTCGCCACTATCTTCAGATAATTTCAAGCCCCCCTGAACTCATGTACTCTTGCCTGCAGTTCTTCATGATATTTTTCAGTCTCAATATTGTTATTTTTTAGCTTTATATTGACCTTCTTCATACTTATTTTTCATTCATGCAATTATTCATATGATGGCCTTTTACTGTACTTTTTGATTGCCATTGACTGTATTTCCTATTATTGCTTACCCATCCTCTAAGATCAATACCATGTTTTTGTTTTCTTCTCTCCTCCCTTCCCCCCCCTCCTTCCCTCCCCACCATTTAAAATGCTTTGTCTTTCATTGTGATATTGGCTGCTTCTACTTTCTTTGTCCCATCTCATACCTTTGTTCTCATATTGGCTGATGTCACCTTATTGTATTACTTATTTTTCTCTAATAAAGCTTTCAAACATAAAAAAAAAAAATTATCCAACCTGCATACACAAATTACACGTGGGAACTTGCTATTTGCATGGCAAAGTAACTCTAATAACTAAAATACATATGCATATTAACAGTAGTATGTGTGGTAATTACATATGGCATGCTTTCTGTTGCTTTGTGACGTTAGCACCTTTGTGGAGGACCGTAGGTGAATATACTGCTTTAAATGTTGCTATATGCTAGGAAAATACTAATACATAAAGGGATTAGTGAGGGTATAACATTAGCAGTATCATTTCTTTGTATTAATTACTCTTTTGTGTTTGTTTCGCTTAAGTTGACATCTTGGCCTAGCAAAAGATGGCAGCAGGGTACAAGTTCAGAAGTGGCACCGTCTCGTGAGGCGCGAGGTCTAGTGCGCAGCATCGGATGGTACCGTGAACTCCCTAACGACCTCTGTACACACCGTTCCTGTCAAGGATAGGGTATTGGTGGACTGCCAAAGACCCCGGAAGACCAGAACTGGTATAAATGAACAATAGACATTTTAGAAATATTGCAACATTCGGAACTTGCTCATAACCGGAAACATATCAGCAAAATCCATGTGAACCTGGACTATACAAAATCGGACATTTTCCCCGGACCAATCGCATCTTTTCTCCGCCCACAAATGTTTCATGTTATCCCGAAATTTATTTTAAAAAAAGTAGTGGGTTAGGGAGAGGCTATCCTATCGCTCTATTCTTTCCAGACCTTTTCGATCACATTCGGCGGTTATTATGACTGCACACCCTCTTTGACTCCACAGGCGATGACGGATGCTAGCACAACTTCTGGTCCTTTGATGATCTTGGGACTGTAATGTGCTGAGCAAAGGACTTTCAGACCCTGAGATCTGGCCTGTTCTTTGGACAACTTAACGACAAAATTCGGTTTTGCTGATCCAATGAAATAGAGGAAACCCAGATAGCCAGCATAGGTAAATATGGTGTTCTGCGATTTAATTAAATTGATCTAGAAAATCTAAGATTTGAAGAGACAAATGCTAATTTAATGAAATTTTAGATAAACAAATATTGATTAACAGAAATTATGAGTTTGTGGTTCTTCGTTAAAGAGAATAGAGGATTCTGAGTCTTAAATGTGTTTTAGCTGGTTCTAAATCACCATCAACCAATCCAACTATTTGGTCCGATCGACCAAGTGGGCGGAGTGCCTTGATGTTTAGGATTAGGAATCTATAGGTGACGGATGTTAATATATATGATGTAAGATAACTTTTCTTTCCCTATAGGTTATAAGATACTCCCATCCACATGTCCGGCGCATCATTCCCCCTCCTGTGTGCAGACTTGTGAAAGTGAAACGTACGAGTGTTGGTGTTATGGGCCCCACCAATGAATGCGTGTGTGAATGAGTTAGTGTGACGGCAGGTCAGCGACGCAGGGAGGATAGTTGTGCTCTCACTTTTTCCCCGAGTTGTTGTTTGCGCTGGATCAGCGGCTTCAATTTTAAAGGTCCTCCTGCTTGGCCTGCAGTTCAATCTGTTTCTCTTCCAGAGTGACCATGTGGCTCCAACGTGTCTTCTGGCCTCCGCTAGCGAGTCTATTGTTTGTTCAAGATCGACCACTCTCGCGCCCACGGAGGTGATGTCTGTGCGAAGGTCCTGAATACAACTTTGAAAACCCAATTTGGGGGAGCCAATTTCCAGCTAGATGTCATAGAGGAATTCTCCACATAGCCTTGCGTGTTGGGGAGAAGAGCGGGTATCTCAGGGGACTGTGAGGAGGACTCACCCTTACCACTCATGTCCGCAGAGGAAGATTTGGCCAAGAGGGAGGCCATTGAACTGCTACTGGTAGCTTTGCCTCTGAGCATAGCAATGAAGGAGGGCACCAAAGCTAGCCATGTATTCAGCACTGTAAGTGGGTAGGCCATTACTGGCCACCCTAGAATCAGTCAGAAGCTGTAGATCAAAGTAAGACTCTCTGAGACTTCTGGTGCAGGATCGGCATTCGAGTGGAGGGGAGGGGGGACACCTAGGCAGGAATGAGCGGTGCCACTGTCCCCGAGGCACCGCTCATGAACAGGCAGAGCAAACACTGTCAGGTGGGGACCCTCCCTTGCAGGTACAATCAGTCTCTCCACTGGACTGCTCTGGGGCTCTTGGCTAGGATTTGGGGCAGGACTCCTCCAGGTCTCCAGGTATGCACCTACTGTGCCAGCTTAAGCACCCCGTCACCGTCAGAATGGATCCCTATGCTTAAAATGTTGTGCTGTCCCCCTCACCTCTCCTTTGTGGCCCCCATCGGGCAGATCATAGGCGCCTCCTGTGTTGATTTGTTCGGTACCTCACTTTTGGGAGGGCTGCCAGATATTGTTTCAAGCTTGTGGGGCATCAATGCTGGGGCCTTCCTCCTGGCCAGCTACGGCCACTGAGGAGAAGGCCTTCCGGCAGGGTAAGCAAGAGGGCTCCACAGATCCCCAATCCACCGTTTGGGCCCCTCAGTGCTGTGTGCCTTGTCAATTCAATTTTGGGGGCACTCACCAGAACTACGACAGCTTCTGCTTGCTCTTGGGCTCCCCAGGAAATAAGTGCTGATTGTGAGGGGGCCGTGCTGGGCCAACGCTATTTCTTCTTCGTGATGGCCCCCAAAGTCATGGACCCAGGTGTAAGTCTAATGTGGTTGCTTCCTCCTGATCCTGCACTTGTGCTGCCACTCTAAGGGGGGTAGTGCCGGCTGCCAGCTGAATCCCGGCAATCACCAATGCCCGAGGCTCACCTTGCGCCTGCTGCCGTCACTCAAGCGGGTACCTCCCGAGCATCAAAATGATGGCTGGGGACTCCGATCCTCAATGACTGGTCCTTGGGTGGTACACACTTCTTCTTCTTCTTGGGGGCCAGCCCCAGCAAAGAAGCAGCTGACCCACGAGCATAGACCCCCTAGAATACAACTACTGAGAGCGTCAAGTTTGCACTGGGTTCGCTTCAGTGAAATGCTTGTGTCGGCAGCGTATCCCAGGAGCATGGGCCTGAGTGCCACATCGTCAGCGAGGTCCTCTGGACTTGTCTCCCCAGTCACACCAACAACAGAACATGTATGTTTGTTCCATGCGGAGTCCTTCTAAGCCTGTCAGGCCTCCCCCTTCAAGATGGCGGCTGTTTCCGGGCTCAAGGGCTCTGGAGCATATTAGGCTCTTTTGCCCCTCACAAGTGTCATATACCATAATCACAGGCAAATGAACAGATCAGGTCCCCTCCCACATTGGGCCGCTCATTGGAATTTCGGTGGAGCCGCCATGTTCCGCTGCAACATGCTGCAGGGACCGCGGGAATACGGAGCTCTGGTGGACAGCGTCCTACTCCACTTCCAGTCAAGCCACACGCCCCATCCTTTAATTTTAAAGTATGATTGCCAAAGCCAACGCTGATATTCCTATCATATTAAGCAATGAGCTGTACTTCTTCTGTTTTGATATTATGAATGGTACAAATACCCAGTTGTCTTGTTTCTCATTTCTTATCTGGGACCATCTTCTTCATGAAGGAGGGGTAGAACCCAGTATTACATTTCATATAAGAAGGCACATTCTACAGCTTTAGTCAGTGGCACTACAGACATGTCATCATGGGGTTCAGGGGTGCCTCTCATTGCCATCAGTGCCAATGGTAGTGCATCTATCCTAGACAGATCAGTGGATGCACATATTTTCCCTATCTTGTTTTTCAGCACCTAATTTTTCCTATCCACTGCACTCATTGCGAATGAATGATGGGGGACTTTCTCTTCATCTTAACGGGCTGAGGAGGGGACTAGGCGGACATACCTCTTCTCTGCTGCTGGGGCCCTGACGCTGTTTGTTCCTCCCGCCACCGGTGATTGCCAGCTTCACGGCCGCTGTGGGGGGGGGGACTACAGTTCCCAGCAAGCCCTGCGCCAACATCCTGCACTGCCCACCCACTTCCAGGACCAGCGCGCCCGGAGGCGCATAAATTGCGGTAGTTCCCACTAAGGAGTGGGGACTTTCTCTTCATCTTAACGGGCTGAGGAGGGGACTAGGCGGACATACCTCTTCTCTGCTGCTGGGGCCCTGACGCTTTTTGTTCCTCCCGCCGCCGGTGATTGCCAGCTTCACGGCCGCTGTGGGGGGGGGACTACAGTTCCCAGCAAGCCCTGCGCCAACATCCTGCACCGCCCACCCACTTCCAGGACCAGCGCGCCCGGAGGCGCATAAATTGCGTTAGTTCCCTCCGCGTTGCGGAGGGAACAGGCCGTCCAGGGCAGTACGAGGCTGGGCTGGGCCACAGACTTTGGTCCTTGACTTTTTGAAAACACCCACACAGAACTGGGTAATAGAACATTTTATCATTAGGTCTTTTATCTAGGGATTGTTATTGTGGCCCATTTGCTATCTGTTTGCATGTAGGATAGTGTTTTAACATAAGTGTATTAAGGGATACTGGCAGCTCCCAATTAAGGCTTTTTTCGGGTTTTTAACCGCAGAGTTGGCTGTATGCTTATCTAGAGATGTCTAAAATTAACAAGGAGAACGCACTTCCTACTTCAGCTACCCTTGACAATTATCTCGTTAAAGTAGTCGACAAAATTAATAATGAGCGCCGACAATCCTTGGGTCGGGGAAGTACCTCTGCCCCATTACCCAGCGCTCCTAACTCATCTATCTCCCTGTCCACCACATTAGGGGATGTTAGTGATAACTTGGAGTTTCCTGCACCTTCAACTACAGTTACCCATTTAGAACTAGACCCCAACCTGATCACGCCAGAGTCTTCCCATGTATCACCAGTTCCACGCTCTCCTGCACCGAGAGCCCAGAGAGTACTAAGATCAGGGAGGGGTTTAGGTAGGATACCGCTTCCAAAACGGGGGAGGAATCATAATAAAAAAAGATCTGACCCCCCACCCAAGTGTGTTGTTAGTGACCCAGGTACAGTAATTAACAACTCTCAAGTTAAATTAGACCCCGAGCAGCTAGAGCTCCTGATTAGCATTATAGATGCAAAGCTTGATAAAATTATTAAACCCTTAATGGACAAACTTGATACTCTTTCAGGGGAAGTAAAGAGGTTGGGAGGCCTTTTGAATTCACATATTGGGTCAAAGGTTAGCCCAGAAGAATCTATAAAGGTCAATGGCCCTGTAATGGAGACGCTTAAGATACCTAATGGGGGTTCATGTCCAGTTACTGTAGTTGTACCGAACCCAGTGGTGTGTTTAAGTACTCCAACTAAAACTGCGACAGTGGTTAAGCCAGGGAACATCGAAGCGAAGTCTAAACGATATGGATACCCAACACCTAACTTACCCCCGGATTGTGCACCATATGTGGTGGTTTTAACCAACGTTCCACCACTCTCGGACACCTGGACTCGCAGTAACTTAGAAACCCATGAGTTTCTGAAGTTTAAAACTGTGGCCTGGCTTAATCGAGAGTGCGGTTTCCCAGTAGCTTTGTCCGATCAAATTCTAACCACTACCAGAGCCAACTGGATTGGGAACTCCCACAAAAGTATTAGTGGTGATTGTGTAATTGTTAACCTTAAAAATCCCCAACTTGCTACTACTATCTTGCTCAGAGCCACTTCTCGACCCCTGAATAACCAGGGAATCTTACTCAGACCTTTGGGATTTTTCTATCAACATTCAATTGATCAACCCCCCAATGATTTTAGAAGTGGTAGTGGCTGTGCCTCTAGTGTGCCTAGTAGGTTTGAGGTGGTTACATCCAACCGGTTTCAACCCTTGAGTGGTTTAGACTCTAATGATTGACTGGTTCTTGATGAGGCGCTGCTTGAAGTTGGAACAGTATTCTGTGGAGTAGAGTCAGAAGGAATTACTATAGGGCCCCCAGCTAATGTTAGTGTGCTTCTTGACTGTTGCCCGATATCCAGCTTCGTGGGTGATGTTGAGGGAGGAAGTGGGGTTTTGCCTGTAGTAGACAACCATTGTCCGAGTCCAAGCTTTTTTAACCACGATGAAGTTATTGAAACATCTACTGGGTCCTCGAGTAGTTTTCTAGCCAGCTGGAATGTTGCGGGTTTAGCATCCAAAGAAGATAGTCTGGGGTGGTTAGAATTTATCGACCTTTTCGATATCTGTTGTTTCCAGGAAACCTGGTTCAAAAATGTCTCCGGTTACAATGGTTTTGTCTCTTACCAGTTACCTGCTACGGCATCTACTTCCGGTAGAGCTAAGGGAGGGCTTCTGGTTTTGATCTCTATCAAACTACCCATTATTGTCAAAAAACATGTCTTAGTGGGGGCTCACTCCCAGATTTTATGGCTTTCTCAGGAGGACGGAAGAAATATTCTTTTAATTAATTTTTATAATAATATCTTTGACAGCACCAGGCACCTGGTGGTAGACGCACTAGGTAGTGTTCTGATTGATATTATAGCGGGTTCAAATGTTGTGTTTGAATATATTCTGGCGGGGGATTTTAATATTGCAGTATGTCCCCTCTCCAACCATTGTACGTGTGGGGTCACAAACCGCTTTGGGGATGCGGATCTCCATTTCCCTCATAATAAGTATGGGGAATCCCTGAACCATCTCTTGGCGGCACATGATATGGAAATATTGGTCAACGAAAAGAATTATATAGGTGAGAGTATTCCCACATTTTCTGGGAGGGTGGCAAATACTGTTATTGATTTTATCAGTTTGTCATCGAGCCTTGTCCCATGGAGTTTGGCACCTAAGGTCGTGGATATAATGCTTAGCAACCATAACTGTATTACTGTTGAGGTTACTATATGGAATAAAAAAAACTGTACCTGAAACGGGGGTTATAGCTAATATTGAACCACATAGACCAAATGGTACAAGGTTAAGATGGAAAGGCGACAAAGCGGAAATGACGTCTGATCTAATTATTAATAGCTGCTTATCTGAAATTATTGAGATTCTTGAGCAGGCTGACGTCACTGCCGATTCTATTCAACACTTTATTAGAATTAATTCCATCATTGATCAAAAATGTACCAAATCAGCTGAGCGTAAGTCCAATCAGCAAAGGGGATGGTTCAATCATGCTTGCACCCTCGCACTCAAAGAGCTTAAAGATGCACTGGTAACCAAACCCAGAGATAGGAGCCAGGTGTCCCAGTTTAGATTAAATTATAAGATTACAGTTAAGCAAAGGAAGACGGAGTTACAACACGAGGCCTGGGATAAATTGACACAGGCTGCTGAAAGGAAAGACTGTACACTATTTTGGGCCACTGTTAACTGTCCATTTTTAAAAGATGAGAAGGTACCAGAATTAACATCTACAGTCAGTATGGAAACATGGATTTCCCATTTTTCTGTAATTTTTGATTCGGATAAAGCCCTGGGTAACCATTCTGACTGTTGGCCCATTGTCCCCTTGGACATCAGCATCACCGAGGTCTTGGATAGCATCGGTGCAAGCAAAGGGGGAAAGGCTCAGGGTCCCGATGGGGTGCCCATCGATGTTTATAAGTTAGTCCCGGAGGTATGGGGACCCTTTCTGGTTAAAGTTTTTAATGCAGCAGTTTGTTTTGGGGTACCCCCAACTTGGGAGGAATCAATTATAATTCCAATATTTAAGAAAGGAGATTGGGGGGACGTGAAGAATTACTGTCCCATCTCCCTGCTGGATTCCTCTGTGAAAATAATGAGCCGGGTACTTTTGGTCAGGCTGGAAGAATGGGCAGAATCCAATGGCATCCTGGCAAACTGCCAGTATGGGTTTAGAAAGGGACGCGGGACGATTGAGCAATGTTTGAATCTCGAACTTTTGATTGGGAAATACACCCAGGCTAAGAAGGGCTCTATTTGTCTCTGCTTTGCAGACTTGAGTAGTGCTTTTGATATGGTGGACCATGCAATTCTCTGGGCCAAGTTGATTGAAATGGGGGCCCCTGAGGGTTTTGTCTTTTTCTTGGCACGACTCTATGTCAAACTACGTACTAGCGTACGATATGGTTCTAGTGGGGAGTGTACCACCAAATTTTTGATCGGACGGGGCATAAGACAGGGGTGTGTTCTTGCCCCCCTGCTCTTTACCCTTTTCATTAATGAAGTGGACTCCGTCCTACAGACGGTAGCGGCAGACGCCCCTAGAGTTAGTAATATTAGCGTCCCGGTATTACTACATGCGGACGATGCCGTGTTACTGTCCAGGACCCCGATAGGCCTTCAACGCTTAATGGATGGGTTTTCACAGTTCATTAAATCTAGAAAATTAGTGATTAACAAAACCAAAACTTATACCATGGAGTGTGGGCCGGGGAAGAGTAAGCCCCACTCTTATTATATAGATGAACATAGGGTCCAACAAGTCAATAATTTCAGTTATCTTGGTATCACGTTTTCCAAGAATTGCAGTTGGGCCAGCGAGCATATAAGTGTTAGAGCTAAGATGGCAAGGAGCGCTAATGGGGTCTTTAGTTTTGCCACTAAATTAGGGGATAAACGGATAAGCGATATGCTTAAGATCTTTCAGTCACGATGCCTCTCCACCGCCCTTTATGGGGCGGCGGTTTGGGGTTTTGCCCCGGCCGGGAGCTTACAGGTGGAGGAGAATGTCTTTTTAAAAAGACTTTTGTGCTTGCCCAAATCTGCTTCTAATGACTTAGTCCATAGAGAACTTGGTATTCCATTTCTGAATGATCTGATCCTCCTGAGGTCATTATTGCTGTGGCGATCAATTTGGCTGAAAGAAGAGACATCTTTAAACAGAGCTATTATTAATGATTGTCTCACTGTTGATAACCATTTAAAGATCCCATGGATTAAATATATTATCAACAGTTTCCAGGAGATCTATGGCCTTGATATTAACCCTTTCAGCGCTCATGACGGAACCACTCCGTCATGAGCCACGGGTGCCGTGTGCTCATGACGGAGTGGTTCCATCATGCTGCGGCCGTTGGCCGCCGCTCCTCCCACGCTGCGCTGATTCCCCGCCTGTGCGGGCGATTAGCGCAGTGGGCAGTGTCATGACGGAACCACTCCATCATGAGCACAGCTCACCCGTGGCTCATGACGGAGTGACTCTGTCATGAGCACAGCGCCACCGCGCTGCCCCCAACCCCCCCCAGCGCTGCGGCGGAATTCCCGCCGCAGCCAAGGGGTTAAAACTGATAGATATGGGGCTTCAGAAATTCCAAAGTCAGAAATGAAGCATATCTTTTTGATGTGTAAAACTGAGAGACGGGCCTGTAATACTGGCATTCTATCCACCTGTGTGCGTTACAGCAATATGAATGAAATGGAGGGTTATCAACCTTATTTGACACAAGTGACCAGAGTTTCGCATCAGTTTGTTTTAACTAGACTAAGAATGGGGATTGTGCATAATCTGGTTGCTTTCCCTTCCGTGAACAAGCAGCCTGTTGGTCCCTGTCCGTGTGATAACTTGTCAGCACAAAGCACTACACACTTTCTCTTGCTGTGTCAATTATATGGGAACTTCCGTAAAGACTTTTTAAAACCCATTTTTGTTAAGTTTGGTGTCAGGACTGTACATGATTCCATGAAATTGCTCTTTAATCTGCACCACCCTGACATTTGTTTTTTTACTGCTACTTTCTTATTAAAGGCTATCAATGTTAGGAAAAGTATACGTTTTTAATTATTTATTCTCCCCTCGCCTGTATTATATGTCTTCTTTTTAATTATCAGCTGTTTATTGTGATTGTAATCGAACCGTTATTGTATTTTATTATATGTGTGCTTTTATGGACATTGCTTTTTTGTTCCGAATAAAGCCTTATGAAATGAAATGAGTGATAGGCACAGTGAAGTTTCAATGTTATTCCCAGACCTTTGTATATTCCTTTTATCCCCTGGTGTAGTGAAAGAGCCACTCTTGTGGTTTGGCACCCTATGATGACCTCCAACTACCACCATTTTAACTGCATATATCCGTTTCTCTTCTATCCTGTGATCTTGCTGTCGTTCTTTGACATGGCCTCATGTCATCCTGCTTTCTGACTTTACCTTGCTTCAAACTTTTCTGTGTGCACAGTGGGGCTTGTAAGTTGTGTGGATGATGAGAATTATAGGTGCTTACTATTGGCTTTGACAGGGTTGACTTTGCCTTGTCTCTCTGAGTGCACTGCAGTGCTTGCAAGTTGCTTGGCTTATTCACATTCAAGGTCTTGCTGTTTTCCTGAGCAATTGTTTTTGTTTAAATGTACTCTGGAAGGCCTTGTGAGAGCTTCGTCAAGACAGAGGCTGGAAGGAGTGCGAATGGAGGAAGAGACTTTAGAGCTCCTCACTGCCATGAGGATGCTTGCTTGGAACTTGGCCAGTTCTGGTAAAATTCCTCTGGCCGTGGGAGGAGGTCTTTCACGAATCTTCTAGTGTGTTTAAAGCTGAGGGTTGCAGGCTGAGAAACTGGGAGTTTGGATTCCGAGCGAGGGCAGAAGTGTCTATCTCGGATTGAACCCTGGCATGCTGAACTCTGATCCCTGGCTGGGATTCCCCCGGTCAGAAGTGGGCAGAGTATGCACCAGGTGATGTATTTAGTTGTGTGCTTCTTTGATCATTTGAGGTGTTTTCTTTGTGGTGTGGGAGGTGCACATCCAGAGTACTCCTCTGCTGTGTATATATATATATATGTATACCTTTCTGATCTCTTGCAGGACGTCCAGTGTATCTTATCATATATTAGTTATTGCTTGTTAATCAATCAGTATAATTATTGATTCATGCCATTTAGATTATAGTTTGCTCAGTTATTGATTCATGCTTGTGCATTTGGCATCTGAGACAGCCTTTGTTTAGAGAGCATTATCTAATAATCCCCAAGCCATATTCTAAAAGAGAGAGAGTCCCTACATTTTATTTTACTTGTTCATTTAAAAGTATACTAATGAATCTGCATTTACTGATATATTTGGCCTACCCTTCATTAATAAATTTGTGTGTGTGTTATTTTACCTACATTTGGGTTTGTTTTCTTGCCTTGTCTAAAGGAAGTGCTGTTCAAAGTGTATTTTTAAAGGTGCAGTGGTACATTTGCCTCCCAGGTGGGAGTGCAGGGGTTGGGTGTGGCGTATTGGTGAGAAGCCACATCCATTACACCTGGGAAACAAATGCCGGTCCATTGTCTAAGCTTAATTGTTTTGGTACACTGAAGCATGGTATTAGTTCTTTCAAGAGGCATTTGGCCCCGGTTACTGCATCACAGTTCTTGGTTGGGTAGGCCTCACTCCACTTACTAAACATGCAAACGTTAACCAACACATATTTGTTACTAGTGGTCATTTTAATTAAATCCATTTGCAAACTCTCAAAATGTCCCTGCGATGGAGGAAAACGTCCAGATTTACCAACATTATACTGTGCACACCCTGTTCAACTTTTAGGCAGTCTTTCAACTTCATGGCAAACATGTTAATGATACCAACATTGAGAAAACAGTGTGAGCATTTCATTCCTCCCCATATGAGAGGGTCCAAAAAATAATCATGCCATTGATGAGAAAAGAGACATAGGCAGACTTATATTTCCATTTGAACCAACCCATATTGCCTCCTCTGTTTGCACACACCCACCTTGTGACTATAATCGGAATTCTTCACTTGGAACTTGTTTATGAATGGACTGTGGGTCAAAATGAACATCAGTAGGTGTAGTCTCTGTCTCTGATTACGATGAAGTCTGACAATGCCATTTCTTTGGCTTTGCTTTCAACAAAGTCATTAACCCTGGAGACATAATCCTTCTTATAAGTGTGTGCTGCACATTTAATTATTGCTACTTTAGATAGTAATAACAGAGCATGCAGAAGGTTACAAATTAGTTGGGCATGTTGCATTTGTTGACCAACAGATGTGAGGAAACCCCTCATAGCCCATAGCAGGCCAAAACCATGGGCTACCCCAAATCATACTGGCTATCAGTGTAAATGCTAGCCTTCATTGTACTAGCAATACAACAAGCTATGATCAGAGCAACCAATGTGGCTGCCTGGGCACTTTTGACACCTACCAGCTGTTGACCTCTATAAAGTGTTGTGCGGTGCAGGCAGCATAGGAGGCTTGCAAAGCGCCTCAGCGATCCCTTAGGCAGGTGCAATCCACAAAGCGGTGTCCATCTGCATCGAGCAGTGTGGCGTCCAGGTTAATGAGACAAGCCTGCATTTCTCTATGTGGTGACAACCCATATACACTGGGCAGCCTAAAAAAGGTGCATGTAGACAATAGTGACTATGGGCCACTACACTTATTTACTTGTGGCCTACTATTGGAGAAGGATGTCAAATGGTAAGAGAAGCTTTGTGCAATCGTGTTCACAGTACAAGAAAGCAACCACAGCAATGTGTACAGAGAACAAAATAGGACCTAACTAAAGTGTGTTCATCTAGAGTTACAGTTAGACTCAAACTGCCAATGTAAACAGCGGGAATAATGAAAGCATGAAGCTGGGAGGAACTAACCTGTAGTGAGGTGGAGAACAGGCAGAAGTCCCTGCAAAGAGTAAGCCAGGTCCTTCAGGATGGCGCTGAAGATAGCCGCCAAACTGTCCACTCTCACCAATGCGAAGGGCTGTTCTTCGACTGCAAGATCCTCACAAGGAGATCCCGATTCAGACGTGCATTCTTCACCAGATTTGTGTAAGTCTGCAATTAATAAATAAAAGACATAAGACAGTGAGATTCCAATGTATCTTATTATTCAACAGCTGCAAGGAGCCAGGTGCCAGTGTGGACCCGCTCAATATACAGAGGTTGCGTGTGAGATATATATTATAAATGTTGCACAAATAATACACAGCCAATGGGACATTCCCCAGCATAGGCGCTTTCCAAGCATTCATCCAATCATTAATATGTTTTCAATTATGGCCTATATATGGGCGTTCAACTAAAGCAAACTTGAGAGAGCCATAGAATCTGCTTGTCAAGCACACTTGTGACTTGGTCATTTCTCAAGGCCTTGTAGTTACAACAAAAGCACAGACATTGATGAATAAGTGTGGTGTAATAACTCGGCAATGGTTTGATGTGAAGCTGAACTGAAGGGTCTGAAAAAGTACAGAAGGAGAAAAACAGATCAGCAACTTTAACGCATTCTGCAGGCTTCTCTACTGAGTGTCACAAAATGGAACCTGAAAAAAATGGATCAAACTGGTAGAAAAAGAAATTGAGAAAGGAGCAAATGAAAGAAAGGCCAAAATATCAAGAGAGAGAGAATGGAGAGGAAGTAAAATGAAGTAAAAAAGAGAGAAAACTTAGGGGCATATCACCAAGGCGAGGCGATAGAATTATCGCCGCTTTTGCGGCCGCTTTCGGCCGAAAAGCAGCGATAATTTTATCGCCTAATTAGTAAGCTCACGCTAACGCGTGAAAACTTGCGTTAGCGTTGGAATTCCTAATGCCCAGCTTTGCATCTCTAATGAGATGCAAAGTGGGCGTTCCTGACCTGACATGACAGGAGAAATGTCGCTAAGCGGCATTTCTCCTATCATCAAGCCCCACGCTATGAAGCATAGCGGCAAGAAAAGTAGCGATAACCCCTGTTATCGCTACTTTCCTTACGCCTGCTTCAGGACTGACTTAGCCATGATATCCTATGGAAGGATGATATCATGGCTAAGTTTGTGAGTCCCTATCATCAAGCTAACGCCACATTGCGTGAGATTATCGCTGGTTATAATCTCACGTTAGGCAATTAGCGTAAGGATTTTTATCGCTTTTGAGATAAGCGTTGCTAATAGCACGCTATCTCAGCGATAAAAATCCACGCTAGCCGGCGATAATTATCCTAGCGCTAAGTGCGCTTAGCAATAATTTTCGCCGGTTGTTGCTGATATGCCCCTTAGAGAGCCAAAACTAAGAGAAAGAGATGCAAAGAGACAATGAAAGAAACACAGGAGAGAAAGAGAAGCAGAAAGAGAGTCAACAGAAGAAAGAAAAAAAAGAATAAATATGAGAGGAGAATCCAAGAAAGATAGGAAATGACAAAGTGGAAGAAAAATTAAAAGAAGAAAGGAACAAAAAGGGTGCAAGACAAAAAGAAAGTGAGAAAGAACGAAAAAAGTAGTGAAACAAAGATAGCAAGGAAGCGAGATAACAAAACAAAATAGGGGGCATATTATCAAGAACGGCGTTAAAATTATCGCCGGCTTAGCGGCAGAAAACTGCCGCTAAAGCGGCGATAATGGGCGTGATAATATGCCCTGGAGAATTCCAATAGAAGCCCATGTTCTGGTGTCAACATGGGCTTCTATTGGAATTCTCCAGGGCATATTATCAAGCCCATTATCGCCGCTTTAGTGGCAGTTTTTGTCCGCTAAACCGGCGATAATTTTTAATGCAGTCCTTGATAATATGCCCCTAGATTTGTTAAAAATAAAACACAACACGTGGAAGCCAAAGTCTAACTTAAGTCTAATGCAAACTAGCAAGCAGCACAGCCAAGTAAGTAAAATGCAATTGTCATTTCAAATGACCAGAGCTCTCGCTAATAAAGGGTCATTTGGAGCAAAATGCTAACATGCATGAACGTTTGAGCAGTTTCTACAGGTTTTCTCACAGCACAAGTTAATGGAAAGTTGTCATGTGTCAGGAACGTGTTACTTTCAGCAAAAGCTTATTTAAAGAGCAGGTGGCAGGTTCTTCTCCCTGCGGAAGTGCAAGACATCCCCGAGTAGAAGATATCATTCATGAATACAATACTGAAATCACTTTTTCTCAAAATCCTGCTTCCAGTTGCCAGGATTGAAAGCTAGGTTATGCTTTGCAGAAATGTGCAAATGTATAACCTTAAATAACATAGCTTTTGGGCCTAATAGAGCCATGAAACTTAACAAGCAAATTGAAGGCTAATGGATACTATAAATCAATAGGAAAAAACATCATTATTACTTTATAAAATATATTGCTATCCACTTCATCATACATATATAAAACAATAGTACTGTAATACATAGAAATGTATGATTAAGCTTACACAGAAAGAAAAATGAAATGTAGAAAGTGGGGGGAAAAACGAAAGAAAGACTACTGAAAGTAAAGAAGGAATACTAAAAAAAGAAAGTATATCAAAAAGTGGGGAAAAAATAAATTTCAGACAACGTTGAGTGTTGAATAATCCTACACTGTTTGCTTTCTCAGCTTTACAGAACTAGGCTCACGGTAGGGCATATTATCAAGGGTAGGCGCTAAACTTATCGCCGCTTTAGCGTCCGTTTACGTGCGAAAAGCGGAGATAAGTTTATAGCGATATCCGCAAGGCCACGCTAGCGCGTGTTTTGCTGATTTTGCTCCCGTTTCCAGCACGCCTAGCTTCGCATCGCTAATGAGATGCAAAGTAGGCGTATCTGTGGCAACAACATGGGTAAATATCGTGAAGGCAGCTTCGCGATATTTACAATGCGGGGAAGCGATTATTTTAATCGCGCTAAGTATGCCTTAACGCAGGAATTTAATGTCTGGTAAATTCCTGACTAAGGCA
The DNA here is from genome assembly GCF_964204655.1 of Triturus cristatus. NCBI lineage: Eukaryota > Metazoa > Chordata > Amphibia > Caudata > Salamandridae > Triturus > Triturus cristatus. Next base: position 1,690,091,088 of record NC_140589.1, read on the forward strand.
TACCTAACATGGGAGATGGATTCATGTGATACGACCACAGGGTCGTATCATCAAGCATATCGCCGTTTTACATGGAACATCGCTGGAAAACCAGAGATGTTCCATGGAAAAGGGCGCTATCGCTGGAATATACATCGCCATGGCGCTAAGCATTGTTAATACAACGCTAGCCTGGCGAAATATTCCAGCGATAGAAAAAAATGCGGTATACAAGGTCAGCGATAATTATCGCTGCCTGTTGCAAATATGCCCCAGTGTTTTTAAAACATGGCCTTAGCAGGCAGATGGCTTCATGTTCTCAAACCAGCTGACGGGTTATTACCGTGTGGGAGTTACTCAGAAGCAATAGGTAAGCTACTGTTAGTTTGTGATCAACCTGTGGGAGAACCCCCGCCTATACACTGTGAGCTTGCTTTCAATTGGATTTGACAATCAAATAATGCAGATTAGAGGTTACAAAGTATTTTATATACTGTATATATGTCATGCAGTCTAAATTGCAGGAACACTTATTACAAAGTGACCTTTTACTGCAATCTGTACCACTGCAGAGGGGCATTTTGCAGACAGTTGAGTTATCAGCGTGGAACTCTGGAAAAGGAGGATGTCGAATTAAACAACGCACATGACTAAAGATTGTTTAGCAGGCCCCAAGCACTATACTACAAAGATCAAAAACATAATAACCAGAGGAACACAGTAAAAATATGAATTTCTTTGCAATGTCCACTTCCTGGATAGCATGTTGATACTTTCAGCAAAACTCAGTGTGGTCAGATTATCAAGAACCTCCTACATCGTTTTCTGTCCTTGCTTGTCCGCTCAAGGATGAAAGTAGCCAAACAAGAGAGCTGGTCTGGGTTGTGGTTGGAGAAGCAGAGTCAGTATCACTTTCAGGATCTTGGAGTCGTATCCAGGTAACCTTTCAGTTGCAGTCATGGTGAAGGAGAAATTTGGGCTGCCTGAGCAAGACATGAGGCATACTTGAAATAATGAAACTGTCAGTGATCAAATCACAGTTTATGGCCTATTTCTCGAGGTTTGCTCCCCCCACCTATTGCGCATCTTCAGCCTCTGTGGGTGATTTTATGGCCAGCGATATTCCCTGCAAAACGCCGATTTCCCCCGCTATCTCTGGAATTTTTATCCCCCTGGAGCAACGCGTTGTTGATAACGCGCTACCAGGGCGATAAATTTCAGCGATAGATGGCGATGAATAACAAAGCACTAAGCGCACTTTGCGTTATTCATCGCCGTTCGTTGCTGATATACCCCCTGGTTGGAAAAGCCAGGAAAGCAATATAAGCTATCATTTTTTTTAGCCTGAGAATGTAAATTTGTGCTCTTAAATAGGTTGTGGACTTGAGGGAATGTTTTGAGGCTTTGAGGTTTTGACTACAATTATGTTAATGGATGCTTAAAGGCTGTGGATTTGAAAGTCTGATCAGCATTGATTGTGGGTCTGTATTAAGTTCAGCCACATTGGTGAAAAAACATCCAGTAAGAACTGTGGGACATATTATCAAGGACGGCGTTAAAAATTATCGCCAGTTTAGCAGCAGAAAACTGCCACTAAAGCGGCGATAATGAGCTTGATAATATGCCCTGGAGAATTCCAATAGAAGTCCATGTTCTGGTGTGAACATGGGCTTCTATTGGAATTCTCCAGGGCATATTATCAAGCCCATTATCGCCGCTTTAGTGGCAGTTTTCTGCCACTAAACCGGCGATAAGTTTAACGCCGTCCTTGATAATATTCCACTGTGTTCCTTACCCTACTTATAAACTAATTACTACACCGTGGTTCATGTTGTACTTGCTAAAGACTTTGTACTCTGATTCAATGACCGTGAGTCAGATGAGAAGCATTTAGACTACCAACGGGTGAGCAGTCGCTTGTTTGACTTGGATCCACCTTAGTGTATTACCAATAAAAGTTTAGTTTCTCACATTGGTTTTACTGGTTGATGATGGTTCAGATAAGGTCATATCTTGCAGGGTGGATTCCCTGGCATTGCATCCAGGCCATCCATTGTTTGTGGTGGGAGGGATAGGGTTTGAACGCGCAGTGACTGATGGTCTGTACCCTGCAGTGACATATAGAAGCTGCGGTTCCTGGTCTGCAGTGGTGTGTCGGTGTCCTTGTGTCTTTGGTAATATGGGGAACCAGTAACTTCCTGTATGTGTCTGTATTTCTGGTCAGATCTGACAGCCCTCTTTCTTGTGACTCACTGGTGTTGGAAATAGCCCTTTTTCCAGGGTTATCCCCAAACTTTTTGCTTCTCCCTCCTATTTTTTCCTGACCTGTTTGTGTTGGTTTTAGGACTCGGGGCGCTTTACCACTACTGATCAGTGCTAAAGTGCATATGCTCTCCGTGTTGATTGTGTTATAGATTGGTGTTTCTATGATTGGCCTGGTTGATTTATGTGTCAGTCCCTAGTAAAGTGCACTGTGTGTGCCAGGCCTGTAAATCAAATGCTGATGGTGGGCTGCAGCACTGGACTGTGCCACCCACACACACAGCCCATAAAAGGTAATTCTGGCCTGCCATTCCAGAGCCTGTGTGCAGTCTGGTACTGCCATGTCGACTTGGCAAGTGCACCCACTTGCCAGGCCTTAACCTTCCCTTTTCTTACATGTCAGTCACCCCTAAGGTAGGCCCAAGGTACACCTGTGGGCAGGGTGCAGTGTATGTGAAAGGGAGGACATGCCCTGGTGTGTGTGGCATGTCCTGATAGTGAATTACTATTGCAAGGCTACCTGTTCCCCATAGGACAGAATGGGGAGTTTGTTTATAACATCTTATAAACATAACTGGCCCTGGGAACTTGGTAGGACAATGACGTTTAGTATGCCTTAACCCAGAATCTAAAGATGCATCTTTTAGTGAAGGTGATTTTTACATTCTGTGTTTGAAAATACCCCTTTTAGAAAGTAGGTATTTTCTTGCCTAACCATCCAGTGTGCCGCTGCTGGGTTTGTGGATTGACTGTCTGGGTTTAGGATGACAGGGGCTGGGGAGCATTTAGAGTAGGAGGAGGAGATTTCCTTGCACCTGAATGGGCCTGGTCTGCCTCTGACAATGCCGTCTCCATCTCCTGCCAGGAAGCCACACCATAGAAGGCGGAACTGGTTTTGGCTGGGCACATACACTCTCTGCCTAAAAGATTAAAGGATTTTGGGATATAAATATTGGGGCCCAGACCTCTGAACTTTATAACCTTTTTGGACCAAGAAGACTGTCAAGAAGAAGAGCTGGAGAAGCTGTGAGGAGGAACTGCCACTTTGCTGTGTGCTTTGCAGTGTTGGCCTGCAGTGGCTGCTTCTGTCTTGGGCAGTGAAAGGACTGGATTGAACTTTCTGCAATCTACTTTTGTGAGTTTCTCCAAGGACTTGAAGTAGAGCTTGCCCCTGTTCATGAAGTCTCAGGAACAACAAAGACTTCAAGCTCTTCTGCCCTCAGCACTGGGGACTGTGTGTTTTGTGTTGCAACAGAAGAAAAAGCAACTCAGCAACGTCGACGACGACGCTGCCGACTCTGTGTCCTGAAGGCACCGCAGAGGGCACCACCTCAATGCTGCACCGTGACCCTGGTCTCACCAACGATGCCTGCTGACGCCGCCACCAATCCGCTGCTCGCACCGCCACCTGTGAACCCCGCACTCCGCACCACCTCGCTTCCCAATGATGCCTTGGTATCCCAGATGACGCCGCTCCATGCCGAAATCTACGCCACTGCTTGCACCGTGGTTCGAGGGCACCTCTCGTAAAGTTACACAACCCACCACTCTCTTCCCGCACCGCAGCCTTGGCCTGCCGGTGCCGTGGACTGCAGTTCGTCAGCCGACGACAGCGCTTCAGCAACGACGACGACGCTGCTTGCACCGCGACCTGCCAGCACTGCGACGTGCACCGCATTCACTGCGCACCTCGACCTTGGTCTCACCGACAACGCCATCTGATGCCGCCACCGAGCTGCTGCTCACACTGCGACCTGAGGGCACCGCAACGCAGCACCTGATGCCTGATGACGCCAGCGCTCCTGACTTTAACAGAGAGGAGTTCGATCTGCAACGCGTGTGACTTCGAGGGCCCGACGACTCCTGCACGGACCTCTGGAACCGACGCCTGCGGATGCCGTGCTTTCGGATGCTCAACGAGAGGTCACCGGCGCCCTGCATTTCTAAGAGGTACTGTTTGCTGGTCTTCCTGACCCCGTAGCTGGCCCACGACGCCGCGGTCAGCCAGAACTGTTTGAATTTGTTTGCTCACAACGCTGTGGTAGCCCCGGATGGAGCTATGGGCATCAAGGAACTGTTGTTCAAGCATATTTTGATAACTGAAGATTTTTAAGTACTGTATTGTGGATTTATATCGTTTTTGTTCTTGTCTGAAGTATATACAAATATTGGATATTTTTTTTTATTAAACTGGTGTGGTGTCCTTTTGTAGTGCTTACACTGTATTACTGTTGGTTATGTGCTAATGCTTTACACACTGCCTCTAAAATAAGCCTGACTGCTCGAGCCGACCAAAAATCCCATTTCCAACAACTGGTCTTCAGACCTGTAAGGGATGGGGCACCTGAGGCTCTCCTCTGTAAGTCTGTATTAGAAGAAAACTCTGTTGGAATTCAACGGCTTCAAGATGGTACCTATATGGTATGCGGTCTACAGGTATAGGCTATTACTTACTTTTGGGTTTGCAGGATGTGGCTCCAAACCAGTTGAGGTTTTCTATAATAGTTGTCTCTGCCTGCCACGTTTCTTAGCCTCACTGTGTGGTGCTTCCGCAGGGCCTGTAGTGTAATATGGTGAAATATAACAAAAGGAATGACATTTTGGTGTTTTATCGGTGCATTGAGAGGTCACCAACAGTTAACAGGCGGTTTTGCCTGTAGTGCAAAAAAACATTGCATCACTCCTGTACCTCTTAATAGCTAAATGGCTTAGGATAGCTGCAGGCAGAGGCGGGTGATTGCAAGGGTGCACCACCTCCTGCACACTCCTCACCTGCAGCAGGTGGGTCGCCTAACCCCCTCTCCTAACCTTTCCACCCACCCAATCTGAGGCCTGCGTGCATTGCACAGTCTTTGGCACAAGCACTTTAACCAGCCAGGCTATCCAGAACTAGTTTAACCAAACAACGTGAAAGCAGACAGGTGGGCCCGTCTTTGTTCTATTCATTGTGCTGGCTGATTCTCTGTGCCCTCCGAGCAATGCCCAAGTGCAGTGGGCGCTTGTCACTTGTCACACTGAGCCTTTGAGCTGGGAGTCTTAAGCGAGCACCACACCAACTGCATCACAAACGAAGGCACCTCGCTGCCTCAACAACGGAAAGGTCACCGGCAAGAACGGCAGAGGATTTCTCATAACGCGAAGTCCACCCAGACCTGCGATCCCTTGATCTCGCATTGTCCCGGGATTACTCACTCATTTCGCCGTGACTTGCGCTATTCTGTTTTTTCCTAACAGATGCGGCTGATTGATTAATGGCATTCCGCGTTTTAAAGATGAGAGTGTCAGCAAGACGCTCGCGCGCCCCTGTCATTCTCTCCGAGAACAATAGACGGAGAAGCGGGGCCTCGTGCCAAGGATTCTGGCGGGCGGGAGGTCATGCGCAACTTTCTGCTAGGAGACAGATGCAGATATATTTATATGTATGTATAAGGACAGGGGGACGTCGTCGGAGTTTGCGGGGGGTTGGAGAGGGCTTAATTGTGTACTAATAATAGGCGGAACGCACGAAGGTTAAGCCACCCAGAACAAGGCTTAAATTTGGAGAGGTGAATCAAAGTGCTAGGAATTAGGAACATTTCTTCGACAATCCGAGCCGTACGGAAATAGACCAGGGCTATTATTGCTGATGAAAAGGAGCCGGTAGCCTGTTCTTGAAAGCAGGGGGCTCCGTCTTCTTTTAGATCTGTTCACTTGTCGGGTGCAACTGTGCTTTCAAATATGTGAGCACGCGACGTAATCTCAGAACGTTGTTCTGTGCCGTACGTGGAAGCTGCTAGGAATGTGTTGTCTTTAGGCTGTCTTTAGAATGCGCGTGCAAGGAATTATGTGGAAAGTGACTGACGTGATTTTTTTACTGGGTTATTGCAAAGCAAGTTACCAAAAGGCAATAGACATGGGAGCTTATTTGCTGGTTGTCTTGGTAAAAACATAACACATACGTATTACAGCAATACAATGTCTTGAATCACCAATCCAGTTAAATATTCGCACTTTCAGCAAGCTGACTAGGTATCCCGGAATTACTGGGACAACCCGGGGGTTCACCACCTGTCCTTGCAAATTTCAGTACATTTAGCACGTCGTGGTTTCCAGAAAGGGTCGAATTCAAAAAGAGGCAGGCACGTTTTCAAGTGTTTAGTTAGCAGTCACTAACGCTATTACATCAATGTTTCACCCTAGGCTGATGCACAATTATCGCCCTACTCCTGTGCTTGTGGAATGTCCCAGCTTTTGGTTTTCAGGAACTGGTCACCCTGATTATCAGGTCACGGTCCAGTTTCACTAGTTGTCATTTCTGTGCTTCTATCTGCACGAAGGCCTTATCCATAAGACTGTGTTTGTACAGCGAATTGTGGTAACTTCCTGAGCCCTATTCACACTGCTAAATTTGTAGTGGAATAGATCTAAGGGCCCATATTTGTGTAGGCACGGCAGAAGTCTAGGCTGCCTAATACCAAGGGTGCCTACTTAATTCTACCTCTTCTTCCAGCGCACTTCACTTCCTGTCTCTTTATCTCACTCTTGCAGATTCCATTTCAACCCTAAATGTTATATGTTATGTTATGTAATGTGGATTTTTATGTCACAGTTTATCACCTGTGAGGGTGTCCAGATGATGGAGCAGGAGGGGTGGGCCCAGCGATGCTCCGAGTTAAACAGACAAGTCGTTAGCTTCTTGCAGAAGTTGAGACATGGTATGGCAGTTCTGATGTGTTGAGGAAGTTCATACCAGTTTTGCAATGAAGGAGAAGGTGTGTCCTCCTCTCTTGTTTATGCAGATGTGGGGGATTCGTGCGAGGGAGGGAGAGAGCTGTAGTCTCGTTGTCTGGAGGGTTGGTAGAGTTGGAGTCGGTCGTTGAGGTCCACCCTCACCAACTAAACACCCAAAAACCCAACATCAGTATGAACACAATCCATCCATCGGTACCTATTGAACAAACTACCTGTTTGTTTCCTAACTGGAAATTTGGTCACACATAACTCCCCAACTCCAGAGATATTAGTGGAACATGGATAGCCCCATAGGGTATGATTGCTCAGTGGGCCAAACTATATGCTGCAGGGATCTGTGTTTGACTCCCATGGTCACACGCTTGCGTTCTGGCAAGGTCACTCATCCTTTTCCCTTTAAAAGGTCTACAAAATGAGCGCAATGAAGTTGGGTACAATGAACATCTATTATCTGTCAATAGTGCGAAGAGACTTAATTGGGGTGTACTCTGGCTAGCTAGGTGCCAATGGTATGTACAAAGGTGCTCGATTTAAAGTAATTTGAAGGTGGTGCGTAGATTATATTTGTAAAATATAACTAAAACTATAGCATTTCTAATGATTGTGTAGATTAAGTTTGATTTGTATATAAAGAATAAATAACATTTTACTAGCTATAACTAAGCTTTATCTTTAGTTTTTTTCCCTTTACTTTCAAAGGTTTTTATTTTTTAATAAAAAAGTGTTTCAAATCGTAGAATGGAGTGCTGTTAAATGGAGGATCATAAGGTATAGTGGAGGAGAGTGTCATAGAGTGTAGTTTCGTATAGTGGAGAGAAGTCAAGTGGAGTGGTTTAGAGTAAAATAGCATAGAGTGGAGTGGCATAGAGTGGCATAGAGCTGATTGGCATGGAGTGGAATAGCATAGATTTGAGGGGTTTAAAGTGGTGTGGTGTAGAGTCGAGTGGTATACAGTAGAGTGGCGTAGAGTAGAGTGGAAAACCATAGAGTGGAGTGGGCTGGAGTGAAGTGACGTAGAGTGGAGTGGCGCAGAGTGGAGTGGCCTAGAGTGGAATAGCATTGAGTGGAGTGGCATAGAGTAGAATGGAGTGGAATAGAGTGAAGTGGAGCAGAGTGGAATGGCATAGAGTGACGTAGCATAGATTCGAGTGGCATAGAGTGGAATAGTGTAGAGTGGAATGGCTTAGAGTGACGTACAGTGGAATAGCATAGAGTGGAGTGACCTAGAATAGTGTATAATCGAGAGGCATACAGTGGAGTAGCATAGACTTGAGTGGCATAGATTTAAGCGGTGTAGAGGGGAGTGGCATAAAGTAGAGTGGCTTACTATGGAGTGGCATAGAATGGAGTGCCATAGAGTGGACCTCGTAGATTGGAGTGGAGTGATATAGAGTGGAATAGCATACACTGGAATGGCATAGAACGGAGTGACGTAGAGTAGAATAGCGTCATACAGTGGAGTGCCTTAGAGTGGCATTGAGTTGAGTGGCATACAGTGGAATAGAGCACAGTGGAGTACTGTACAGTGCAGGAGCGTAAAGTGGAGTGGCATAGAATGGTGTAGCATACACTGGAGAGGGGTAGAGTGGAGTGGCATAGAGTGAGGTAGTTTGACAAAATATTGAGTCTTAAATATCGAGTTTCAGAAATATTGTGATATAAAGATATCGTGCTGCAGAAATATAATAGTCAAGAATATTGATTTTTTCAGGTATGTAATATCGTTAAGATCATTGTTTTTGGTAATATTGTTTTCAATAATATAGTTGTTAAAAATATTGTTTTTAATTTCTTTGAATTATTAATTAAAACATTTATTTGAGTAGGTAAAACACAGTACTTACAATTCATATAGCAAAGCGACATCTATCAGAGAAAAAGAAGAAGCAGAATTGGACATATCTCCGACCATAAACATCACCAAAAGCAGCAAAAATATACTCTGTGCAAACAATACAATACTTTTGATTCCAAGAAAGGTCATCATAACAAGTACCAAATATAAAGTGCAATGTTTCAACCTTTCATCATATCCTAGTATTCTCCCATATAGCATTTATTTCTTGATGAGAAAATACTAAAATTAATAAATAACAGCTTCTCAAATCTCATCTTGAATAGCAGCTGGAAAAATACCTGCAAAAATGCAATAGTAAAAATTCGCATAAAGTGCATTGTGCTAAAAGTGCATTTACTAAGTGCACTTTTCTAACCATACATCCTGGGGCACTATTTTTCATTTACTACTTTTTGATAGTAAGCAAAAATAACACACTTACTAAATTCCAATCACCTCCTAGCTCATCTCAGTAACATCCGAATAATAATTATATATTTCTTTAAATACTCTACTGCTACTCCAAAGAGAAGTACCTAATACAAAGTGCAAAGTGCTAGGTGCAATTCTAACCAGTAAGCATATCTTATTTCCTACTTTCATTTTAAAACAAAATATGTAGATTGCTGACTTCCTTGCATATGTGCTAATAGCATTACATCTACAAAATTTACCGTTACCACTAGCCATTAACCCCTTCTGTGCCACGCCCTTTCCCCCTCCTGTGCCGGGCGTTTTATTAGTGGGTGGGGTTCGTGACGAGATAGTCTCGTCATGGGCACAGCGCGACCGTGCTCCATGACGAGACTATCTCGTCATGGGCACTGAAGAGGTTAAGAGCAGAGAACTGAGCATCTTGCATTTAATATCACACTTCATCTTTATTTATTCATAATCATCATCCATTTGCTGCCATAATGAAGAATAGCCTGACCATATCTCCTTAAATCTGCGTAAAGCACCAATACATTTAGCATAAGCCTCCTCGAACAATTATGTCCTAGCCATCTTACCAAACCATTGCTCTACTGATGGTATCCTACCTAATTTTCAATTCTGAAGGATCAGGGATCTAGCTACCGCTATAACAATTGAGATAAAATATTGATGATATTTCTTCAGATGATAATACTCATATGAGGAACCAAACAACACCAATCTGAGTGATGGCGCAATTTGCACAAACAGCAATCAATTGATAACCTTAAACACTTCTTCCCAGAATTGTTAGAAATGGCAGCAATGAAAAAATATATGATTCCATCCTCCTGCTCCTCTAGCTTGACACCTACAACATTGATCTAAAAAGAGTGAAAACTTCTTATGTAAGCCTATAGGGGTATAATAAGTCAACCATCCTAATAGAAAAGCCATCCTTTGTGACTGGCTGCTCTCAATTCTCTATATTCCCCTTCACTTAATAACTGCCATTCTTTGATATTTAGTCTGCAAACTGTTTCGTCTTCTACTTTTAACAAGAAATGATCTATCTCTTTTGGTTTAATAGTCTGGTGCAAAAGACAATACGAGCTACCCTCTCCAAGCAATTTATTCTTGTGTATTTGCAAGAGTATCGTCATCACCGAAGCACTTTGGACGGTAACACAGCAAGCTGAACTAATAGATTAGCCAGTGCTGCCTGACAGTATATCGCAAAATGCGGGAGAGATATGCCCCCTGTAATGTACCCAGTTGAAGTGTCTTGGCAGCTTATTAGCCCAAATAACTGGTCGAATGATTACATCTAACTCCTTAAAATAAGATTTAGGTATTTTGAGAGGAAGATTAATAAACAGAAATAAAAATAATATTAGAATGGAAATTTTAATCACTGCTACCCGTTCAATTTATATGGAAACACAAAATAGAACCCCTGGGTCAAGATTGAAAAAGGAGTGTGAGGAGATCCCTTTCAAAGGACGGTTTCCCTCACCCACCCATAGATGGCATGCTTCATCATTGGGTAACCTCCTTGCACTGTGAACCTAGTCGCAGTGAGGGCAACAACCCCCTCGCTGAGAGGGAGGAGCTCAGGGATGTTTCATGATGTGGTCAAGAGGTATTCTAAAACTTTCAGATGAGCCGGGCATGGAGGAAGTGCAAGAAAAGGTGAAAGTAAGGTTAAAACAAACTACTTGGTATGTCAGGACAAGCTTTAATAGGACAGCCAGGCATCAGGATTAAGAAAATGTGGGCTATGACAGGAGAATTCAACCTATCACAGACTCTAACTGGTCGACATGTTTCAGCCGCTGTGCCCTCCGTAGAAGTGCCGTGGCTTTCTTCAGGACCAAAAAAGTGCAAGATAAAGTGAGTCGACCACGCATACCAAAATTAGTTGGTGGTTAAGAAGCATACAACCAGTTAGTAGGCATTTGAGCCAATCAAGAGTTCTGCTGGTCAACGTTTTCCCTGACAAGAGACAAGTGTTGAAAGAACAATGTTAACACATTTAACGCGCACTCTCTTATTAAGTGCCAGATGCATAGATTATGGGTTCAAATGTGGCTACACAAAATAACAGGATCATCCGAATGTGATGCTTACCCGCTTAGGGTTATTATTATTATTATTATTATTAAAAGGCTCTTATATAGCGCATGGCTACTCGGGAGCATCCCAGCGCTTAAGACTAACCAAGCAGAGATGGATTAAAAATGAAGAGTTATTTTAACTAGTTTTTTGGAAACAGAAGAGTTTTTAACTTTTTTCGAAAGACAAGGAGGTTAGGCTCTTGGCGGAGAGGTGGGGGAAGAGCATTCCACAGCCCAGCCGCGTTGTGCGAGAACAGGCGACCTCCTGTGCGGGATCTGCTGATCCTAGGAACTGTCAGCAGATTTTGTTGGTTCGAGCGAAGATTCCTGGTAGGGTTGTAAGGTCTGATCATATCATCTAGAATGGGGGGGGCACTCCCATAGAGTGTTTTATGGACCGTGCAGAGGGTCTTAAAATAGATTCGCTCCTTTATGGGGAGCCAATGCAAGGTGCCAAGTGCGGGCCTGGCTGATGTACGATGGCTAGTGCCCGTGAGTAGCCGTGCTGCGGAATTCTGGACAACCTGAAGTTGCCGGATAACCGACACGGGGGCTCCAAGATAGAGCGCATTTCCATAATCCAACCTGGATAGAACAAGGGACTGGACAATGGTTTTCTTTGCTGCCTCGGGTAACTGAGGAAGGATTTTCCGGATTGTTTTCAGCAGTCCGAAACAAGTGGCTACTGTTTTCCTTGCCTGGATCTTAAATGACAACTCTGCATCCAACCAGAAGCCGAGACTCTTTATCTCGGTCTTTGGAGTGGGTCCTGGACCCATACAGGAGGGCCAATGTATCGAGTTGTCAAATGTGGCTCGTTTTCCTAGAAGCATCAGCTCCGTTTTACCTCCATTCAATTTCAGGTGGGACAGGTCCATCCAGTTTGCTACTGCCTCCAGGCAGTGACAGAGCCTGGAGGGGGAGGATTCCAACTGATTAAGAGAAACAACTAGCTGGGTGTCGTCAGCATAGCTTACCAGTTGGATCCCAAAGGAGGCAACTACTTCTGCCAGGGGCGCCATATAAACATTAAACAGTGTGGGGCTGAGGGAGGAGCCCTGTGGCACCCCACACTGTAATGGCATTGCTGGAGAGCAGCTATTTTCTGTAAAGACCTTAAAGGATCTGTCACCAAGAAAGGACTCCAACCACAGGGTCCGATTACGATCTCGTCAGGAAGGCCTCCAGATGGATACCGGAACGTGCAAATCCGATTCGAAGCCTATGTTTCCGACCGAGTCATCACCCGCTCTGAACTACCAAGAACAATGCGAAGATCTCGTCTATGTCAACCGAATCGTTTACGGAACCCAATCCTGTCCGACCAACTCATTCGCAGACGAATCGTGCCACGTAATGGAGCCAGATTCCGACCGAGAGAATACGATGCACGATTTGGACAGCTGTAGCGCCTCAGTCTCAGTGAGACGAAACAGCTGTCGGAATTGGACTTCAGGGAGCTGTAACAGGCCCCCTTGCCCCCAGAGCCCTCTGAATCGGTCACGGGGAGTGGCTATGGGTTCCCCGATCCAGGCATGCACAGTGTGGCGGCAACATGGGGTGCTCTCCACAGGCTGTACGCTTCTCCCCACCCACCCCTTTTTTGCTATGGGAGCCTGTGTATGTGTCGGTACACGGGCTCTCATAGAGTTCAATGGGAGTCAGAGCGAACCAAACCCGTCAGCATACGGCTGCATCATACTGTTTTGGTCGGACTTGCTCAGCACGATTCACTTGTAAAGCCCTCCGGATCAAATCTGGCCTATAGTCAGGTAAGCTAGTGGCACCTTACCCTCTGCGCACGCACTCGAAGTAGCGTCCAAATCCTAAAATAGGAAATAGGAAAAAAAAGGTTGATTGTAGCATGCAGTCATACATAAACACAGACACACAATTGGCCTAATATGGAATGAGTGTGCCGAGTAGAGCATGTCCTAGATGAAGGGCAGCTAGAGGGAAAAATGGGCTACAACCTTGATGTACTGTCTCTGGCCTGCCACTATTAGGTGGACCTGGCAGGGCAAATCAGGACATGAGCATAGGAGGGGAGGTTGAGTAACGGGCCCCCTGTATGGGGGCAGAGGGCTACCTATAGGGTCAGCCGCGCTCGAGGCTCAGAGGAGCTCATTGACTCTGATAGTAGAATAAGCCTGACGTACTGTGGAGAGGAGGAATACAGCAGACACAAAGACCCCTCTGCAGGTGAGGTAATAAAATTAGGGTAATGAGAAACATAGGCCAAGTGATGGCTTGCTAGGAAGGCACATGGCTAATCATCAATAACCATGTATGCAGGGGCCCCTGTCCTACAGTGAAAGCTGTTCATAATGAGTGCACAAAGGGGGGAATGTGGGGGAGCCTTGCTAAGAGGGCCCAGATCGCAGGCGGATGAAAGGCTCAAAACAGATAGGAATAAGGGATTTAGAAATTCAGCCCTTTCAGTGAACATGATCACTGGTCAAGGCGCCCGTGTCGGTATATTGTGGTATGCTCGTACACCAAAAGGGGGGAAGGGCCTCAGGGCCGTGAGGTGATGGCTCCGACGAAGAGGTGCCCCTGGGCGGGAATACATAGCGGGACAGTCGTCATAATCAAGTGCTGCTCGGCTGGACCTCAAATGCAGGGGTTCAAAGCCTGCTGAGCAGTCCATGTCTGAGGGAGGACAACCAAACAAGTCGGAGCCTAAATAAATTGTAAAAAATGAAAAAAACAGGCAACTGGCAACGGAAGTCCCGTCCCAGTTCTTACCTTTGTGACGGATACCTCGCACCGGTTTGTGCAACAGGAAGGGGGAGAGGCACTGACTGGCCCGCTTGATTTATGGCACCTGTTGGAGCCTAAGCTCCGCCTATCCAACCAACGGCAGAAAGTGAAGAGGTACTCCAGAAGGGGAGAGAACCTCGGAGAAGGGTCCTAAAATGTAATACGGACCTTGAGAATCAAAAGAACCAAAAATACTAAAAAATAGTACCAGAACTCATGCAGGGGAAAGCCTTTTTGAGAAGCTCAAAAATATGAGCCGGGTAGTAAATGGAAAATGGCAAAGCTCTGTTGGGACAGCTAAAAAAAGACAGTCCAACATGGGATGGTAATGGTCTCCACAGCTTTATTGAAATTACAAGGTGGAAGTCGACCTAATGGGGATATCAAATGGCAAATACAGGCCAGTGCCATATATATCCATGTATGCAACAAGGAATGAAAGGGACAGCTGACAGGGCAGCAGTCGAAGATGGAAAAGTATGACCCTCAAAACTTAGTTGAAAAACCAAAAGACTAGTACAGGAAAAGACCATACATCTTGGTTCGTGGAGGTATGAAAGATGGGTTCTCCCTGGTGGAAATGTTTAAGTAAAGGTCTCGGTGCCTAGAAGCTACACGTGTTCTGTGCGTGGACCGTAAACGATTGGAGTGTACAAAATGTGTAAGTACAGCTACCAGAGGGACAGTCTGGTTAAGTGGAGGGGAGAATCTCAATCCTTGTTACAGACATCGGTGGACAGGCATCCAGACATGGTCTAAATAAAGCAAACACAAGGAGATGATGGACAGAATGCTGAAACATTTCAGACACTCACCCCCAGTCACAGATCTGGGTTGAATCCATCATCGTTCTTTAGCTCACTTCGCCACCCCAGTTCAGACACAGCTATATTCAAATCAGTCTTGACCCTGTGCCTCATGGGAACAGACCAGCCAAAACTGCCAAGCCATGTCTTCCCAGGACCGTAAACAAGCATCCTGGGACTGGTTTTGGGCTACTAGCTCTCATCAGCCAGGCTAGCTTGAATCCAGTGGCAAAGTGAGCAAGGGACCCACGTCTGGGCATACCCTGCCAACTTAGGGCGAACAAAGCAAACACAAGAAGATGATGTATGTGTGCGAGGGGAAAGAGATCCTCATCCCTTACTCATCATATAATAAGCGAGAAGCCTTCATGTGCTGGTTCTTGCCCAGAGACAGGGGGAGATGCCCCTTTCCCCCTAAATTGAAACTAGTTTTGCAATGGTGTGTCTGGGCTAGAGTTTGAATTTCCGTTATTTGGGATAAAATCCAATTGATACAAGTAGATCCGGTTGATGTTTGTATTTTTTATTCTTGTTGGTAGCTGCAAACGAAAAAAGGATGGCACAGCCAACACGTGTTTCGCCCCCTAGTTGGCCACCAGGCCTGGGGCTTCCTCAGGGCGGGTGTTCAGGTAATTCGGTATTTTTTAACGAGGGTTTATAAACCCGAAGATTTCTCTGGTCTCGGCTAATGCCAGGTGCTGCAGTTGTCCAAGTCGTGGTAGTAAGCCAAAACTGCCAAGCCATGTCTTCCCAGGACCGTAAACAAGCATCCTGGGACTGGTTTTGGGCTACTAGCTCTCATCAGCCAGGCTAGCTTGAATCCAGTGGCAAAGTGAGCAAGGGACCCACGTCTGGGCATACCCTGCCAACTTAGGGCGAACAAAGCAAACACAAGAAGATGATGGGCTGAGTGCTGAAACTTTTCAGACACTCACCCCCAGTCACAGATCTGGTTTGAATCCATCGTTCTTTAGCCCACTTCACCACGCAAGTCTAAAGAGACCCTGTGTAGGAGGACAGCCCAAACGTCAATAAATGCAATCCAGGTACCCATTTTGGTAAGCAAAAAAATGATATACCCATGAGAGGGTGTACATGGGTCAGCAGAAATAATGCTCGCAGCACCCATTATGTGTAGATTTGACTGAACCAGGGATATCATCATTTAAGCCCCTGCTGTCAGTGCGTAACCTGAAGACCCAGTGCTGCTCCTTCCTGAATAGGAACTGGGACGTGTTGGTGATGGGCTGTGTAATATTGAGCTTTTGTTCCCGAGGCGAAAGCCGGGAACCTCTTCTAAGTTGTGAAATAGTAGGCGAGTGCTTTTAAAACTGTGGTTTTTATTCATCCTTGCTGCTATTCGTTTTTACCTGTGTTTTTAAACTTTGGAAACTGTTTTATTCACCGCATAGTCGAAGCTCCACCGAGCGACCCGATACTCTTGGGGGTCCTGGGGTTGACCGGACTCCTCCTTGGGATAGCCGCCATCTTAGGGGCTACAAGGCGGAGGCGGTCTAGTGATTGTCAAATCTGCATAAAATGCCGAGTCAACTGCGCACGCGCAGCTTTGTTCCTGAGGCGGAAGCCGGGAACCTCTTCTAAGTTGTGAAATAGTAGGCGAGTGCTTTTAAAACTGTGGTTTTTATTCATCCTTGCTGCTATTCGTTTTTACCTGTGTTTTTAAACTTTGGAAACTGTTTTATTCACCGCATAGTCGAAGTTCCAACGAGCGACCCGACACTCTTGGGGGTCCTGGGGTTGACTGGACTCCTCCTTGGGATAGCCGCCATCTTAGGGGCTACAAGGAGGAGGCGGTCTAGTGATTGTCAAATCTGCATAAAATGCCGAGTCAACTGCGCACGCGCAGCTTTGTTCCTGAGGCGGAAGCCGGGAACCTCTTCTAAGTTGTGAAATAGTAGGCGTGTGCTTTTAAAACTGTGGTTTTTATTCATCCTTGCTGCTATTCGTTTTTACCTGTGTTTTTAAACTTTGGAAACTGTTTTATTCACCGCATAGTCGAAGCTCCACAGAGCGACCCGATACTCTTGGGGGTCCTGGGGTTGACCGGACTCCTCCTTGGGATAGCCGCCATCTTAGGGGCTACAAGGAGGAGGCGGTCTAGTGATTGTCAAATCTGCATAAAATGCCGAGTCAACTGCGCATGCGCAGCGGACGCGCGCAGCGGGCGCGCCGCGGGCCCGCCAAGGGCGCGCCAAAGGCAAGCCCGTCTGCCCCCGTCCGCGTCCTGTCCAGTCCCAGGCCCGAGACCCCTGCCCAATTCGACACCACATCCGATATGCCTACACGCCGGAACTATTCCTCTAAGGTGCTGAAAGAACTCAGACTAGCATATACGGCTCTAACTGGCCATAATGCTGGCTGTCGGCAATCCTTCCCACACCATCTAGAAGGACCAGTAGCATGTAAAGAATGTACCTACAGATGCACAACTCACACTATGACCACCCAAAAAGCGGAGGCTGAACCATCTACAAGCTGCTTCAAGCCAATATTTCTATTATGTAATACCAGGTCCTTAGCAAAACACCCTATTGAAATTTGGGACATGATGAATTCATATTCCCCCAATTTGTGTTTTTTCACAGAAACCTGGCTAAATGCATCCAATCACCCTCAGATTAACCTAGCGATCCCAGAAGGATACAAGTTTATACATCTAGACAGACAAGGAAAAATAGGTGGGGGAATTGCAATTGGGTTCAAAGAACATTTAAAGGTTCAATGGACAGACACACACCTGTCTCCCACACTGGAAGTCGGCTTCTTCAAATTGAGCCTATCCCCCACTGAAACCTGGAACGGAGCTTTGATCTATCGTCCGCCAGGTCCTAGGTCCAAATTTGTAAATGAATTAATAGAACTATTCGCGCCCCATACACTAGCAGCTAAGAACTTCATTCTGCTTGTGGATTTCAACTTTCATGGAGAGGACCTAGGCAACCCAGATACCGACAACCTCCTAATAAGTCTCAAACAAATGGGCCTCTCCCTCCTCTCAAATGCCCCCACACATAGAGAAGGACACGCGCTGGACCTGATCTTCTCCTCGGTGGAGGATCTCCATGTTCTCCCCCCCCTTCCTCTAACATGGTCGGACCATTTTTTGGTCCCTTTTACCTTCAACAACGGAACCGCACCGGCCCAATGAATCCAGAACATCGCGCCTCTCAATGGCGAAGACCTTGGAACAACTTAGCGCTAGAAGCATTTTCAGCTATGTACAACACTCTACCCCCGGCCTGTCCCTCGTTAGAATCAGACCCCTCGGAGCTGCTGGAATCTTTCTCTTCCAAACTCACCAAAGTATTCGACACACTAATCCCGATAAAAAAAATCGCCCCTACCAAACTACGAAAATCTGCCTTATGGTACTCCGAAGAGCTTAGATTAGAAAAATCGAAATGCAAAGGTTTGGAGAGGGCCTGGCGAACAAGTCACTCCTCCCCAGATCGCAAGAGATACAAACTCTCTCTGGCAACCTACCACCAGAATATAAAATCAGCCAGAAAAACATTCATTCTAAAACAAATCGATATGGCATCCAACTCTGCAAAAACCTTGTTTACAATTGTAAAAGACTTCGTTAACCCCCAGGCGTGCAAATTGCCTCAATTAGAGTCCCAATCCTTATGCGACTCATTAGCAGCTTACTTTGAGGACAAAATTAATTTGATCTATTCCAATCTGGCCCCAACTCAATCTTACATCAACCCTCCTCTGATAAGACATTTGGAACCTGAAAGACAGTCTACAAGTAAACTCAGTCAATTCACACCACTAACGGTTCCTGAAGTCCACTCCCTTCTCGCATCAGCAAAGTCCGGCTCGCCCGTTGACCTTTGCCCTCCCAGGGTTATGGCCCTCATTGCACCTTGCTGTGCCTCGGATGTTGGAGCAATCTTTAACTGCTCCATAGAATCAGGCATCATACCTCCAAGCTGGAAGGAAGCTTTCGTCCGACCGCTACTGAAAAAGCCGACAGCAGACCCCCTCACGTTCGCAAATTACCGTCCTGTCTCGCTACTTCCACTGTTGGCAAAATCCTTAGAAGCAGCGATAAATAAACAGCTGAGTCACTATCTGGAAGTGAACGAACACCTGGACCCATCGCAATCTGGTTTTAGGCCAGGCTTCAGCACTGAAACCGCTATCTTAGCGGTTACAGACTCCTTGAGGCGAGAAATGGACGTAGGAGGATCAGCAATACTGGTGCTCCTAGACCTATCTGCAGCATTCGACACGGTGGCCCATTCCAAACTGACTGAAAGATTGAGACACTGTGGCATTCAAGAACAAGCTTTAAAATGGCTCCAAAACTTCCTGACAGGAAGAAACCAAACTACCATGCTAGGGCCTTTCAGATCTGGCAAACATGGGCTTGATAAAGGGGTTCCTCAGGGATCTTGCCTAAGTCCTACGTTGTTTAATCTCTACATGTCCCCACTAGCCAAAATCGCGGAAGCAAATGGATTTGAGATTATTTCATATGCGGACGATACGCAACTCATTTTCAAAATCAAGCCAAACTCCCCAACTGAAAACTTATGTTTTTCAGCAGGAATGTCTGCCATTTCCAAATGGATGACAGAGAACCTCCTCCAGATGAACCCAAGCAAAACAGAGATACTACTGGTAGGAAAAGCATCTCTCTCTTGGTCCCCAGACTGGTGGCCTAAAGACCTGGGCACGGCCCCGACACCGAAGGATAGAGTGAAGAATTTGGGGTTCATACTAGACAAAACCCTCTCCATGAAAGACCATGTTGCCTCAATCTCCAGCTCCTGCTACTACAGCCTTCGGCTGTTGAGAAAGATGCTGCCGTATCTTCCCACTAAACACCGGAAAACATTAGTTCAGGCGATGGTGATTTGTCGCCTCGATTACGGCAACGCATTGCTGGCCGAACTCGGCGTTTCCCTGTTAAGAAAACTTCAAGTCATTCAGAACACGGCTGCCCGAATGATCTTGCACCGTCCGCCCGGCTCGTCTTCAGCCCCCATTCTAGTGGAACTACATTGGCTGCCTATCAGGAAGCGGGCCCAATTTAAGACCTGTTGCCTTACCTTTAAAGCACTAAACGGCCTGGGCCCTAAATATTTGGCCAATAAACTAATGAACAGAACCCCGATTCTAAACCTACGCTCCAATACTCTGGAACTGTTGAAAACACCTAGAATTCTGCGAGCACGCACAGGAGCAAAGTCATTTTCTTGCCTGGCGCCTCGATACTGGAATCTGCTGCCAATCGACATTCGGAAATGCTCATCCTTCACCACGTTCAAGAAAAAACTGAATACCTTGGTATTCCTTGCTCCATAATGAAAATAAGGATGCACCACCTTCCCGCTCGCTCGTCCTCTGGGAAGAACAAAGCAAGCGCTGAGATGCCCCCGGGTGATTCACGCGCTATACAAATGCCCTTAACATAACATAACATAACATAATATTTAGTTTGTCTAGAACAACCCATGTGAAATTATTGGCATCATGCCCTTTTTCCAGGAAGTCTGTAGTGAGCTTGTTGATCTGTTTCTTGCAGAGTATTGTGCTCCTATGCTCCAGCATCCACGTCTTCACCTTCCTCGTGGTCATACTTACATACCTCAGTCCGCATGGACAAGTAATGAGGTAAATTAAACACTCTGAGTTACAGTTAGTGTGTTGTCTAAATTCCCATGAGAGGCCCGTACCTATGTCTATGGTGGTAGTATGTATGATTTGTGCACAGACACTGCAGCTTTCACAAGGAAAATGCCCCTTCACTGGTCGGAGATTCCAGAGTGTATTTTGTTGGGGCGACCGTTTGCCCTGTGGTCTAGTGTGGACTAACTGATCCCTGAGGTTGGCGCTCAAGCCTCTTTTGTGTGTATGACCCATCCAATTAATGACAAAGGAAGAGAGGTCAAATTATCTAAAAGCGCTTTCACTTTTTTTAGAGTATTGCCATAATTGAACGAGAACAATTGATCATAATTATTCGGCACATATATTTCCAAATATCTAATAGATCGAGACAATATCCATTGCATAGGCAATGGGTAGTACCTTACAGTTGAATTAAACAGCAGTATTTCGGTCTTGGCTTGATTTGATCTATAACCCTCTAGCTTTATAAAAGCTTGTATTTCTTCGAAAACGGTCTGAATATTTATAAGATCAGCTTTCAGGTATAAAATGACGTCAGCAGCAAATCATTTTATCTCAGCCATCCCACTAAGTGGGGATAAAACCTGAGGATGATTACACATTTTAATTGCCAAGGGTTCAATAAACAAAGAGAACAGGAGAGGGGACAGTGGGCATCCCTGCCTAGTCATTTGTCTTATCCATATCACCCTTGCCTGTTCTCTATTTATGATCATTTTAGCCTCTGATCCTACATAGAGTCTTGTAATATTTTGACAAATGGGGAGGGAAACACAAATTTGCATAGTAAAAAGAACAAAGCCTGCCAGTCAACAGGGTCAAAGGCCTTTTCCGCATCAAAATAGCTGCCTTGACCTTGCTGACTGACAGGTAATCAATGGCCTGCATTAAAAAATATGTGTCAGCAGCCATTAATCTTTGTGGTAAAATCCCGTTTGATCTCTATGGACCACCTGTTGCAGACACAGAGCCAACCGTGATGCCTAAATTGTCATAAATAATTTATAATCGTGTATTCGGATCCCTCACCTGGACAATTACATGTCTACTATTTTGAACTTTGGTAACCTAAGCCAAATATTATCGATGGCTTTCCTTGTATAGTTTTTGTTTATAAGCCTTATTCCCAGATATTTACTCCAAAATAAAAAAAAAGTACTTTAATTGCTCTTTTGCACTGGCCAGGTCCTGATGCAAAATGGTTGTCTGAGACACTGATCTACCAAGATCTAACCTTCACCTAGACCTTTCTAGAGCTGCCTGGAGGGCTTATATTTTTTGTAATCGCTGCTTATTTATTCTTGCCTTGTACAAAATAACCTGGCCTCTGAAAGCAGCTTTAAAAGCTTCCCAAACTGAAAATATTGAGGCCGAATTCTCCTTAAATTCGAAAAAGTTCTGAATAAAAAGCTCCATTTCTTCAATCCATCCTAGGTCTTCAGGTAAGGATTTATTGAACTCCCAACAAGGCCAATTCTTCGCCCCTCCTCCATCTATTTTGACTATAACAGAGACTACTGAGTGATTGGAGAAAGAATTCGTAATTATCTCAGACGCCCCTCTTTCTAACCAATTCAATTCAATAGTTCTTTATTCGGTGGTTAAAAACCATCATAAAAGAGTACATTATAATACAATTTTTTAAAAAGCATTAAATCAATATACAAGAACATTGAATGAGACTATAAGCATAAAATTCATTATCACTATACAAACATCATAAAAAACCTGATCGCTATTGGAAAATGGGGAATCCTATAAGGTCGTTAACAGAACTATCCTCTAGTTATCCTGAGTCTTAGTGCAAATTTCAGGAAACTGATAACAGAGCATAAGGTTAGTGGGTCACTGGCCCTTTGTAAAAAGATCAGTGCATCTTTAGCATGGATAAACCTAGACTTTTTTAAAATCTCCTTTAAAAATCTGCGTCTTGGGGTTGCATACCAGGGGCATAGAAGTACAAAATGAAGGGTGTCCTGCGGAGACTTATTGTCGCAACCGCAGGCACCCTTCTACTCAATTGAATGACTAAAACCAGCTGGTTCAGCTAATAAAAAAGGTAAAAAATTGAGCCTAAAACGTGCCATTAAAAACCTGTCTTGGGCATTATACACAACACATAGGTAAGGTTCAATCCCGTCATTAGTTTCAAGTCTGCTATGAGTGATCACTGAGGGTTTAGCCCCTTCCACAATGGATCTGACAAGAGATCTTTGGTCCCAAAAATTTCTCTTAAGGGTCTTCTTGTCCTGTAGGGTAATCCTTGACGGGTTTAGGTACAAATCATTACGGCCCATACTATCCAGGCTAGATTTCACGTAATTCAGCCATGGGATGTTTAGGCTTTTATCCCTCCCTAAACAATCTGTTAGGATCTGTCTGATTAGTACAGCTTCCGGGTTACACCAAATTTTTAACCACACCAGGATTGGTCTGAGTTTAATCAGATCCTCTAGATAGGGTCTTCCCAGTTCTCTATGTGCGATAAAAGCAGGTGTGCAATTAGGGACTTTTAGGATTGAGCGAAAAATGTTGTTTTCTTCCCTCTGCAGTGGGTCAAGGTTTATAAAACCCCATACTTCTGAACCATACGTGACTCTAGAACAACACATCGAGCTATACAGGTTCATTGATTGTTCCGGGGACCAGCGCCCAACTCTCCTCCCATATCCTGCTATTGCCCCTGTTGATGCCGCCAATTTGCCGCATCTTTCCTGTACCAGTGGGGCAAATTTCAGGCCCTCATCGAACAGCACACCTAGATATGAAAAAGATTGCGCCCTGTCTAGCGTGTGATTCCCGATTTTATAAGTAAAGCTGGTCCGGGGTTTGTGACCTGCTGTCATCACATACGATTTTTTTTAATTGACAGACAGGTCTAGCGCACCCATAAATTCAACAAACCCGTCGATTAAAATCTGAAGACTTTTAGGGGTGCGTGCCTAAAGGACCGCGTCGTCTGCATACAGCAGCACCGGGATGTTGCGTGCACCTACCCTTGGACAGTCTGTTTTTAAATTAATTAAAAATTGTTCTAAACTATTTATATATATGGAAAATAAAAAAGGGGCCAGTATGCAACCCTGCCTGACACCACTAGTGCATTTAAAGGGATCAGTCAACCCCCCATCCATGTTATAACGCACTCTGGCAGAGGTCTCTCTGTGCAGTTCCCTCAGCGTGCAAATAATACCCGGGTCAACCCCTAAATGACTCAACATTAACCAGAGCTTGTTCCTATTTACGTGGTCAAAAGCCGCAGCCAAATCCATAAATCCCAAGTAAATGGCTTCTTTACTAGCTTTTGTATATTTGGCGACCAACATATAGAGGTTCAGGCATTGGTCGGTAGTGTACCTACCTGAACGAAAGCCATACTGAACATCCGATGTAATATTATTATCCTCAGCCCAATCGATCAGTCTGTTCAGTATGACTCTTCCTAAAATTTTAGCCGGAACGTCTATCAGGGAGATTGGGCGATAACATTGGGGGTTATCTCTGTTACCCTTCTTAAAAATGGGTACTATAATGGCTGACGACCAGGACCTAGGCAAGCCCGCCATAATAGCAGCATTTATTACTCTGGTTAAAATGGGGGCCCATAATTCCACGTTACTCAAAAACAGGTCCGGGGGGGTCCCATCAGGACCCGGGGCTTTGTTTTTAGTTAGTCCCTCTATGCCCAAAACTATTTCTTCCAGCGTGAACTCTAGGAACTGTCCCTGCGTAGCCACCCACCTCTCCTCTATACTGTCCCCCTCCCCATGGTTATACAAGCCCTCAAAATACGCTGTCCACTGTTCCGGGAGGATGTTTGTGGCAGCTGAGGGAGATGCTTTGTCCTGAAAACAAGGGGTATTTATTATTTTCCAAAATTCCGTTATATCCCTATTTTCAGAGGCCTCCCTCAAAGCCGCCCACGCTTCCCCCTGCAGCGCGACTTTCCTTCTTATAAGTTCCTTCTTGTAATTTAGTCTGCACATGTGGACTTTTGGTAGGTCCCTGGATTTACTGCTGAGGGCTTTTTTTAAATCCCTCAGAGATCGTGTACAGTCCACATCAAACCATCTCGGGCAATTTGGGGGGGGTCTTTGCTGGAGCCTTGGTGCGCAACAATCCGTCCACCAGTTTGGTTAATTGGCCAAAAGCGTGGGTTAAACTAGCCCCCTCAACTGACAAGTCTAGATATTTGTCAATACATGATTTACCTTTATCCATTAAGGACCGGTAAAATCTTTCGCCATCTAATTTCGCCCACCTGAGTCTTCTTCCTTGGTCTATTGCTCTCTCGGCAATGTCCTCAGCTGGGGTCCACTTTCGTTTAGGCAGATAGAAAAACTCCATAACCAAGGGATTATGGTCGCTAAAGGGGCTCCACTCAATTCCCACAGTGATAATACGGTGCTTTAGGCATCTGGGGACAAAAATATAGTCAATAAAGGAAGAGCACCCTCTGCCTTTAAAGGTGGGTGGAAGAGTGCCATCTTGCCCCAGTGGAATTAAGTCAATCGTGTGCTCCAGATCATGAGAGGAAATGAGCTTTCCTAATTCTACACCGTTCAATGAATGGCTAAAATGAGGACCTTTTTCTACTGGGCAATTTGACCAATTAGCGTTAATGGGAAACAATAGGGGGCATAAATGACAGTTCATGTCACCCACTACTATTGTCAGTGGGGTCGCAGCGCCATTAGCCGGTGCCAGCTCTTGACTCAATCTATGGTCTAGTTCGCCCAAAGTGGGACTACCATTTCCTAGGGGGCCAGTGTTGTACACATTAAACAGCACTAGCCTTACCCCTTTATTCCTAAACCTTAGAGCTTGAATATTCCAAGCAAACCAATCTGCACTGGACCAGGAGCCTTCAATATTTAAGTCAACGTATATTGACAGACCTCCTTTAGCACGACCTGAGGAGGTTTTTTGTGCAGGTATGAAGAAGCATTTGTATCCTGCCAGGTGAAATTGGGAGTTATCTGTGGCCCAAGTTTCTTGCAGGCAAATTATGTGGAAATGAGCAATATATTGCTGCCAGTCCACATTTCCAAATTTGCCGGCCAAGCCAGCTATGTTCCATGAGATTATTCTCAATCCCTCTTCCACTCTTTTGACAGGCCCTGTCCCAGACATCCTTTGAAAATTGATCGGTAACCCAGTTTTGGGGCTATGAGGTAACTTCTGAGAGTTCTTGCCCTGCTGTGTTTGATTTAGGGCTAATCCTCGTAATCCTGGGGGTGTGTGTGGGCGTCCCCTCAACGTGTAATAAGGGGCTTCCAACATATGTGATGAGCTCCTGCGCCTGCCCACCTCTAGGAGTACCTGGCTAACCTCCTTCGCCGGAAGGGGAGTAGCCAATGTCCCCCCTCTATTATCTAAACCTCCCCCTGCCAGGGAATCCCGACCAGTTTCTATGTTAATGGTATCCTGTTTTGGTGAGGTATGCTGGGACATTAGTCAGTCGTTCTCATCTAGCGATCTTAATGGGTTAAATCTATTTGCCCAACCTGGGTATAATCTTTCTCTGGTTCCTGCCAGTCCATGGGAACCATGTGGTGCCCTATTTGGGAGGGAGTATAAGCCCTCCCCTCTTCTCCATATTACGTTATGCCCTTCAAAAGTTTCCTGCTGTCTCGGATAAAAATAACTAAGGGGCAGCGGCCTTATGACACTCGAACGGTCAGTAAAGCCATATCTGGTAATATGTTCAACCACCCCTCTGTCCTTAAAATTTGCGATGATACAATTGCCTTCTATATTTTTATGTGTATGTCCAATCCAGTTCACTCTCCTAACCAATAGGATTTCCCTATCCAAATTGGGTGCTAGTGGTCTGTTTAGAGTCAGCCAGTGGGTAAGTTTATTCTTTAACTCCTGATGTGTTTCGCTCTGACCTGGCTTTAATTCCGGGGTCCCAGCGAACACCACTACGAGTGGACATGACTCCGGTGGCAAATTTATTGTAGGCAATGCGGCATTGGGGTTAGATATTACAGGCCTTTCTGTGTGATGTGCTAATCGCGTTATGGGGGCCAAAGGCAGTTGGGGCAGCCTTTCCTGCTGGTGTACGCCTAATTCAGTTTTGGTGTCTGAACCTCCATCACTACAGTCTGTGGCCTTCTGCCCTTGCAGGTGCGAGACCGGGGCTTTATGTATCTGTGCGGTTGTTGTATAAACAGCCCCTTTAGTACTATTATTTGTCTCCCTGTGTGGAGATACATTAATAACAGACATAATAGGAGTGATAGGCAGGCTCCTTATATCCCCTCCAATACCGGCATTTTTCTTCCTATTTTTAAGTTCGCTCATGATCCTATCCAATCGGCTTGTCAGTGGTTTTAATTGATTCACAATAAAAATTTCTAATTGAGATTGTAAAACCAACGTAATTTGCGACAGCCATGTTGGAGGCTCTGAGGAAAAAGATGTCTGTACTGCTCGGTCAACCCCGGCAATTCTACTAATCGTAGGGTGAGTCAAAAGGTGAGAGGGGCTATCTATGCTTTTTTTGGGCTTCTGCTTCCTGGGGCCGCCCTTCTTTTTCTTTTGTGTGGAGGCGCTTTTGGTTATGCCTCTAGTCTCCCTGGACATACTGGCGGATAGTTGGGCGCAAGGAATATCCTGCTCACTTGTCTCTAGTGGTACGGGGGGTGCGAGTAACATGACCTCCTGGTTATCATCAAAGGAGCCTCTAGATGAGTCAGGAGCTAAGTGCGTGGAGAGACGCCTTTCTGTTCGCTCGATTTCGCTCGATACCACCCCTAATGCCCTTTTGAGCATAAGATCTATTGCTGTGGGCTGCATAGTAACCGGGAGTGGTGAACAGGGAAGTGAGTTTTGCGCCTGAAGGGCAAATGGCGATGTCATCTTTGCCCTTTTTGATCGTGTCCCCGTTTTGCCTGACATATATCTAGCGCCTGATGGCCCTGCCCTTAAAAATATGTTGGGGAAATAAAGCACCCTCCTTCAGGCCAGTCCTGCACCAAGTCCCTCGTTTAGTGAGGCCGTTTGCACCCCACCAGCCTTATTGCCACTTACCCCGAACACAAAACTAACACAGAAATGGACCCAGTGTTAATCTTTTAGGTACCAATACAATGATCTACCTGTACCCCCTGAGTCACAAGCCGCTTCCAGCGCAAACAGGAATCAATATCAATAGTCAAGGGGGGTGGCCCAGCCCGGCCTCCTCCGGCCCCGGACGGCCACAGACGGTCCCGCCCTTGTCCCGGGCTTCTCCCGGCGGCACCCGCGCGCGTCCCGCGCAGCGGCAGGCGGCGAAGAGTAAATAGGCGTGGTCTGATAGGCGGGTGGGCGGGCAGCAGCGCACCTGAGATCACGCACGGACTCCTGGTCAATGGAGTCCCGTGCACAGCCTGACCTCCCTTGCGGCAACACCCAGGTTCCTCCCGCGGCTCCTCCAGACACAGCAGCGTTGGTGGCAATTCGCAGCCTCTCATGGCGATGCGGGACTCGCGCCAGCGGGTTCCGCGACCTTCTTTGAAGGGATGTGGGCGGAAGGGCGGGCAGCAGCGCACCTGAGATCACGCACGGACTCCTGGTCAATGGAGTCCCGTGCACAGCCTGACCTCCCTTGCGGCAACACCCAGGTTCCTCCCGCGGCTCCTCCAGACACAGCAGCGTTGGTGGCAATTCGCAGCCTCTCGTGGCGATGCGGGACCCGCGCCAGCGGGTTCCGCGAGCTTCTTTGAAGGGATGTGGGCGGAAGGGCGGGCAGCAGCGCACCTGAGATCACGCACGGACTCCTGGTCAATGGAGTCCCGTGCACAGCCTGACCTCCCTTGCGGCAACACCCAGGTTCCTCCCGCGGCTCCTCCAGACACAGCAGCGTTGGTGGCAATTCGCAGCCTCTCGTGGCGATGCGGGACCCCTTATTGCCAATATCAACTATTTTTCAAGTTGACATGTCTGGATATTGGGTAAAGTTTTCAATAAGCAATAATCGCCCCTCGGATAGACCTCATTGGCTACGATACTGCCACTGCACTCTTTCTAACCATTTATCAACCAGAAAAATATCTATACGCGAGGCAAACCTGAGCTTAGAGGAATAGCAGATGAACTGTGAACACCCTGGATGTTCTAAGCGCCATGGCTCTATTAAGGCCAGATCATATTTCATACTATTCAACAATTTTATTGTTTTTGGTTTTAGCTGTTTCTTAGTTTTATTTGACGTATCCAACCTAACATCTTGA
The DNA here is from genome assembly GCF_964204655.1 of Triturus cristatus. NCBI lineage: Eukaryota > Metazoa > Chordata > Amphibia > Caudata > Salamandridae > Triturus > Triturus cristatus. The sequence continues at coordinate 1,690,119,886 of NC_140589.1, forward strand.
ATATAATTAAAATCCCCTCCTAAAACTAAGGACTCCTAATAAAATCAATAAGTCATACATTTTCTGCAATGCCTCAATATCACTGAATATGGAACCATAAGATCCAGAATAACTTGCTCCACTACTCAAACCTATATGCTAGAAAGTAATATCCCAACCCCAAGAACAGCAGAATTTGCTGATGCAAAGTAAGGGTGAGTATATTTGTTAGGCAAGGAAAATTTGGGAGTATTTGACTTAAAATGTGTCTCCTGGACGAATATAATCTGAGGGGGAAAAGGATGATAGCCAAATTAACAGAGGACCCGCTTTTCGATTATTCAGCAATCCGTTCACATTACAAGTGACTATCCTAATCCTCTGCATCCTTTACTATCTCTCACAAAAACTCACTCCAATCTTCATCTTCCTTTTTTTACATCTGGTTTGAATAATATTTATTAAAAAGAAAATATTTGGCTCTTCACCTGCTCGTTTTTCGCTGCAACCCATTCCCCTCTCCACCCCCAGACACTCCCTGAACACGATGTGATAACCCCTTTGCCTTCCTGCTTCGCACCCAGTGCCCACTACAAAGGGTGGCATGGAATCATACTCAGTGCCCACCCATCCATAGCGCACCCCATCTCCAACCCATACTGATCATATCCTTCTTTTCAGTCACACCTTTAACTTTTGAATAACTTTAAGAAGGTTTATGCTTCTTCCAGTGACACAAACAACTTAAATTGACCTTTCCATAAAACCTTTAGTTCAGCAGATTGAAGCACAGAAGCCTGCCCTCCTAGAAGCCTAAACTCATGCACCAATTCTTGAAAGGCCTTCCAGCACCATGCTGAGGCCACTGACAAATCATGTCCAAGACATAAAATGATTTCTGCTAAATAGCTCTGTTCAATAATTTTTCTTTGATCCGAAAGTGAGAAGAATTAACTTAAATTGTTAGTGGATATTTGGCATCCGCAGCTCGCTCAAAGGGCACTGTGTGTGCTCGCATAATCGTAAGATCATCTGGAGCTCAAGGTAGAATGTACTTGTTAATCAATCAATTCATTAGTTGTGGCATGGACTGGACTTCTCCCTGAGTCTCACTTCCTTCCGGAATTCCAGTGAATATTAAATTCAAGCGCATGGAGTGATTTTCCATAGACTCCAGCTTAATCTCTAGCTGGCAAACCTTGCTTAGCTCCAGAGAAAAAATGATTATGAAATTGTAATAGCTCATCTTTAATGTCCAATGTTCTGTGTTCAGCTTCTTGGATTTGCTTAGATAATATCACAAGGTTTTCTTCTATTTTGGACAACCTTTGGTTCATCATTGCGATATCTAGAGCCTGTTGAATCTTTAAGCCCCGTATCTCAGCTAATATTGTGTCCAATGCTGTCTTTAAGGGCTCTGGCAGGGAATCCTGGCTACCACTGTTAGTGGTGAGAGAGAACAAATGTTCCAGGACCTCCATCTCCATCCCAGTTCCTTCAATTTGATGTAACTCCTGAGGTATAGTATTCAAGTGAGACACTGTTTCAATGGTCTGTGATATTAAAATTGACATAGATCTTGGCCCCTCTGATTCACTTCTGAACCCACACATTGCCTCAGCCGTCAACGATACAGGACCCCCAGGCATCATAGAGATCATAGATGATTGAGTTAAGACTCCATTTGCGAAATCACCTGCCGTATGCTTTATGGTATCGTCAGCCTGAATACTTTTAGAGGGGATTTTGGGGAATAATGGGAAGGTTTTGAAATTTGCTGCAGGCTCTGGCTCACATCCTTTTATCTGACTCTTCATGCCCAGTTGGAGATATTAGCTCTGACTGAAGTGATGAATCCGCTGACCTCGCGGAAGCACTAGATGTTGTAGGCGAAATTTGGGCTTCTTCTTTTGCCATTACCTCCCTCCTTAATGTCTGTGTATGAGGTGAGATCAGCCCAACTGCCCCTGCTGCCTCAGCTACAAGCCAGGGCTTTAATGACAAAACTGCAGAATTTGATGGGCTTTCCATCTGCTTCTCGCGCCACCCAGCTACCTGACTTTGTGAGGCCTTTTTGCGCTACTGCTTGGGTACCGAAGTAGTCGATTTTGGGCGTTGCTGTCACATGACAGTAGGCTGCATGGACCCAGGGTGCGATTGGTGCCACCGCACTGGGCACTGACTTGGGGTGGGGGTGCCATATTTTTGATTTTAAAGTATTAAGAGTATATTATTGTTTTAAAAGCACTTGCTGCCGCATTCCTTGCCTCCAGCAATTTTCAGGCATCAATAAAAATGACAAAACAACTCCTGTGATTAATGTTCTTCCTAGAGAGAGACCAGTGTTTTGTCTAGTGGAAGCTGGGGCTCATCATAAGGTAGCGCAGAGGGTTAATGTGCCTGCTGCAAAGAATGTGTACCACGCAGATCACAAACTGTATATAAAGTAAATAGGTCAGTGAGTTACTGCTTTTGTCAGAGAGATCCTTTTGTTAATTGCAGTTTATACATTAAAATCCTAATATAGAACAGTGAGCTATTAAATGTCATAAAAGAGCTGCCTGCAAACTGAAATGCATATATTGGAGCTATGTCTTTTTTTTTTTTAAACATATTTTATTACCTTTTTATGGTACCACTTGGGCGATCGCCCGACATAATCCAATTGGAGACAATATATTGACATGTTACAAGACATGGGGACACCCACGGGTACAGTTCGTATACATAACCAACAGGAAAAAGCGGTAAACTTTACGCAGACTTTCCCACCCCGCCCGCATTTAAAGTAAATTGTAATACATGGGAATACCCAAAGACCCACAAACATCCAATGGAACTGCTTTACGGGGATTGTGAAGGAAGTGGGGGAAGGACAATGCCCCAGTATGTAGCCCATCTAGCCCATATTTTTCTGTGCTTGTGGGGGCAGCCCCTCCCTTGAAACACTGCAATCTCAGCGCCCATACATTTGTCCAACTCCTGTCGCCACTTTCTTATCATCGGGGGTGAGGTGCCCTTCCATAACTGCGCAATGTCGCATTTGGCGATCGTGAGAGCGAGGAAAAGTAAGTGCTGCTTATAATGGTTTCCGCCGATGCCCTCAGTGCTATGAAGCAGGAATAGTCGAGGGTCATGTGGAAGGTCCCAGGACAATACCTCGTTAAGGCAGGTCAATACTCTGCGCCAGAAGGGCTGCAAAGCGGTGCAGCTCCATACCGTATGGAGAAATTACCCTTCCTCCCTGTCGCAGCGTAGGCATTGAGGAGATGCAATGACTCCCATCCTCCAGAGACGTAGACGGGTGTAATATACACGATGGACATACTTGAGCAGGCTAAGACGTTATCTGGAGGCTACCGCAGGTCCTCGGGGACTAGCTATTGCCTCCGCCCAGTCATCGTCCGTCAGGTCCTGGATGACATCCTGCCATGCGTTCCTCGTTTTGTGGAGAGTCATGATGGAGTGTGTTGTCAGTGTTTGGTAGATTTGTCGGATTTTGTGTGCACCTAGATCACCCATGAGGAGACGGCCCTCCAACAGGTGAAATTCAGGTAGGTCAGGCAGGTTTAGAAGTGAGGGGGTCAAAGCATGGCGTAACTGGAGGTACCTGTAGAACTGGGTTTTATGTAGTTGGAACTCCACCTGCAATTGCTGATAGGATTTGAGAGTGGTGCCCCGCATAACGCCCCCCAGTGTGGAAGTGCCAATCAGGTCCCACTGGCGGAACCCCTTCAATGCAACCACCTGGTGTAGATAATCACCATCTGTACTTAAAGAAGGAGGGGGGGGGACCGGGAGCTAGTTATGGTCCAGTGTCTGTGCTCCGTGTTATATCTATAGTATTTAAATGGAGACACTGTTCCTAGAGAGACAGAGGGAAATATATAAATGAAGCGAGAAGCCTAGGCTAATATTAGGCCCAACTACCTAAGGATAGGGGGGGCATTCCTTAGTTTCTCATGTTGCCCTCACACACCCCGAAGGATGTCATGCTTCATCATTGGGCGTTTGCTCCTCGTCGGGCCGGCGCTGCAATGCCCTACGGGTCCCCCGAAGGGTCACTTTAGCGGAGATCTTTTAGAGAAAACGCCGTTTGGTGCATGCGGGTGTGTGGTTTGGGTCCTAATAAAAAAGATGATGTGTGGTGATGGAGTGTGTTAGTGAAGTGATATCCTAAAAATGTCTAAGGGTTACTGGGATAAAGTTTAATGTGAATAGCACCCTTGACATAATAAAAGACCCGTAGGTTGGGTGTTACCTTATTGAAAGTAATGTACCAATAGGTAACTTGTGTGTGGTCAAGCGGTCGACATGTTTCGCGCCCCAATGGTCCAAAAAAGGATCCCTGGCGCTTCTTCAGGACCAAAAAGGAGTGAAAGTGAATGTGCCCTAAGGGATACTACCCTCAGTTTTCTATCCGGGCGTACACTCCGAAGTAGCACTGAGCAAATTCAGTGATTTTTTCCTCCGACCTATGGTACAAGCAACTCCGGCATACCTGAAAGACACCAGGGACGTCTTGAACCTGATACAAGAGATCAACGAGAACAATACCGAGCCCATCGACCTCCTCTTAACTCTAGACGTAGAGGCATTGTATACAAACATTCCACAAGATGCAACAATCGAAGTAGTTGAACAACTCTTACTCGAGACAGACTTACCTACCAACACCCCTGCGAGCTTCATCACGGAACTGATCATGCTGGCCCTGAAGAACAATTTCTTTATGTATAAGACCACCATTTACCATCAGATACAAGGGACCAGCATGGGGAGCACATTCGCGCCGAGCCTAGCAGGGCTGTACATGGCGCACTTTGAGGCTATTAACATCTTCACTGAGAATAACCCCTACAGAGAGAACATGATCACGTGGAAACGATACATCGATGACGTGCTCATCCTATGGAAGGGTGGTACGGAGACCTGCCAAGAATTCTACACATGGATTAACAACTTGAACCCTCACCTACGTTTTACCAAAACGGAGAGTGTAAAAGAGATCCCTTTCCTGGATCTTCTGATCACCCTCGAGAGGGGTAAACTCAACACTACCATCTACAAAAAAATGACTGATTGTAACAGCCTTCTTGATTTTCACAGCCATCACCCCAAAGCACTGAGGGAAAATTTGCCCTTTGGACAGTTCCTGCGGATCCGCAGGAATTGCAGTGACACCCAGGAATATGACATTCAAGCTAACTCCCTCACATCAAACCTGAAAGAAAGACATTACCCTAACAGGGTCATACAACGTGCATACAAACGAGCCAGGAACAACAACCGCCAGGCACTCCTAGAAGAAAAGACCAAGGAAGCCGATAATACCATCACCTGTGTCACAACCTTCACCCCTCTATCAAACCAAATTAAGAACATCGTGAACCATAACTGGAGAATTCTAAATACAGGTAATCTCATGCTGGAGCGCCCTAGCTTTGCGTTCAAGAGGACCACCAACCTACGGGACCAACTGATCAACACGAGACCACGCGTGAAGACTATTCGTCAGGAATCCACCTTATGGTCCCTCCCTGCTGTTAAAGGCCACTACCCATGCGGCAATTGTAGTGCATGTCCCTTCACCAAACATACTACACACTTGGAGCTGGACAAAATCAGGTGGGACCAACGGAGCCACACGAATTGCAACACAAAAAACTGCGTGTACCTCATCACCTGCCCCTGCACACTGCATTACGTGGGGATGACCACGAGACAGGTGAAACTAAGGATAAGCGAACATAGAAGCACGATCCGACGGGGGAGAACAGCAACCAGACTTACGAATCACTACATGGAAAAAGGACATACATGTGACGACATCAAGTGGACAATATTGGAAAACAATCAACATTGGAATAATAACACCCTTCTACGTAGAGAACAACGCTGGGTACATCGCCTCCGGACCAATGAGGTGGGCCTGAACGACGATATACCATGGACTGAACTATAACCCAACATGAGGGTTTGGCAGCGAAATCAGCAGTACATACCCATGACTACCTGACCATGAGGTCCCACTGAACAACACTCATGTCCATGGTCTCCCCTATCCTCGCGAGACCTCTCCTCTTTGAGCATCTTTATGAGATCAGAGGGTCAAGAATAGGCTTCCCGGGGTCACTTGCCACACAACGAAACCCCCCCCCCCCCTCTTCCCCCCGTTCCCCCCACCTTCCTCGATCCCCCCTAGACTCACGTAATCAATCATAATACCCTCTCGAGTTCACCATTGACTGTACTTCAGTGGCACCATGAGGCTCCTACAATTATACGAGTCATTCATATTATTACCGCCCGTTTATTACACCAGATGGGCTTTTTCGAAGCGTTTTGAAAGTTTACGAGCACTATTCAGCTGGATATACATAACACTTAGTACTGCACAGACACATAACCATGGCAACAACAATACGTGAGCCGGAACCACTTTTCTAGCTACACGCATGCGCCTCGCTCATCTGTCTACCCTCTGCGCATGCGCGGCAAACACACACTAGCGAGAACACAGCTGCTCCTCGTTTGAAGACCGGACACGGATCCCGCCCTAATTAAGTCAACACGGGCAGTACTTAAGAAACGCGGGGTGATCTTCGTCTCCATTCCAGGTAGGAGGACGACTGGGGTAGGTGGTAAAGAGGCCACGCCGGAGCAAAACTGTGAGTAAAAACGCTCTTATGAGTACTGAGGAAACTGGCTATTTACTTAAATACAGTGCACAAGACAGCTCAGACCAGTTTGGAATCTATAGGAGTTGGATTGACTAGCAGTTGCCTGTCATTTATTCCTTTGTTCACAGCACTAGAAGGTGTGTACGCTCGTCCCCTAACCTATGGAGCATTATTCTCCGCGCCTTTAGGTGAGTGCTTGCAACATATCGTAGTAAGAATCGTAATAAAAGACCTATAGATTGTATTCCACTTTAGTCTGTGGACATTTGGTTCAACCTCTACCACGGTTAGTGCCTGCACATATGGGCGACTCCGGTCGGCGACGGGCTGTCTCCCTCCCAGGCCCCTTTTTTCCTGGCCCAGGCACCTGTAAGCTTACCGTTGAGACCCCATCACGCCACCACCCGTGAGTGGAGGTGATATCCCTTTTGTATATACTTTGATTATGCACTCATTTTTTGAATATCTTGAAAAGGTGAACATTCTTTAATAGGTAGGATGTTCTCCTTTCTCTTTGTTTCCACTTTCTCCTAGGCTGTCTATCCTGGTGCGACCTGACTCTCACACAGAGAGCAGTGCTACTTCGGAGTGTACGCCCGGATAGAAAACTGAGGGTAGTATCCCTTAGGGCACATTCACTTTCACTCCTTTTTGGTCCTGACGAAGCGCCAGGGATCCTTTTTTGGACCATTGGGGCGCGAAACATGTCGACCGCTTGACCACACACAAGTTACCTATTGGTACATTACTTTCAATAAGGTAACACCAAACCTACGGGTCTTTTATTATGTCAAGGGTGCTATTCACATTAAACTTTATCCCAGTAACCCTTAGACATTTTTAGGATATCACTTCACTAACACACTCCATCACCACACATCATCTTTTTTATTAGGACCCAAACCACACACCCGCATGCACCAAACGGCGTTTTCTCTAAAAGATCTCCGCTAAAGTGACCCTTCGGGGGACCCGTAGGGCATTGCAGCGCCGGCCCGACGAGGAGCAAACGCCCAATGATGAAGCATGACATCCTTCGGGGTGTGTGAGGGCAACATGAGAAACTAAGGAATGCCCCCCCTATCCTTAGGTAGTTGGGCCTAATATTAGCCTAGGCTTCTCGCTTCATTTATATATTTCCCTCTGTCTCTCTAGGAACAGTGTCTCCATTTAAATACTGTAGATAATCACCATGCCACGGGGGTGTCGTCTGTGTCAACCGCATGTGCCACCCCATTCGTCGGACGGTATACCGCCATAGTTGGATCGTTGTTCGGGTAGCATGTGGTAGAGAGTCCAAATTCTGTGCACTATATAGCAACCGTAGGAGGGGAGTCCTCTCCATGGCCGTGTGTTCCAGAGCGAACGCAGGGTCCACAGGTGAATTATATACCACCAATCATTAATAACTAAGAGTTGGGCTGCCACGTAGTAGGAGTAAACATCGGCGGCGGCGATGCCGCCGCAATAGGTGGATTTGCGCACAGATCTGCAGTGCTACTCTAATCGCCCCTACCCCACATATGAATTTAATATGTATAATGTTGAAATGCGAACCACTCTTGCGGTATATGATATGGAAAATGTTGAAGTCGGTAGAGCACTCTGGGGAGCGAGACCATTTTGTAGATAGCTGAACTTCCATACGATGAGAGAGGTAGGGAGGAGCAGACAGCAGTCTTGGCGTGAAGGCTGGCAAGGAGCGGATTTATGTTGCGCGCCCAGGAGATCTTTGGACAGGGAGACACAAACACTCCTAGATATTGGAACACTTCTGAGGCATGTTTGAGCTGAGATGCCCAGGTGTTTCTGCCCTGCTGACCACATACCGAGAACCAGGACCGATTTAGCGGGGCTAGTATGAAGCCCAGTGGTTTGTCCAAAGATCCAGAGGATCTGCAGGATACGCAGGTCCGAGACCCATGGGTCTGTCATAAAAAAAAAAAAACGTCGTCTGCATATAATGCAATACGGTCTGGCTGTGAGCGTGGCCAATGAAAGCCTCTGAGAACCGGATCCCCACGAGCCCATGCCACCAGGGGCTCCACCGCCAAGAGAAAAAGAAGGGCGGGACAGGGAGCAAGCCTGCCGTGTGCCATGGCTGATGGGGAAAAAGGGGGAACGATGGCCAGCAATTCGCACTGAGGCCATAGGCCCAGTATAAAGCAGGCGCACGCATGCCAGGGAGCGTGGACCGAAATTAATAGCCTCCAATAGTTGGAATAGATACTCCCAGCTAAGGGAATCGAAGGCCTTGTCTATATCGGCAAGGAGCAAGGCCACGGGGGGGGGCCCAGCTCCGGAGCCAAAGCCATCGCTTTATGGACCCGGCGGATGTTATGGCAAGTGGCCCGGTTTGGCATAGAGCCAGATTGGTCCAGATGGACTAAATCTTGGATGCAGGCTCACAGGCGGTCTGCAAGGACTTTCCCCTATAACTTGGATTCAAAATTGTTTAGGGAGATAGGGCAGTAGGAGGACAGGTCCTCTGGCGGGAGGCCGGGCTTTAACAGGACAATTTCAGCCTGGAGCCAGTCCAGAGGCAGTGGTTGCTTCTTGAGGGATTAAGATATTACTTCCAATAAGTGAGGGCCCAGTGTGACCATATTGGAGCGGAGGAACTCCATAGGGAACCCATTGGGACCCGGAGCCCGACCTGGTCGCATCGAAGTAATGCGGCTGTCAACTCGTCTAATGTAATGGGTTCGTCCAATTGGTCACGCATCTGATCTGATAGCCTCAGAGGGGGAATATCTCGAAGGAACTCAGCTATCAGGTTCTCTTAGAGCTGTTCTTTACGGGAATATAATGTGGCAAAATGATGCGCTAACTCCTCCACCACCTCTCTAGGGGATGTATGCAAAGCACCATCTCTACCCCTAATTGTTGGAACTGTGGCTGGGGCATGCCCGGCCTGACCGAGCCTATGTAACATTTTGCTGGATTTGTCCCCCCATTGATATATGCAGTATTGAGACGACAGCCGGATTTCTTTCGCCTCCTTTATAAGATGTTGGTGACAGGTTTCTTCAGAGAGTCAGGTTCGGATCCTGTTCATATTGCGTCTCTAAGGATACACACTGAGTCTCCAACTTCGTCCGCTGTGCGGCGCGTTTACGTTTGTCATGGGCCCTATAACGGATGTCCATCTCTTTGATAGTGGGTTTCAGGGCCTCCCACAGGGTTTCCTTAGACGGTACTGAGTCAGTATTTAAGGTGAAATATTCTTGAATCGCTGTGTGTATACACTCCTGATAATCAGGGTCCCGCAGATGCCACGGGGACATCCGCCATCTAAAGGGAGGCTTATGATGTCGCAATAGAAGTGTCACCGTGGCCGGGGAGTGATCGGACAGTCCTCTTAGGAGATGGGAAACTAGGGCAAACCTGTGTATATAGCTTTGTGGGGTAAAAAATAATACAGGTGAGACATGGAACCATGAACCGCAGACAGGTATGTGTAGCCTATCTCGGCCGGATGGTATGCCAGCCATATATCGACCCAACCCAGCACCCCGGCAAGCAATGACAGTTTTGTGACTACAGCGGGAGGGTTCACCCCCGACTCCTATCAATTTGTGTCATGGTATCATTCCAATCGCCCCCTAAGAGAGACAGGACTTCTGGGAGTTTGCCCCCCATCAGGGTAACGCTGTCTACAAATGTGGACCCCAGGGTGGGGGAAGGTACACACTGCCTAGATTAAGTGATTTCCCATAGAGCGTTCCCCACAAGAAAACAAATCTGCCCCAAGGGTCAGTCCAGTGTGTGGCATAGATGTAGGGAACGCGGCGATGGATGAGAATTGCTGTTCTGCGGGAACCCCTAGTGAAGCTCACATGATATACCTGCTGGTACCCAAACCTTGCAAGGCATATAGCCTTATTACCCAGGAGATGTGTCTCCTGTAGGAAGAGAATGTCAGCCCTGTAGAGTTTAGCTTGTATAAGGACGCCCCCCCGATTGACCTTGTTGAGCAGCCCTATAATGTTCCATGTCACCACCGTCAGGTCACCTATGCATGGTACTGTTGCCTGAGTGGCCATAGGTCAAAGCTGGGTCTGTGGGTAATAGTTCCCCAAACGGAGATAGGGAGGTGTGTCTGCGCGTGTAAACAACAACAAAATAACCTAACTAAATCTCAGGAGGTCCCCCCCTCTGCACCCTCCTACCCCCCGATACTGCCAGGAACTAGGAGCATCTGTCTCGGTGAGGAGCACCCCAGGACCCCACCCGAGGATCCTAGGGCCCCCCCAATGGATCCCACCCATCCGTTAGAACATAAACTTTGGGGGACAAGTGTCCGTGTAGGTCAGCCACCGTGCACACTGTCCACCTCCTTCAGATGCAGAGTCGGCGGAGTAAATCCAAACTTTGGACATGCAATTGTAAGCCAACAAAGAAAGAGAAACTGTGGGCAATCAGGGCACTCACTCAGGGCTGGAGGAGTGCCGGTCAGACCCAGAGCGATGTGGTCGTTTTGATTTCATCCTGCGTGATCTGTTCCGCTGCGAGCCCCTAGAAGAGTCAGACTCCAGTGGTGGTGGAGAGTGTGGTTTTCAAGTGGGCCCTCTCATCCGACCATATAAAAACTGCTTTGGGAGAGTCGAAAAAGTATGTTTTGCAGTTGTGAAACACGGTCTTTGTTGCTTCACAAGACACGTGTAGTCCAGGAAAATCATAATAGGCCGGTACGCAAAGACAAGTTTATCCTTATTCAGTCGGGCATTCCACAGCACTGTGTCTCTGTCTGCATAATTGAGCAGCTTGGCTATAACTGGCCGTGGATTTTCTCCGGGGGTGGTTTTCTTAAAAGTGCCCGTTGAGCCTTCTCGACCACGAAGCAGGCTGAGATCATGTCCGCAGGCAGCCATTCTTTGAGTTATGTGGTAGGGAACCGATTCATGGACTTGCCCTCCAGCCCTCTGGAAAACCAACAAATCAGAGGTTGTTGCACCATGTGCGGCCTTCTGCATCTTTGGCACGGGAGGCAAGTTCCTGAGATACGACCGTCACTTCATTGACTTGCCGTTGGAGGGTCATTATATTATCTTCAATGGATGACATCAGCATCTCAGCTTCGGTGATACGGTCGACAGCCTTTCGCAGGTCCTGTCTCTGAAATGAGACTTCAGCACCCACTGCACCAATTTTGGCATCCAGGGTGTCCCTTGCTTCTGTAATGGCCGCTAAGAGAGCTGCATTATCCGGTATGGGGCCAGGCGGTGGAACCTGTCCACATTCGTCGCAAACTGGTGCAGGGTGCTTTGTTTCAGACCTGTGGCTCCTGGTTTGTCTCTCCCCATTGTGGCACCACTAATTTAGTACTCCAAATATTCCCGGGGATAGGTGCAGGTCTAATGTGGCACTCAGGGTCATGGGGACGCCAGGTAGCCAATCCGGGGGGATTTCTAGGGAGCACACCGCAGCCGGCCCTCACGGAATCCGGCCACTGCCTGGCCACAAGTCTAACTGGATCTAATCCAAGCACCTCCGCAGCCAACAGTGAACAGCCAAGCAGGCCCCTCTAATGGAACCTAGCTCGCCGGACCATCTGCTCGCAGAACCACCCCTCTTCCTCAGCACAACTGAACTACGCAGTCGGGAGCAATGCAGGAATCAGTGTCCCCTCGTTACTTTCAGGTCCAGCGGGACACCACACAAGAGCACAGCGCCTCTGATTCGCCCACTGTATCACTCGGGCCCGCTACATGGTAGTTTCAATGCAGCCACCCTGGATTAGAGTCTCGGTTGAAGTGGCTGAGTGGAGGAGTCAAAATGGTGGCTAAAGTACAAATTACGCCGAGATCCTGGCGTGGTTTGGAGCTACGGGTTGGCTCGTGTCTGGTAGCTTCTTCCAGACTAGCACATAAGGAGGTTAGGCATATCTCAGCCCCAGACCGGGACACTGCGCCTCAATGCAGGTGGGTGGGCATCCCACCCCGAAGAAGCTCCTCTGTATGTGGCACTGAGTGGTCCCTGCGGATACAGCATACAGTGCCACCCTCCCCCACTCCCCCAAGGCCCCCAGTAGCAAGACCCCACACCAGTCAATGCCCCGGCCCGCGCCAGCCCCGCGACCACAACAGGAACACTACTGGGCAGACAAGGCTCCACCGCCACCCGGACCATGGCCGGAAGCTGAGACCGCTGCCCAAGCTAGGCCCCAGTGGGGCAAGGGTAGAGGTAGATTGGCCGCACCCGCTTAGCTCCCCCCCAGCACTACCTTCCTCCTCACCTCAGGGACGGATCGCAAGCACCGCTCAGTGCCCGGCCGCATCTACATAGGATCAGGCAGAAGGCGTGAGGCACTGGGCCTGGTCTGTTGTGCGTCTCATGCAGTGTTCGAGCCCTCTCTACGTGTCACAGCGGCAATCAGACTCCGACTTCACTCCAGGCACGCGGGGCAGATTCTCCGTCCGTTCAGCCTCGGATGGTTGCACTGAAGTTAGATAGATGAGGATTTTAGGCGGATTATGTGAGGCAGGCGCACAAAGCTGAATCAAGCTGCGTCCGCCATGTTGGCCGACCAAGCCACGCCCCCGGAGCTATGTCTTTTTGCTCTTTTGTTATCCTAATCTTGCAAAAAGGGTTCATTTAGGTAGAAATCAATTCTTCTTATTAAAGAGAAGCCCTAACAATGGTTTTAAATTCTGAATTTGTCCTTTTCTAGACCAAGGACTCCTAAAGTATACTGTCTACCAGTATCTAACACTTCCCATGCACTGATTTACACATGTATGATTGTGTAATGCTTGTGTGAATTATAGTGCTCTGAAACCTTATAGTGGTATGAGTGGTGCTATAAAACTGAATGAATCTGACAGAGAGTGGTTATGGAGACTTAAGGTGCACTGTTAAATGGTGATAGTGAGGGAATCCGTGGCAGAGGTGGTCATTGGGTGGCGCCAACAAATTGTCACACAGGGCGCCACCGGAGCTAAAGCCGGCCTTGCATTGACCAAGCTTACCGCAGGCAAGTCCACCCCGCGACTCCTTGTGAACAGCCCCAACTACCTCAAAGCCCCTGCCAGCCGCACACTTCCCACCAGTCCTTAGGTGCACACAGATATTGCCCTGACCTGCCTTCCACAAAATCTAAAGGTCCAATTTATTAGGGCATGAGAATCATTGTTTTTACCATTGTGCACTCAATCTTGAATCAATACCGAGCACCCCGGTGAGAGCTTGCCATCGCTTACCGAGCATGTGATGTTAGTCGGCCGAGGGCGGGGGAGCTACTGTGGTGAGTGTCAGAAGCAGGTCATGGAGACCGCCGTCGACCAACAATTCATTAATTATTTATTATTAATTATTTCATTGGTTATTAACTTTGTAAATTGTAAAATAATTATATATTTTAAGTTATATATTAGGTGCGGGCTTCTAGGTTTGTAGGGGTATGGCCAAGGAAGTTAATTAAGTAATAATTATTAGCAATTATTTAACAATTACTATTCCAAATAATTAATAAATTATTGAATCGATTATTAATCATGTTAATTGTGTTATATCTCATTTATTTTGTTATCGTTCAAGTGTGGGCTGCTAGCTTTATGGTGGTATTGTGTGGGAAGTTAATTAAGTGATAAATACATTTAATTTAATTGATAATTTATTATTAAATGGTTTAATAATCATGTTAAATGTTAATTGTTTTTTATTTTTATATACATACGCATTTTTGGTTAATTGATAATGTTCATATTGAGAGTTTTATGTTTATTAATACGGTTACTCAAATTATTTATGTGTTTGAAGTGAATTCATTTACCTATTGTTGCACAACCTTGAGTGGCAATAGTAAATTTAACTCCTCCGAAGTCCAATAATTTCCCTACTGCTTACATAGACTGGAGTAGAAATAGTATATCTAACCCTTCCAAAGTCCAACACTTTCCCTTCTGTTGCACAGACTAGAGTGGGAATAGTAAATGTAATCCCTTCGAAGTCCAACACTTTCCCTACTGTTGCACAGACTGGAGTGGAATAGTAAAATGTATGCCTTAAAAGTCCGGCACTTTCCCTACTGGTGCACAGACTAGAGTGGGAAGAGTAAATGTTATCCCGCCGAAGTCCAACGCTTTCCCTACTGTTGCACAGATGGGCCTGGGAATAGTAAATTTAGTCCCCCCGAAGTCCAATGCTTACTCTACTGTTGCAAAGACTGGAGAGGGAAGAGTAGATTTAATCTCTCCGAAGTCAAACACTTTCCCTGCTGTTGCATAGACTGGAGTGGGGATAGTGAATTTTATCCCTCCGAGGTCCAACACTTTCCCTACCATTGCACAGACTGGAGTGGGAACAGTAAATTTAATCCCCCGAAGTCCAACGCTTTCCCTACTGTTGCACAAACTGGAGTGGGAATAGTAAATTTACCCTTTCGAAGTCCAACACTTTCCCTATTGTTGCACAGACTGGAGTGGGATAGTAAAATGTACGCCTTTGAAGTCCAACACTTACCCTACTGTTGCACAGATTGCAGTGGGAATAGTACATTTGATCCCTCTGAAGTCAAACGCTTTTCCTACTATTGCATCAAATTGGAGTGAGAATTGCAAATTTTACCCCTCTGAAATCCAAAGCTTTCCCTACTGTTACACAGACTTGAGTACGGTGAGTACATTTAATCCCTTTGAAGTAAAACGCCTTCCCTACTGTTGCACAGACGGGAGTGGGAATAGTAAATTCACCCTCTCCGAAGACCAACGCTTTACCTACTGTTAAACAGACTTGAGTTGGAATAGTGAATTTAATCCCTCTGAAGTCCAACGGTTTCTATACTGTTGTACAAGCTGGAGTGGCAATAGGAAATGTAATCTCTCCGAAGTCCAAGGCTTTCCCTACTGTTTCACAGACGGGAGTGGGAAAAGTAAATCTTACATCTCCAAAATCCAATGCTTTCCCTACTGTTGCACAGACTGGAGTCGGAATAGTATATTTTACCCCTCTGACGTCCAATGCTTTCCCGACAGTTGCACAGACTGTAGTGGGAATTGTAAATCTTACATCTCTGAAGTCTCATGCTTTCCCTACTGTTGCATAGACTGGGGTGGGAATAGTAAATTTAATCCCTCCGAAGTCCAATACTTTCCCTACTGTTCCACAGGCTGGAGTGGGAATAGTTATTCTTACCTCTCTGGAGATCAATGCTTTCCCTACTGTTAGACAGACAGGAGTAGGAATTGTAAATTTAACCCCTCCAAATTCTAATGCTTTCCCTCCTTTTGCACAAACTGGAGTTGGAATAGTAAATTGAATCCCTCCAAAGTCCAACGCTTTACCTACTGTTGCACATGAGGAGTGGGAATAGTAATTCTTACCCCTCTAAAGTCCCAAGACTTCCCAGGTGTTGCACATACTGGAGTGGGATAGTAAATGTTACCTCTCAGAAGTCCAATGCTTTCACTACTGTTGCACAGGCTGGAGTGGAAATAATAAATGTTACCCCTCCGAAGTCCAGCGCTTTCCTTACGGTTGCACAGACTGGAGTGGGAATAGTAAATTTAACCCTTCCCTAGTCAAACGCTTTCCCTACTGTTGCACAGACTGAAGTGTGAATAGTAAATTTTACCCTTTCGAGGTCCAATGCTTTCCCTACTGTTGAACAGACTGGAGTGGGCATAGTAAATCCTCCCTCTCTGAAGTGGGATGCTTTCACCACTATTGCACAGATAGGAGTGGGAATAGTACATTTTACAGCTCCAAAGTACAACGCTTTCCCTACCGTTACACAGACTGGAGTGGGAATAGTAAATCTTACCTCTCCGAATTCCAATGTTTTCCCTACTGTTCCACAGATTGGAGCGGAAATGGTAATTTTAATCCCTCCAAAGTCCAACGCTTTCCCTAATGTTGTGCAGACTAGAATGGGAATTGTAAATTTAATCCCTCCAAAGTCCAACACCTTCCCTACACTTGAACAGACTGAAGTGGGAATGGTAAATGTTACAACTCCAAGGTCCAACAGTTTCCCTACTTTTGCACAGAGTGAAGTGGGCATTGTAAATCCTTCCTCTCAGAAGTGGAATGCTTTCCCTACTGTTGCATAGACTGGAGTGGAAATAGTAAATCTTACCTATCCAAAGTACAATGGTTTACCTAGTGTTGCACGGATTGGAGTGGGAATGGTAAATAGAACTTCTGTGAAGTCCAATGCTTTCCCTACTGTTGCACAGACTGGAGTGGGAATAGCAAATGTTTCCCTCTGAAAGCCTACGCTTTCACTATTGTTGCACAAACTGGAGTTGGAAAAGTATATCTATTATTCCCAGACTTCAATACTTTTCTTAATGTTTTTTAAATATATCTATTAATATTTTTGTTTACTTTTAAGCTTTTTATAGTTGTACATTTAAATAACCCACAATATTTTTATATGAGGTAAAATAGATATTTTTAATAATAATGTTACAGTATATATGTTTATTTAAACATAATCACACATAAGTGTGTCTTTATAGAAGTATATATTTATATATAATATTGAATATTATTTACATTTATTTACTTCCCATTATATTAATTTTAAATATTAAAATATTTATGATTTACTACTAAAAAAACCCATTATTTATGTATGTTTCTAATGATATCAATGTGAAACAATATTTTTTGTGCAATATTTTTGCACTTACCATTATAAATATAAGTAAACAATATTTATGTACTCCATATTTTTTTATACAATATTTCTGTATCTCAACATTGTTGTTTTCAATACTGGCGAAGAGTGGAGTGGGATAGAGTGAAGTGGCCTAGAGCGAAGTGAAGTAGAGTAGAGTTGCATTGAGTGCAGTATTATATAGTTGAATAACGTAGAGTGGAGTGCCATAGAGTGACTCATAGTTAAGTGGCGTACAGTGGAATAGAGTAGACTGAGGCGGCGTAGAGTGGCATACAGCAGAGTGGCATAGAGTGGAGTGGCATAGAATGGAGTGGCGTGAAGAGCAATAGCGCACAGTAGAGTGCCTTAGAGAGGTGTTGAGTCGAGTTGCGTACAGTGGAATAGCATGGAGTTGAGTGTCGTACATTGCTGTAGCATAGAGTGCAAAGGTGTAGAGTGGGATAGCATAGACTGGCGTGGCGTAGAGTGGAGTGGCATAGAATCCAGTGGTGTAGAATCTATTGGCATATAGTGGAATAGCCTACAGTGGAGTGTCATACAGTGGAGTGATGTAGAGTTGAATAGAGTAGAATGGAGGAGCATAGTGTGGCATAAAGTCAAGTGGTGTATAGTGGAATAGCATAGAGTAGAGTGCCTTAGTGTAGAGTGGAATGACGTATAGTAGAGTGGCAGAGTGGAATGGCATAGAGTGGAATAGTAACACGTGGAGTGATGTAGAGTAGAGTAGAGTAGTGTAGAGTGAAATGGCATAGATTGGAGTGGCATAGAGTAGAGTGGCATTGAGTGGAGTGGCATACAGTGGAGTGGTGTACAGTGTAAAAGCGTACAGTGGAGTGGTTCAGTGGATTGGTTCAGAGTGGAGTGGCGTATCATAGAGTGGAGTGGGGTGTCATAGAGTTGAGTGTATAGTATGTCATGGAGTGGACTGAAGTGTTGTAGAATGGAGTGGCATTTTGCACAGTTAAGTGGAGTGCTGTGTCTCGTCATAGAGTATTGTTTAAACAGATGTAGTGTGTTAATGGCTGAATAGTGGAAGATAAAATGTGTCAGAAATATACATTATGTGGTGTAAAGGGTCCTTTTTTGTAGTAGATCTGAATTGTTTGCATAGTTTTAAAGTTATATAGCATGATTCAGAAGGGCAAAATTACACTTTTGTGTAAGTTTACAGTTGTTTTCTATTCATAAAGGTATTTTATGAGTTGTATCTTTAAGACTGCAAAGTCTCCACATATAAAAAATGGGAGAATCCTAACTTTTTATGTGTGGAGACTGCACAGCTGTATTGCTACTATAATTAAAAGGCCTTTGCAAATAATGAACAATGGTAAACTTACAGAAAAGAGTAAGTTTGCTTTTGCGAATCAGGCCATATGGCACAAAACTTAGTGATATATTGGTCCATGGTAAACCGCAGGAAATTCATGGTATACAGCGGTACATGCTGATCACAAAAACGTATATGATTGACTTATGACTAACCCCAGGTGGAGCTGGCGTAATGCCACTACGCAGCTTTTCCCAGAGTTGGAAAGAAACTCCGTGGAACTCCGCTCTGCTCCGCTCTGCTCCCCTCCAACCTCGCTAATGTAATTATAATTAAAACAAGCTTTTGCAATGCAATCAGCCTCGCCTTCGGGACATTATAAGTGTTTAGCCAGAGCTATTGGCTCTGCCAATGTGTTTAAGTTATGTTGTTAAAAAAAAAACATATTTTAAAAGGTTCTACCGGTCACCATGGCAACAGTCCTGCTTGTGTAAGAGCTCTCCTGTTATTTGGCAGATTCTGGGATTGGGAATGGCGAAATGAGGGAGTACGTTGGGATTCGGCTTAGAAAGAGTTCCCTTCATAAAGCAGTTTTGAGTGGCAGCTCCCATTGGGCGCAGGGTCAAGACTGATTTGCATATGGCTGGGTTCAAACTGGAATGGCATGGGGAGCAAAAAAACAATGGATTTAGGTCCAGATCTCTGTACTGGGGTGAATGGATGACATTGTTCTGCATTCTGTCCATCAATTGTTCTTTTTGCATCTCTCTATGCAGCATCTAGTACACATCCACAAATTCCACTCTCCATATCCTTTCTTTTGTTGCATCTGACAAATGAGCTGCCAGTGGTTTTACCAACCCCATATAAGGTGACTTCTTGTAATCAGTCCCTTTCGTCCCTTGTCCACCCTTTCTAGCACCAGTTTTATCCGTCACCACCTTTCACATTGGCCTTCGTGTTACTGTCCATCATTTTAGTCCCTATGTGAGCATCACCATTCTTGTTTCCCATTGGTTTTACCTCAACCTTACTCACAGCTGAGGACACAGAAGGCTTTTTTCAGGTTCACCACCACTTTTAGCCCATCTACAAGGCACTGGTTTAATGGCTCTGAAATGCCCCGAGCCCTGATAATCAGGACTCGGTGCAACTGCTCAGACCCTTAAGAATAGGTACATTTGTAATGAGCTTATCCCCACTTGGCGGAGCTTAACTTACTTATGTGTCCCTTGTATATGGTGCTAGGGGTACCTAGGGCCTGCAGGTCATAGTTAAGGGACCACAAAGTTTGGGAGGAAGCCCACCGAGCCCCTCTATTGTTGGAGAAAGAGATGGCACATCCAGTGGGGAAGAAGAAGGGGAGAGTGATAGGACTGTCAGCAACAGAAGAGATGGGGGTGGGGGAACAAGATCCTTGCCCCAAACACCCAGCCATGGGTGCCCTTGGAGCAAACAGTGTGAAGGGCTCCCTCAGTGCAGAAGATCAGTTCAGGAAGAGGTGGCAGCCCTGGAGGAGCGAGTCCTGGCCTTTGAAGAAAAGAACAGCCAAGCGGGGCTTGAGGCCCAAAGAGAAAGGTGCAGCAAAAGGTGACTGAGGTATCTGAAAAGGGTGCTCAAGAGGCCAGATTGCCCAAAGGGATTAGTCCAAGCTACGCCGAGGGGGATGATAAAGACAAGTGAGTAGCATCCCATGATACAGCTCTTAGGATGAGGAAGGTGGGTACACAACACTGAGGGACACTATTCTTGGAATTAGTGCCTGTAGCTGGTAGAGATGGGATACTCACATTTGAGGATGAGGTGGCAGAGTCATATACCCACATGAAGGAAGCACTTGTAATGTTGTTTGGTCTCACTCCCAAAGAGTACAGGCAGAAGCTTAGGACAACACAAAAGGGGGCAACATAGACGGGGTGGACTTTGAGAATGCTTGGGTAAAAGGGAACAGCGTGGTCACTTAGGGAGGCCTCTCCAATTGGTGGGCTCTAGAATTTGGTGGTTAAGGAGCACATTCTAACTAGCTGTTCTACAGAAAAGTTACACCAACATCTAGACTTGAGGTTATCTAGCCCCAGAGAGCTGATCAAGATACCAGGTAAGTGGGGTAGGACAAGAGTAACCAAGGAAACCCGGGGGTGATCCCAAGTATAGGGTTTAGGCCCATAGAAGGGAAGGAAGGGAGGTGGTAAGTCTACCAAAGAGGTTATGTCAGATCCACAAAGCCCTAAGTAGGGTGTCAAGAACCAGCTGACGTTCAGCAAGCAGATTAGTGGGGACCCAGAGTTAAAGAAACTCTCAGAGAAGAGGTTGTCCTTTGACTGTCAGCAGCCAGGACATCACAGAGGGGATGTAGCATGCTCCACGATAAAGGTGACCACTGGGGTGGCTAGTGTAGCATTTAGTGAGGTGACCTCAGATTAGGAAATCCTTGTAGCTTTTAACTCGGAGAAGGAATGGATGGTATGCTGGTGATTCCAGAGGATGGTAGTAGGCACTCTCACATCAGGTAATTGGGATCACCACTACTGCCCTGAGAGACCTGGTACCATCACACAATGGTGGTGAACCGGTTAATGTCCCCAGACAAGTGCCTGCCAGGAGGCGTAGTGGGGGTAAAGGCAGCCTCAGGGCAAGTCCCTAACCACCCTATATCTTTCGTGACCCTAAAAGTAGGGAGGTACCCTTACCATACATAGGGTGGTAGTCAGTCTGACCGACCCCTAAACTGCCTCCTAGAAGTCACTGTGGCAGCAAAAGTACTTACAGAGTTAAGAAATAAGCAGAGTGGAAATGCAGAGGGTCTGGGAACTGGTGTAAAAAAGTTTCATTAACAAGTAATCAGACTATTAAAGGCCTCTGAAATTCGCAGATGAGGCAGAGATAAGGCGTCATCCACTGTCAGCCCACAGCAGCTCAAGCTCTGTGTGCCGGTATGTCCTGAAACATGCATCAGCACGGGCTCAGACACGCATGGGGGGCAGCCCTACAGGCGTTGTGCGCCTGCCACAGGGCCGGCTTGTTGCAGAGAAGCGTCTCTATGGTCATGGTACAAGTATAGAGTCCCGGCAGAGTAGTGGTGGCAGAAGATGCCCTGACAGAGTACCTGCCTCATGAAAGCAGTAGATGGAAGGGCGGGTACACCCCAAACTCACCTGTCTTCTGATTGCAGCTGCGTTGGGGGCCGGCTCTGGGCTACTCGATATGCGACTGGTGCTCCACGGTGGCTTTGGACAGAGGCACGCTCTCTTCGAGGGCACTGCCACCTGACCTAGTAGTGCGCAAGCCAGGAGGCATGTCTTTTTGAAGGGCTCTGCCGTGGCATCGAACACTACTATGGATCTTCCGGCTGCGGACAGGGAGAGGGGCACCTTGAAGGGCTGTTGCATCGCTTCGGACTCTGCCTGCAAACTTCTCGCACTAGCGCTGCTGTGTGCATCTACTTGCGGTTTTAAGTGCAGCACCGCCCCCTTTTGTAGTCACCTCTCCTTACACATTTTGGTGTTTGGATTATGTTAAAGCACTCTCTATACAAAATGGGGCATCTTTACAGGGCTGGGGGCGTGATCTGTGAATAAGTGACTGCGCTCCACTGGATGTACTGAGGAGCAGAGCCGACAAAGCGTCCCCTTTCGTTGTCACCACTCCTACGTCACTTTTCCTCCAGAGTGTGCGGTGTGTGCATTTGGTGTAATAACTTTATGTAAAATAATGGGTGTCTTTACAAGGCTAGGGGCGTGTTTTGCGCACTGTGCGTGCCTAGTCAGCCCCTGGTTCAGTGAGCCGGTGTGGTGTGTATGCACACTGTTCTACTGCACTGGACGTGCCGTGTAATGACTTTATGTGAATAAAGATGCATGATTTATGTGAAGGTAACCACAGTCCTGCTGCACATGGAGCCCACATAACCTGCGCTTCTGGTCGGGTGCGGACGAGGCACTGTCGTCGCTCGTCTCGCTCTCTCTACTGCTGGATGTGCAGAGGAGCAGAGATGATGCCTCCGGATGCGCCATCACAGCCCTCTCTGACAGGGCTAGACATGGACAGCTGACCAGAGCCCCGCACTGCCTTTCAAAAGCCTTCAATGTTAGGAGGCTCGCAACAAAAGAAAGAATCATGTTCCATCACCTTGTATGGAGGAAAGAGAGATAATGAAAACAAGCATTTGCAATGCAATAGGACTCGCATTTATACAAGACCTATTGCATTGGAAACAGGAGTGCGGGTGGGCAAGAAGGCACGAATGGGAGTGGGTGGGGTGGGGGGGTGAGACGTCACAGACTGCAGGAGGGGCGGGGGGAGATAGGTAAGAAAATAGTGTTCGGAGTAAAGGGGCCAATAGCCATAGAAGGATACAAATGAGGACAAGGCTATCATGAGGAGGGAGTAACAAGCCTCAAACCAATCGGGAGGCAGCATTTAGGACCTAAGCCAATGAAAAAGATGGGTGGAGAGTGGGCGGAGCTTCCAGGAAGCTTCCACACTATACTGAATACTGAATGCCTCGCAAAGTGTGCAGCGCATGTGCTGCAATGCTAGGCTCCACCTTAAAAGGCACTTACCTGCTGTGGTTGCCTCCTCCTCGCCATGGTCTCTCCCTCCTTCCTTGTCCTTGCCGTCCTCGTCCATGGAAACCCCTTTATTGTACGTTTTGCATTATGGAGGGTGGAGGGGCCACTATGGACAGCGTTTCTGCCCACGGGATTACGATGTCGAGTTCCAACAGCTTTTCCGACTCGACCTGTCCGACATAGAAAGGCTGTTGGAAAGTGACTTTGGGGGCCCCTGGCAAGGCCCCTTTATCCCTGCAGCCTATGGTTGATGGCCAAGGGGGGTACCTAAAGGACCCCCCTGTAAAACCCTGAATTGTGTGGCAGGCAACGTGGGTTTTTTCGCATACACCTCTTTTCCCATAGGAGCCTGTGTTACGGCCGGTTGTCAGGCATAATATGAGCTCCCATAAGGAACAATGGAACTTCGAACAAACAGTCTTCGGTCGCATCGTTATCCGTCGGTCAAGAACTGCCGACCACAAATCGGTTGGTCCTGACTTCGTGACTGTGTCGGACAGGCTTTCTGCCCGACATCGTAATGAGCCCTTGGGTGTGAGTTCTGGGTTTTAAAGGGAAATATGATGTAGAACAGTGTTTTTCACAATTTAAAACAGCACATTGTTCTACACTTTAGTTCCAATTAAAATCTAGAATGCAGACTTAGTGGAAAATCAAAGCACATTGAATATGCTAAAAATTTAAAAAACACTGTACTACAGTATCTGTCCCATTAAACATAATGTAGTAGTGTTATTTTTAATAACTTTTACATATTATTTTTTTAAAATATTTGTTTAGGTAGGCAGGTAATTTCTAGGTTGTACTGCAGTACTCTGTAATTCTTTTTTGAATGTGTAAAAAATTTGGGAAAAATTCAGCATTTTCTTTGTAAAATATAGTGTAGGGCAGTGACCAGCTCTCAGGAATCCCGCTGTGTGGGACTTACCAGAGGTAACAGGAGGGCTTCTTGGTCCACAAGCACCCCCAGCATCCAAGCAGAATTTATCTCCCAACCAGTAGTGTACCTGGAGGTGTGTTTGCAGAGTGGTACGGAAAAGGGGCGTGGCCTAGGACGACCTCTCAGTAATCCCGTTGTGTGGAATTTACTGGAGGTAACAAGAGGGGTTGTTCCCCCCAAGGACCCTCAGCAGCCAAGTGGACTACATCGTCCAACCACCAGTACACCAGGAGGTGCGTTTTACAGAGTGATGGAAAAAGGGGGGAGGGCCTCCGATGACCTCTCAGCAGTCCTGCTGTTTGGGACTTGCTGGAGGTAACAGGAGGGTTAGTTGGTCCAAGGACCCTCAGGAGTCTAGAGGACTTCATCCCCCAACTAGTAGTGTGCCAGTAGGCGTGTTTGTTGAAAAAGTTTCTATCATTAGGGGAGGGGAGCTGTGTAGTACCCGTTCCTTGGGTTAATTTCGGCTCCGGGGAACCTATCCCAGGGGCCAGGCCATTGTAGAATGGGAGAGGGGCTAATGGAAGTGGAGAATTTGCTGTGTAATGACAAGAGCAGTAAAGCTCCCACCAAGCCACAGCAAATAGCTATATCGCGGCCATGGATGGTGGCGGTCCCCAGTCCCATCGATGGCTCCAGGAAGGTGGCAGCGTGGCCCCCCCATCTTTATTCTTCTACAGCCTGCCCCAGGAAGGTGGAAGTCCCCGGAACAGAGAACGGTTCTGGAGGGGGGCTGCACAGACCTTGGGGAGGTGGTGGTCCCTGAGGCCAGGGCAGTCCAAGAGGCCCCTGATTTGTCTTTCAGAATGTGGCCCCGGGGAGATGGTGTCCCCAGGGCCCGAGGGGGTCTGAGAGCCCCCCCATTTTAAAAATAAATATGTCCCGGGGAGGTAGTCATCCCCGGGGCATTAATAAGCCCAGGATGGGGGGCCTGCCCATTACCCTCCTTTATTTTGAAAATGTCCCCAGGACCTGGCCAACTGAAGGGCCGATTACTAACGAAGCAGGGGAGCACGCTTTTTTTTGTTTTTTAAATTTTCAGCAAGAGCCACAGATCCAGCTGGAAATGTTTTTTTAACCCTGCGGGGTTTCTGTGGGACCCTCCCAAGAGGCCTAGGAGGTCATGTTCTTTCTACACTACCCCCTTTTCTTTACTTTTTTATGTTTTTCTGGGACTCAGCTCAAGCTGCATCCCAAAATGGCTGACAACACTTCCTGGTGTGAAGTGTTGGCAGCAATCAGATTTGAGCACGGGGACTGTCAGATCCAGGGGTGATCCGTGTAACTATATATACAAATAGAGATTATTCTTACTAATTTAACAGCTACTGAACAGATTTTATGCCAAATCACAAAAGGCACTTCCCTAGACCAATTCCTACCTTCCTGCCAAAGTAGGTGTAATTCCGTTCAGCAGTTCGAGCTGTAGCCCTGTCTAAAGGTCCTTTGGGAATTACCATGGGAAAGTCACATTTTTTACCCCCCTTATCTCAGCCCCCATTTGATGAATCACCCCAAACTTTCCATGTACAACAAGAATCACTAGGGCAAATTTTTAGGTAATTCATCAAGCGATGCCAAAGATCTATATCAAATCAAAAAATGATTTCCTATGGAAACTAGGTCCTAACTATAACTACCCACTGGTGACTGCTAGTAGGTAATAAAAAACATATAAATATAAATATATATATATATATATATATATCTCCAAACAAAGGGACCCAAAGTTCCGGGGCACACTGGCAGCGGGTGCTCTGCATACGGGCCGGATCCAGGCCCCAAAGTCAATTATAAATCCAAAGATGCGGCACTCGGGAAAGAGATTTTCAAAAGATTATTTATTTTGCAACACAGCTCCACCAACGCGTTTCAGCCATCAAGGCCTTGATCACGGTCAGTAAGTCCTTTCTCTAGTGCACCATTTATACACCCACTTGGCCTCAATGTTGCATTGTGGGAAATGTAGTGCAGTAAAAAACAAAAATGTATTTTTATCCAAAAGGAAACTCAATTACGACTGTTAAATAACAGGAAAAGGCACTTTAAGCTAAGTTATGGTATAGTACCAGACATTTCATATATTAATGGTTGTAAATTCATGTGCTAGTAAAGAAACATTCAGTAACATTGGTATCATGATGTCTCAAAAGTCTTGATTCCATCCTCATGTAACTGTATAACAATGTTCTCTCGCGGTGGGTGCGCGGATCCAGGGCAACGTTTTTTGAAAAACGACAAGAAATCATTGGTTGTATGACAACTTTCTACACTGAAAGATAGGGTGTATATTTCTGTTTTTAAAGGTATGATTGTTATTGGTTAACAAAAACAGATTGTAAGGAACATTATATATGATAAGCTGATATGTTGAAAAGTCAAGCACACTTCCTGTCTTGTGTAGGAACATTGTGTGCTGAACTTGTGACCTGTGAGCTCAGTGCAGTGTTCCATGATCTGTTTCTATGGTAACAGGCAGAAGGCAGATTGGGGGGAGGGTTGAAATGTATTTCAGTTGGAAAGGGTTGAAATGTTTAACCAATAGAAATGTGTGTTTGCTTTTGAGTTTATGTGCGAAGGATTGTGATTTGATGTTTACATGTATATGTGTGGAAAATGAAAGGGAAACTTTTTCATTCTTTGCTTTTGCTGAGAGGTGCACAGTGCAGAGATTCTGTAAAAGAAAATATGGTGAGTGATTGATATACTTCTTAATCTACAAAAGAACTTGAAAGATGAGTTATTTAATTGTGAGGGGATGTATGTAGACTATTTTGATTTTAATCAGACTAATGTATTTTCCTGCTAAAGTGTAGGGAGTACTTTTTTTCTCTACAATGTGTGTGCATGTAGAAACCATTCTGTGATAAGCATTTGTGTTTTTCATGTGTTTGTAAACAGATAACTGTGCAGTTTTTATATTTTGGTAGAATTAGAGTCCAGTCATTGTTTATGAATTTGTGAAATGAGTTATGTTATGTTTCTATACTAAAATGTAGTACTACTTCTAGATGAAGAAATGTGTTTTAGTATAGTGCAAGGGATAGTGTTGTTTGTCTAGAATCACACAGTGATTCTGTGTGCATTTGGGAACCACTGTGAGAGAAGCATTTGGTAACATCGTGTATTTGCTGACAGATAACTGTTTTAACTTGTCATGTTGTGAAGTTTTAGTAGCATTAGAAGACAGTTATGGCTTATGATTTGATTAAATGAGTCAGGCTTTGACAGAAAAGTGCAGTCCTGAAATATGTAGATTGTGTGCAGTTCCCTTACCAGTTGCACTGTAGTGAATGAGTTTTGGTAAACTCCTAGGGATAGTGGTGCTTGTCTAGAATCACAGTGTGAGTTAGTGTGTATTTGGGAACCACTGTGAGAGAAGCATTTGGTAACATCATGTATTTGCTGACAGATAACTGTTTTAAAACCTGTCATGTTGTCAAGTTTTAGTAGCATTAGAAGCCAGTCTTTGCTTATGCATTGATAAAATGAGTCATGCTTTGACACGAATGTGCTGTACTTAAATATGTAGATTGTGTGCAGTTCGCTTACCACTTCCACAGTAGTGAATGAGTTTTGGTAAAAACCTAGGTATAGTGGTTGTTGTCTAGAATTACACTGTGAGTCTGTGTGCATTTGAGAACCACTGTGAGAGAAGCATTTGGTAAGATTGTGTATTTGCTGAGAGATAACTAATTTAAAACTTCTCATGTTGTCAAGTTTTAGTAGCATTAGAAGCTAGTCTTTGCTTATGCATTGATAAAATGAGTCAGGGTTTGACACTAAGGTGCAGTACCATGTACTATTCTGTTCACTGTGGCAGAACTGAAAATTTAAAGGTTTTACCTAAGCACTGTCCTAGAAGTAGTCTGATTATTTAGTCAGTTTCTAAGTACCAAATAGACTGCTTCAAATGTCTATGCAGTATGCATGTAGAGTTCTAACATACTATACACTTGTCTTTTACACCTTCAATTCCCTAGTCAGTATCCATACACTTCCAGGAAACACCCTGTCACTCCCTTTGCAGTCCTCTAGTGAACCATTCAACACCATGTACTAATCCATTCACTGTGCCAAAACCCAAACACTTATAAATTCACCAAGACACTCTCTTTCCAGTACTCTAATGATTCAGTCACTGTCTAAGTATTCATGCACTGAGCCAGGTCTTAGCACATGGACTTCTTCAAACCCCTATCCACTATGCATGCAGTCCTCTAAGCACCTACACACTTGTCTTTCACACCTTCAATTCCCCAGTCAGTATCCGTTCACTTCCAGCAAACACCCTGTCCCTCCATTTGCACTCCTCTAGTGACCCATTCAGCATCATGTCCTAATCCATTCACTGCGCCAAACCCTAATAAATTCACCCAGGCACTCTCCTTGCAGTACTCTAATCATTCAGTCAGTACCCAAGTACTCATCCAGTGACCCAGGCCTTAGTATATGGACTGCTTCAAACCCTTATCCACTATGCATGCAGTCCTCTAACCACCTTTACAATTGTCTTTCTCACCTTCAATTCCCTAGTCAGTATCCATACACTTCCAGGAAATACCCTGTCACTCCCTTTGCAGTCCTCTAGTGACCCATTCAGCACCATGTACTAATCCATTTACTGTGCTAAAACCCAAACACTTATAAATTCACCAAGATACTATCTTTGCAGTACTCTAATCATTCAGTCAGTGCCTAAGTATTCATACACTGAGCCAGGCCTTAGCACATGGACTGCTTCAAACCCCTATGCACTATGCATGCAGTCTTCTAACCACCTAGACACATCTTTCACACTTTCAATTTCCTAGTCAGTATCCATACAGTCCAGCACTTGTGACTACCTTTGCACTCCTCTAGTGACCAAGTACTAATCCATTCCCTGTGCGAAAAGCCTAGCAGTTATAAATTCACCTAGGCACTCTCCTTGCTGTACTCTAATCATTCAGTCAGTACCCAAGTAGTCATGCAGTGAGCCAGGCCT
The DNA here is from genome assembly GCF_964204655.1 of Triturus cristatus. NCBI lineage: Eukaryota > Metazoa > Chordata > Amphibia > Caudata > Salamandridae > Triturus > Triturus cristatus. The sequence goes on from NC_140589.1 coordinate 1,690,148,940, forward strand.
TAGCACATGGACTGCTTTAAATGCCTATGCAGTATGGATGCAGTCCTCTAATCACCTACACAGTTGTGTTTCACACCTTCAATTCCCTAGTTAGTATTCATACTCTTCTAGCAAACACCCTGTCACTCACCCAGTGTGTCTCCTTATAGTACTGTAATCATTTAGTCAGTTAGCATGTAGTCTTTTAATGAGGTAGGCTTTAGGGCATGAACTGCTTCAAAGTAGTATGCGCTATGCATGTAGTGTTTTAACAATCGTCACACTTGTGGTTCAGGGCTATAGTTTCTTAGTCAGTTTTTATATAATATGTGTTTGTACAGTAATGGAATAGTATAAATTTGAAAGTTATTAATATACATTTATTTGTGATTCTTTTTTACAGATACAGAACAGGAGTGTTTCTCATCTGTTTGCACTCTTCTCGTGCAAGATTGTTTGGATGAAGGGTCCTTAGGTGTTTCATCATACTTGCTGTGCCGCACGAGTATTTTTTGTTAGGATCCCCTCGTAACAGAACTCTTTGGCAAATCTTGCAAATGAAGAAGGTGGCATTGGTCTTTGTTAGCCCCTTAGAAAAAGTTAAAAATTTGTTGTGGGCGTGGTGCCTTCTGCAAAAAAAAATCCTCAGATTCGGTAAATATTTTAAAGCGGCAACATTTACAGTTTTTGTAAGTTAAACTTATAGAATTTGTTAGCTGTATACATTTTATATATCTGTGATTTGTTTCTTGTGGTATTTTGTTGAGAATACCATGTTGTTTTTTTTTTTACAATCTTTCTGATTTTCCAGTTCTGTCGTCGACATCCGTGGTTCCCACAGTAGTGTTCCGCCTTGTTGTTTTGTATTATTGTTGTTACATTTTGTTTATTAGTTTATTGTTTATATTTATGTTAATAAAAAAATAAAGTTTGAAAATAGTTTATCGTTTATATATTTATTATTATAAAAAATAAAAAATATAATAATGTTTTTGGTTGTTCTCTTAACTGCTGTGTGACTCTTTCTTGTTCTTATTACTGTTATTTGATGGAGCCCACCATGGTGTTAAATTTTGGGGCACTTATCGCTGGAATACTGGTGATATCTGCAGTTTGCACCAACTTCTGAATAGTGTGTTAGATTTATCTCAACTTTACTTCCGTTAAAGTGCTGATAATGAAATGGAGATTAGCCGTTCCCGTGCAAAAAGACATGAGGTGCACCTTTGTGATTTATTCTAAATACTAAAATCCTGTATTGTATTGCACTGAGGTATTGGCTGCACTTACAGTGTACACACAAAATCTATTAAGAAATCTCATTGTATTTATATTGAATAGTGCGTCAGGTGCTGGATCTTGACGAGATACACTGCTCAGTTCGTATATTGTTGTGCACATGAAAAAAATCACATTACAACTTTCTCACCAATTGCAATGTGATACAAATTCCAGCGATAAGACACGTTAGCACCAGGGATTTTACACCTGCTTTCTGCCGGTGTTAAGCAGGACAACTACCTGCACCATGAAAGGTAACACAGCCAAGAGCCACACCAGAACACCCACAGGTGCCATAGAGTCAATGAGCATGATACTGGGATACCCATGAGGGCCAGAAGACTCATCTCAACAACTACAGGACCGCCAATGCCCCCCAAACCCACATCTTAGTAAGTGTGTCCCTGTGGTCATTGTCTTAGCATGATAGGCACAAGCCCTGCAACATCACAGTGTGCTGTCACCTCAGCGTTGGCAGTGAGCCTGGATGTGTAGATACGTACGCATCCTCCTGCATGCACAACTGACGTGTGCTGGTCTGTCGTTCACAGGTCAGTGCAGGGGTGTGCCTATCCGGCAAGGGGAGCTGGGTGTCTCGGACATGTCCGTGTACAGGAAGTGCGGTGAGTGTGTCTCTGTGTTCTGGTGTGGCCTGTTACAAGAGCCGCAGCAGTCAATGTTGTAAAGTGGCATGCACCACCTCCAAACGGCACTGTGATGTTGTAGTTGGAATGTAGCAGGACATGCGCAAATAGGCATTACAATGGCGTGCCGTACGAGTGCACGAGATACAACAGCTCACCGTACAAAAGTGTGGGGGCTTGTGGGAGGGAGGAGCAGCCGTTTGGCAACATAACACACAGTGAACTCGACCATGTGCCACATGCTGGGCATCTCATCCATGATGACCACGGTCGCAGACATCCCACAACACCAAAGACTGGCCTTTGTACACATCCTGTATGAATGCAGCGTGGTTTTCACTTCTATGCTCATTCAGTGGTGTGATGTTGGCAGGTTGTGTGACTTGTGCTCCTTGTTGGTGTGTTTCATTTTGGCCATTGTTAGTCTATATGTGTGTTGTACTTAATTGTGCATGTGTACCATTCGGCCCATCTCCCCCCTCCCCCCACTCCCTGTTTCTTCCTTTTCCTAGTGCTGTTGTGTCTATAATTTTGTTGCTGCACACATAAATACATGTAAAGAATAAATTAGAATAGTTCGTTGATTCTTTTAGGTTTCAAAACTTCTCTATTGGTTTCTTTTTAATTTTCCATTTGAACCGTTTTTTTAAATATTCAATAACACATAGAAGTCAGAAGTGCAACGTATTCTATCAACACACTTTCTAGAACATTCTACAAAAAGTTGACGATTGTTTTAAGTTCGAACTGTGCCCTCCAAATGCAAGTAGCAGGTGTGGTTGAGCTGAGCACATTTTATCCTATGATATGTACTCCACGTTGAAACTGCTTTTTCTTAACCAATCACAAAGATGCTTTTCCACAAAACTAATGTGCACCCTACTTTTAAAAAAGAATGCTTTTCATGATATCTTCAGAGATAAGTTATAGACAGGAATTAACATTTAAAAAACCTTTGAAATTCACTGAAAAAACCATAGGTTTCATGCACGTTATAGTTAGGAATTGGCATTTAAAAAACCTTTGAAATTCACTGAAAAAACCATAGGTTTCAGGGGCGTTATAGTTAGGAATTAGCATTTAAAAAACCTTAGAAATTCACTGAAAAAACCATAGGTTTCAGGGGTGTTATAGTTAGCTGGACATTTCCCTCGTACAAAACCCTAGAAATTCCCCTGTTATAGTTAGTTCAGCTATCTATAACTCGCGCCCCCGCAATGCACTGCTGATGACGTCACATATTACATCACTCATGACATGGTCAGTGACATCACTGATGACATCACTGATGACATCTCAAATGACATCACTGATGACATCACTGATGACATCATCCGTTGAGTATGTGTTTCTGAACAGTTTTATTATGTTTAATATATATAGGGAAAGGCCTGTTGAAAAATAAGTGGGTGTACAAGTGTGTGAATGGATGATTTTCTAGGTGCGTAACTGTGTCTATAAGTGAGTCATTAAATGTATCTTACTGCAGACTAGTGACTAAACTGTGTGAATGTCTGTATGTGTCTGTGTGTTGGTGTATAAGTGGCTGCATGGTTTTGTGAATAGCTATATGAGTGTCTATATGGGTTATTGATTGGTTGTCTGAGCATCTGTATGGGTGCCTGAGTGTTTGTGTGACTCTGTGATTAGATGTGTGAGTGGGTGATTCAGTGGGTGCATGTTTTTAAGATTGCATCTGTGATGGACTGTATGGTTGGGTGAGAATATGTATGGGTGTGTTAGTGATTGAATGTATATCTCAGTTGTACATGTGTCAGTAACTACATATGTGAAACACAGTGTATATGTGTGTAAGAGCATATAACTATCTATATGTGAGAGTGTGTGATTTTGGGAGTGGCTGTATGCGCCATAGTGCAAGGATATCTGTGTCATGTGCTGTTTGTTTTTCTGCAGGAAGACACAGAATTTGTTAGTATTCTTATGAGTAAGTGAACTTGAGTGTTTTTAACTATATAGGTGAGTAAATTTTACTGTGATTAATTATTTGCATGACTGACTAGATGTGTCAGTACCTCAATGGATGATTGGCGGTGTGTGAGTGTCTATATAGGTGTATAAATGCACAGAGTTAGTGTAAGTATGAGTGACTGTACAGGTGAGTGAGTGGAGATGTATGTAGACTTAAAAGTAAATGAGTGGGTGAGTAGTTATTGGTATTGGAGTATCTATGGTTGTCAAAATGGCCGTCTGAAATTTTGAGTCGGTGTATCAAAGGTTATATTAGGGTGTGAGAAGATGCACTAATTTTTCACATGGATGGCGTCATCAGTGATATCATCAGTGATGTCATTTGGGATGTCACCAGTGATGTCATCAGTGATGTCACTGACCATGTCATGAGTGATGTAATATGTGACGTTATCAGCAGTGCATTGCTAGGGTTTTGTACGAGGGAAATGTCCAGCTAACTATAACACCCCTGAAACCTATGGTTTTGTCAGTGAATTATATATATATATATATTCACAAGTTACAGAAGCACACGGAAGTCATTATAAATAAAGCGGACAAGGGCGGCAATATTGTTTTGTGGCCTAGATCTTTATATATGGAGGAAGCATGGCGACATTTGAATGATGCCAGTTGTTATAGGAAAGCTAGCTTCCAGGAATTGCGCCAAATAAAGGAAAATGTATTTGCTGAACTATTGCAATGGAAACGAGTGGGTTTACTAACTAAAAATGAACACAATTTTTTAACAAATGACCACCCAATGACCCCCATTTTATATTTTATCCCTAAAGTACATAAGAATACAATACCGGTTCCAGGCAGACCAATCATATCGGCACAGAGGAGTCTACTTGAAGCTATGTCGAAATATGTAGACTATTTTTTACATGAATCTGTGGAGAGCCTGCCTTCTTACATAAGGGATACTGGACACTTTTTAACTAAATTGAAAAATGTCAAATGGGAAAATGATTGTCATTTAATAATGATGGACATATGTTCACTGTATACCAGCATTAAGCACAGTGATGGTATTAATGCAGTTCGTTATTATCTGGACAAAAGAAGTATACATATGTATGAGCATAACAAAATGATTGTAAAAATGATTACCACTTGTTTGACCAATAATTACTTTTTATTCAACAAGGAAGTATTCCAACAGTTGCGCGGTGTGGCCATGGGAGCATGCTTCTCCCCCAGTTACGCATGTTTACACGTGGGCTGGTGGGAGGAGCATGTTTTGATGGCCACCCACAAAATGGTATTTGAACAACATGTGCTCCATTGGTGGAGATTTATCGATGATGTTTTTTTAATTTGGAAAGGTACCACGGAGTCTGCCAATACCTTTGTGGAAGAAATTAATGAAAACACATTGAATCTCAAGTTCACTTCAAATATCAGCAATACCATAGTACAATTCCTGGACGTTGAAATCTTTATTAGAGAAGGCACACTACACACTAGATTGCACAGAAAAGCAACAGCCGGGAACTCTGTATTACATGCCAAAAGTTCTCATCCTCGCCATCTTATTCGCAGTATCCCCTATGGGGAATTTTTAAGAATTAAACGGATTTGCAGCCATGAGGAAGATTTAAAAACTTGTCAAAAAGATACATTTGAAAGATTTTTAAATAGGGGCTATGCGGCTCTTGATTTGCACTTAGCTCAAGACAAGGCTAATAATACAGCTCTGGTTGCTTATCAACACATTGTTCATGAGGCCCAAGAAGTATCAAGGCTCGGCAATAATGATAGTGACTCCACTATCTCGGAATCCATAAGCAACATCAGATTGATAACTAATTATTTCAGACAAGAAAGACAGATACGTAAAATTTTATACAAAAATTGGCCAATAGTTAGGACAGACATTACTATGTCTCAAATTCTGCCAGAACTCCCCCTTTTGACTTTTAGAAGGGCTCCCTCAATAAGGGATGCTCTAGTCAGAAATAGTCCTGAGGTGGTGACTTCTAATACTTGGTTAATGGCTAGAAATGTTTTTTTGAAGTGTAATTCTTGTCGCGCATGTAAGTTCGGAAAAAATGTATCGGAATATGTCACAGCATTTAGTCCTGATCCAGTTAAAATAAAAGGACATCTGACTTGCAGAACTGAATATGCAATCTATATTTTAGAATACACTTGCCATCTATTATACGTAGGCAGTACGAAGTTGCAAGTTTTTAACAGGATTTTACAACACTTGAGAGCTGTGGTCAATTCCGATCCCTCATATCCTGTAGCGCGACATTTAAAGTTGGTACACAAGAATAACCTTAATGACCTCAGTTACTATGTTATCAGTGCAATACCCAAAAACATTAGAGGGGGAAACAGGGAGAAAAGTTTGAGAAAAGCGGAGTCTGAATTTATTATGTTACTAGATACTAAGATGCCAAATGGGCTTAACAACAATGAAGATTTGCATAACTTTTTATAATGAATTAATGATGTTGAGGAATTGATCAGTTCCTGGTTTATTTTAACAGACGTTTTATCCTTAATTTTACCATGTTTTATCTAGGTTCCTAGATTTTATTTGGTTTTATGGGATTTTATTGTTAGTTTTAAGCTATTAGATTTTATTCATTTTAGACATCATTTTAAGTTGTGCAATTATATGTGATCTTTTGCTGCCATTTATTGAATTTTTCAGACTTATATGTTCCTACATGGCTACTTAGCAGTTTTGACATTTTAGGTCTGTATTTAATTCTAATTCAAAAATATCTTGATTTCCTTATTTCATTAGATACTAATAATATGATCAGTTTTGAAGAGGATGACGCGTGTATCTGTATGGACATTGCACTTCAAATTACTTGAAACATGGAAAAACGTCTGAAACATCAATTATAAGCTGCTTTGTACTTTATATTCAATTTATTAAGTTTACGTTTATTATGCACTTTAATACCAGCACGTTACTTTGCACGATTTTGCACCATTGTTCATAACTACCGCCAAATATGCCTAATATATCTCTATGGACTTGTGTTTTAAAAAAATGTATTATTTAAAAATTGTATCATAGAATTATTCTGCTAATAGGCAAATATGCCAATCATCAGATGTTAACAAAAATGCATTATGCATTTAGATATAATTATTGGCAATGGACAGTATGATTTCCACCTTAATGAAGTTCGATAGTTGTGAGTTGAGGTAAATGAACACTTTGTTCTTATCAAATAATCAGATTGTTCACAAATATTGATAACATTATCAAGCATTGTATGTTAAACATCAAAACAGCGATGTTATAGATGGTAATGAGCATATAGGAACACTATGTTCTAATTGGACAATTATATTCTCATACCTATCATGGTGGTAATATTTTATCATTCAATATTGATTGGCTAATGTGCTAGCACCTAGAAAAATATTTGTATTTATTTATATACATGAAAAAAATGCAGTCCTATATTTATGTCTATTCGTAAACTGTGTTGGCAATTATCTAAGCGGTTGTGTTATTAGTCACTTTATATAAAGTCAATCATTGGTCCTGCGCGTCATGTGATCAAGACTGCCGTGGGCAGTCGAAACGCGTCAAGCTGAGCACTTGCGTGAGATTTCTATGCACTACGCACTTTAACCTGCAAACTCAATAAAAGAATTTACTCTCCACTTCGTGGTCCGTACCTGCTTGTTGGATCCCATTAAGGATTGTTCCAGGATTTTGGCTTTCATATATATATATATATATATATATATATATATATATATATATATATATATATATATACATTCACTGAAAAAAACATAGGTTTCATACACGTTATAGTTAGGAATTAGCATTTAAAAAACCTTGCAAATTCACTTAAAAACCATAGGTTTCACACATGTTATAGTTAGGTGGATATTTCACTCGTAAAAAACCAATGAAATTCCCCCGTTATAGTTAGTTCAGATAACTATAACTCGCGCGCCCGCAATCCACTGCTCATGACGTCACATATTACATCACTCATGACATGGTCAGTGGCATCACTCATGAGTCTGACATCACTGATGACATCATCCTTGTGATAGAGCGGCAGTCGTGCGAGTAATGGCGGAATTGGCTAAATAAAATACAGCACAAGAATTACTGGGTCTGCGCTCGTTTGTTTCTACCAAAATAGAAAGTGAAGGCGAGTTGCTGCAGATATATATATATATATATATATATATATATATATATATATATATATATATATATATGTACATATACATATATATATATATGTATAAATATATATTACTCTTGAGTTTGTGGGTTTGCTTCTGTGCATCCAAATCATCAGTGGTGGTAGGAAAGAAACAATACTACAAATGCCTCGCTTAAGACTGCACAATTTTTCCTCAACTCAAAAGAAAGCCCGCTCTTAAGTCCTTAGGAAATAGCCCAATATCCAGCACTCATACGTATATATGTGTATATATATATATATATATATATATATATATATATATATATATATATATATATATATATATATATATATATATAAAATTCACTTAAAAAACCATAGGTTTCACACATGTTATAGTTAGTTGGACATTTCACTCGTGAAAAACCATTGAAATTCCCCCGTTATAGTTAGTGCAGGCAACTATAACTCACGCGACCGCAATCCTCTGCTGATGACGTCAGATATTACATCACTGTATTTAGACACTTATTTACCCATGTCTTCTTCCATTAATTTTTAGCTATACATATATCACAAATATTTTTTTTCAGAAAGACACATATGTCATCAGTGATGTAATATCTGACGTCATCAGCAGAGGATTGCGGTCGCGTGAGTTATAGTTGCCTGCACTAACTATAACGGGGGAATTTCAATGGTTTTTCACGAGTGAAATGTCCAGCTAACTATAACATGTGTGAAACCTATGGTTTTTTAAGTGAATTTGCAAGGTTTTTTAAATGCTAATTCCTAACTATAACGTGTGTGAAACCTATGGTTTTTTCAGTGAATTTGTACGTTTTTTTAAATGCTAAGTTATGTATTTCTTTTTTTTTTTTAAGGTGTTTCACCGTGCGCCCACATTACGCAGTTCGCGGAATTTATCAGTTTCTACCGTACGCGCACGCTCCGCGTGCTCCGTGATTTTTCGCAAAAAAAATTAAAGGAAATTTTGGCCCTTGGGGGTCCTTCTGGGACCCCCTGACAAAGGCTAGGGGGTCAGGAACTGTCCACCCTGCCCCCTTTTCACGTTCTCCACCTTTGTTTTTCACCCCCTCAGACTGCGAGAGACAAAATGGCGGCCGACACTTCCTGGTTTCGACCCATTCGAATGTTTACTAAGATCTAACAACCAATCAGAATCGCGCTCGCGCACGGCAGCGTGCGCGTACGGTAAGTTTTACCGTACGCGCACGGTGCGCGCTTATAGATATATACATGCTTTTAAATGCTATTTTCTCAGGAAATACTGAACAGATTTACACCAGAGGCACATCCCTGACCTGAGGACTACCTCTCTGCCAAATTTCAAGTAATTCTGTTCAGCCGTTCGGGCTGTAGCTTGGACTAAAGGTCCTATGGAAAAATGAATGGGGAAAACGTGTTTTGGGACCCCCCCTTTTTCTCAGCCCCCGCTTGACAAATCCCCCCGAGACTTTCAGGAAAGGAGCGGAGCGGAGCGCCCCACCTATTTTGAAAATTTCGCGAGGATTCGTCAATCGGCGCCAAAGTTATTCCAAATAGAATGTTGGGATTTCCTATGGAAACACGATCCTAACTATAACTATCTACTGGCGACCGCCAGTAGATAATATATATATATATATATATCACAAAAAAACACCCAGGTTTGAGGCCGCACTCCGCATTCAGGTGGGTTACAAACCATTTTTAGTGAAGCATGCAGCTTCTCATCCTTCGGCCTTACACGTTTCGATGAACAATTGTTCATCTCACTGGAGGATTCTAGGTGATGAACAAGTTAAAAGTGAAGCACTACACGACCAATCATTTATTAATGAAAGAAGCTTTAGCTGCATTGGAGAAGACTGTTTCTAAATTCAGAATAGTCACACAACAACGAAAACTAGACAAACTACCTAGAGATATCAGAAACTATAACAAAAACAAGACATGTCTCACGGATGAGTACTATCAACAAGACGAGAAATGGACATTCATTAATAGAGGACGACAATACTAAAAACCAATTGTGACTTTTTCTGATACTTCTAACTCTGAGCCATCAGACACTAAAGAGTGTACTAGAGCAGTTCATTTGACATCTAGAAAGGAGGAACCTGCTTACAACCCATGTTTTTAGCAACAAGGGGACGAGATCAATGGCCTACGGGAAAGAACTACCAAGCCCCAAGAGGCACATGCTGTGGTTGAGGGAGAGGTCTTGGTTGAGGACTGGAGAACTTTCAAACGGATTCACACGGGGAGAGACATACATGGAAGAGAGGTACCAGTAGTAAGGGTTATATCTGGTCCCACTGACAGAACTACACTACCCATATTCAACTTGTCTACGTATAATTTAACCTCCCATGGAATGGTTCTACTCAGCAAGGGTTTGAGCTTTGTTCCTACAAAAAAGTCTTTTATGGTGAGACTTGAATCCACAACGATTCTTTTGCAAAAGCAGACTGCAACATTTTTTGCAAATAATGAATATACATGTGATATGCAATATGGTGTCCAGGTCACAAAATTTATATTGGACAGCCCTCACAGAAGCTCAAGGCACTCCAACATCGCAGCACAATTAATTGTGACACTATCAGAGCCCCACTGGTGGAACAAGCAATATGGACTTTTTATTGAAGACATAAAATGTCAGGTCATTAAAGTTTCAAAACGGGAACCGAGGGGTGGCAACAACAACTCCAAACATCTGATGCAGGACAGCAAATGGATTGAACTTTTGAAAGACATAGATCATGATCTTAATACCATTGAGGAATGGAGTCAATGTTCAACAGCCGTGATAGGATGAACCATATGTTGCTCATTGCCTAATGGGTTTTTCTTGATATGATTCTGCTATTTTGAACTAAATGTTATTGAGTTTGTCTCCCAGTATATATCTGACATGATGATTCATACTTTGGGCCCTATTACGATGTCGAGCGGACTTGCCTTCGCCCGACATCGTCTCAGTGTTGGAACCGACCGACAGTAGGTCGGCGTGTCCGACCGCCTGATTGCAATGCGACTGCACCAATCTCCCATTTCTCTATGGGAGCTTGTGCTGTATCCATTTACCGCCCACAGTACAAGCTCCCATAGAGAAATGGGACGTTGTGTGAATCCCTCACTCCAAATACCTCACAGTGCCTGCCACACGTTGCAGGGATTTACAGGGGGGCGCATAAGTGCCCCCCAGGCTCCCAACTGGAGGCCGCAGTTGAAAGGGCACCCTGCTAGGGGCCCCCAAAGTCTCTCTCTGACAGGCTTTTCTTGTCGGAAAGCCCAATATGATAAGCCTGTGAGAAACCGACATCGTAATCCCAACGGCGGAAATGCCATCCTTAAGGGATTACGTGCTTGTTCTGACTGGCCGACGGGTTCCTTGAACCTGTCGGAAGCTAGCCAAAAATTACTGCCCGGTTTGACTTCTGAACGTCTACATTGTAATAAGGTTGTCGGATTTGAAACCTTGGATGTTGGTCAGAAAGCCTCTGACCTGTGGTTGGAGGCTTTACGATCAACATCCAAATCGGCCCCTAAATTCCTATATAATATAGGATTAGGATAACAATATAGGCGGTCAGAAGTCAAACCTTGGATGTTGGTCAGAAAGCCTCCAATCTGTGGTCACAGGCTTTCAGACCAACATCCAAATGAGACCCTCTGTTTATTTTACAATGGATTTTGTAAGATACTATTCTGTTAGGGTGAATTATAGGTATTTCCCTTCATCTTTAATTCATTATGCTTATAGCATAGAGATATTCCTTTCCCTTCCTCTGCTTCTGTCTTTACTCTGGCCTTCTGTAGCTAATTTTTTTTGGTGTTTTAATTTGGGAGAATATGTCCATGCATTATTTCAGGACTGTCATTCAAATAAGCCTGCTGTATTTATGGACCCTCCTGGTAATTTTTGCCCATTCGATTCGGGCCATCATGCACACTACAAGATGGCGCTTGTTTTACGAAGCTGCCACTGACTTTGTGAGAAGACCCGCTTCAGGCTACGAGTGCTCTATTCATTCTCATATGTAATTGTATCCTGTGAGACCAATTCTCCTACATAGCAGACTACTTTATATCTTTGTAGCCCTTCTCTTTGTTGTCTACTTTTTATTTATTTCCTCATATATGTTTCAATATGTCGCTTTCATTAGCCCTTGAGACACCGCTTCGGGTTGCACACCAGGGTGGTGTTAGCCCCTCTGTTAGCTTTATATCTGGAGATGCCCACTTGGCTCATCAGCTGACGTGCAGTTCCGATACCTAATCGATTTGCACAAGTACCATCTGTTCTTGTTGCTTTGCACTCCACTTTGCATGTTTATTTTGTTTTCTTTTGATGTCTGATCACGGCCACAGATCCTTTGTGTTGCAGGTAGCAGTTTTTGATGTGTCTTTAAGAAATACTGATATGCAAAAGAAGGAACCCTTTACAGTGAGCTTTTCCACTGTCAATAATGCAAGTCCCTTTTTATTAGCATTTCACCTTCCTACATGTGTGTTGGGCCACACTGGGTGCATGTTACCGGTTATGTCCTGACCCCAGATGAACCCATTTTTCTGATTTTTGATGAGCACTTGGGAGCTATTTATGCATGGCTACCTCCCATTATAACTTAAGATTCTTTTTGCGCATTTGCCCTCTGTTCTTTGTGGTCTAATGTGATGGTTGTTATATTTTGCTGGGCTTTTTGCAATACTATTGGCATGATTCAACTGCTTGTACCCACTCATTTTACAGAAATTTATTGTAGGAATCTTGTTAGCAGTGCTCTTCCCATTTTATACATGTTTCTTTTGCCTTATCTCAATATTTTATCAGTTTGATTCTGAGTTCCGGTCCCACTTTTTCTTCATATAGTCCTTTTTGTAACATTTATATGGACATTAGACATCCAGGATTAGTTCCATGAATAGGTGCCGATTACGATGTAGGTGGGACCGACACCGATGTACTGTCAGTCCCACCGGCATCTACAACCATGGTCAGACCGCCGTGTTATGATGCAGTCGGTAGGACCGCATTGCCCCAGGGACCGACCAACAGCTTTTGACGGGCTCAGAGATCCTGTTGGTCGGATCGAAATCCCCATAATGGAGGCGGTGCCTTCTCAAGCACTGCCGTGAGGATTATGATCCACCTTTCCGCCAACCATTTCACGTAGGTTCTTCTGCCGTGAAAAGGCTACCGGAAAGGCTTTTTTGGTCCCCCAGCAGGGCCCCTGTCCCCCATCGCCCTCTGCTATAGGTCCTGGGGGGTGCCTGTGGTGCTCCCTAAACATCCCTGCATCGTGTGTGCCTGCCACAAGGTGACGGGATGTTTAGAAACATGCTTTTTGGCATTGGGGCTTGTGCTGCGGCCCTTTTCCAAGCCGCAGCACAAGCCTCAATGCTAAGATGCATGGAGGTGGTCAGATCGTAATATGGCGGGCGGGACCACCGACTACCTGTCGGCTAGTCCCGTTTCCTCAATGATAGTGGTCGGACGCTCATTCGACCCCCATCATAATCAGACCCATAGTGTACATGTATGATGGTTTCTGCTCAGGTAAACTGTTTTTGGATATCTTTTATCTAGGTCCCTCCCTTCTATTCTATACAGATTCTGATAGTCCCTATATCTCTCTGTAGGTTGCTACCTTTTTTCTCTTGAGAAGGCCTCATTTAACTGAACTACAGGGGTCAAAACATCGACATTTGAGTCTTAATCATAATTGCATTGGATGCTGGATCCTAGGAAAATCTGAGAATGTACTTTTGCATGGATTCCATTTTACATTGCTCTCCTGATTGTTAATTAATATATTTGTTATACGCACTATCATGTTTTTTGGTTTCGTCCTGTTTACTCAGTTACTTTCACGTACACTGTGCCACCATCACCTGTAGCACCTACTTTTTTTGTATTTGTATTGCCATTTCTACATTTCAATTTCTTGTAACATTACACAATCAAATTGATTGTTTGACACACTGATTGCGATGGTAGGGAGATTAAATAGGATAGTCCTACATTTGTGAAAGTTCTTTTAAATGATTTCCTTTGGAACATTTTTTTTCTATATATGGCCTTGATTACCCTGGTGCCGATGGAATACACAATGCCCAGTATTTTCTTTTTATCTTGCAATATGGCATGCAGGATAGCCACCACGTTTTGGTGCAGTATTCCATATGCCAAACTCTAATAAGGCCCTAAGTTTGAAATTCAGCAATCACGTTTTATCTTTTGGACTGGCAGTTATACTTCACACGGGATCCACTTTAGACCTGATCACACAATTTCCCTTATTAAATTTCATCTAATGTTGATAAATAATAGTATCTATCACTGATATTTTGGAAAGCACTCGTCAGAAATAAGACTGTGCCCAACACAAGAAGAACAGAGGAACACTATCCATGAGAATGAACACTGGTATCATATGGAAAAAGAAGGATCGACTTGGACATACAGCATCTAAGAAAAGGTGATTTGGAATAATTACCACATGAAGTAGGGATGCTTATATATGTCATAATGCATTAACAGATTATGTAGCATAAAAACCAAATTCAATATACAAAAGTAATGTGTTTGTGAAAGGAAGAAAATGTACAATAAAACACTTTGATACTTTAAAATTGAAGTTTTCTTGTATTATGTGCTCTCGTTGAGTGGACAAGAAAATGACATTGTGATTACCAGTATTTTAGTCCCAAGTGACATCTGTCCTACTGAGAAGCACCAGCAACATTTATAAACCAAGGTTGAAAATATGTGTGTCCAGGCAATACTATTTTAATGGTGTAGTGTTCTTGCAAACTTGGCAAATAATAGGGCTTTTGTTCTAAGAAGACTTTTGGATTGTGCAAAGTGTTTTGAAGGCGGTTCTTTATGCTTCCGGGAGTCACTGCAGTACTTACAGTTACACTTGCAAATTTGTATTTCTTGTATTTTGTGATGAGACTGTGATGAACCCCAGAATGTTAGGTCATTCAAAAAGAAGCATGCTATGCTCCGTCCCTCAAGTATCACACTCACTGTTTTTGATCCATTTAGGGTGATGACGTTTTCAATCGACCAATGGAACATAAGCATAATATATTTGGTAAAGCTTGCCTAGTTTCCTGTTTTGTTGTTTTAACTGACCTGAGTTTGTGTAAATGCATACATGTTAAAGTGAATTTATCAGTGATGAACAATAGGGATGATAGGGAGGGCTCCAGTTGAACATCACAGTTAAAGCTGTCATCCTTAAGTTGGTCTTTCCCAAACGTTTTGCTTGCTTACCTCCTATTCTTTTTTGTATTGTTTTGTTGACTATAGGACTCAGGACACTTTACCACTGCTGACCACTGCTAAAGGGCATGTGCTTCTCCCTTAAACATGGTAACATTGGGGTATGCACAATTGACATATTTACTTTACGTGTAAGTCCTTTGTAAAGTGGTATACCATATATCCAAAGTCTGTAATCTAAATACTACAGGTGGGCCTGCATCACTGGTTGTGCCATCCACATAAGTAGCCTTTCAAACCTGCCTCAGGCCATTGCAAGGTTACTTCAACTTGCCATTTAAAACCACTTGGCAAGCCATAAACTTCCCTTTTATTACACACGTCACCCCTAAGGTGGGCCCTAGGTAGCCCTAAGGGCAGGGTTTTGTGTAATAAAAAGGTAGACATGCACTTTTACATTTTACATGTCCTGGCACTGACAAACAGCTAAATGGGGTTTTAACTACTTTGAGGCCTACCCCTCTAATAGGCTAGCATTGGGAATTTCTTAATGCACTGTAAAGCTGTAATTCCTGATTAGAAAGGAGCATCCTGTTTCTTATCTTTGGAATGGTAATGATAAATCCTCTTTGATGGTAAAGTTGGATTTAACATTACTCTTAGAAAGTGGGCATTTCTCTGCACTTAGTGCTCTGTGTGCCTTGCAGCCTGTCTCCAGTACACGTCTGGGGTGGGTTGCAGCTGTATTTTGGGCATTCCCTCTTAATAGCCACAAATACAAGAAGGATGGATGCGACAGAGAATTAATCTGCATTAATCTGCATTCTGATTGCTCTGCCTGAGTTCGAGGACGGAGGGGCGCTGACACTTTAAAAAAACAAATTGTTTATTGAACATAAGTCTCATTTCAACACAGCCTCTCACCTACAACCCGGGGGGACCGGCAGCTTGTTAATTCACAATAGTATACACGGCTATAGAGCCGACATCCCAAGGGGCAGGCAGCGTACAGGAACCATAGATATCTTAAGGTCATTCGTTTGTAGTGGTCGTGGTGCACCATAAAACATCAATTGGAAAACATACATAGTTTACAGTAATCATTGTAAAGCAATACCCGTGAACAGCATACTAAGGTCAGAGACATGCACTGGTGTCGAGAAGGTGGGATACCATTCTTATCGATTATGGCCAGACCAAGCCTCCCTCCCATCTAACCTGCCAGGCGTTCCGGGTGCAGAACTCTCCCATCAGCAAGGCGTCCAGGGGAGTGTCACGCAGAGTATCCTGTAATCAGAAAATCAAGTGCCAGGAGCGTGGTTATTAGTGTCAGGAGTGGTGGGGGTTGTCCCACCCGGGGCTATATCTTTGGTAAGCAGATATGTAGTATATAATCCCCAAAAGTTCTTGGGGGGAGTCATTCACTAAAGGTCTCAGTTTGGGTACTGCAGTAAAGCATGTCATGCAACCATTGCGTCAATGTGGGTACAGGGCCTTTCCACCAGCATATAGCTAAACCCATGTCCACCAGTCTGCGGACCTCCTTAGGCAGCTTTTTAGAATACCCCAGGAGGGCCAGGGCCGGGTCCGGAGTGAGCTCCGTGCCCACCACCCTCCCCAGTTCCGGAAAGATCGACTCGCAATATCGGTACACCTCCGGGCAATGCCATGCAAGGTGAACAAAGTCTGCAGTATGTGCATGGCACCTATCGCAAGCCGGGTTTTCCCGCAGTCCATATCTAAATAGTCTCTCTGGGGTGTAGTACACTCTGTTCAAGTACTTGAAGTGGACAAGCCTATGCCGGCCGTGTAACGATATACGCCGTGTACTGTTGCAACAATAGGACCACATAGCGTCATCTATCTCCAGTTGTAAGTCCCGTTGCCAGGCCAGCCTAGCTTTCAGAAAGCGATTCGCTCTGTGAGACATTGCCAATTTATAAACGTTGGAAACCACCTTGCGAGGCGACTTAGCTTTAATGATGTAAGACAGTTCCAGCATCTCAGGCGGTTCCTGCAGGTCATCCCTCAGTACGTCGCGTAGAGCCCTCTGCACTCTATGAAACTGAAATCTCTGCAGTTGAGTGCTGTCAACGGCTGAGCCCCCCACGTCCTCCCATGTCTTTGCCGTACCGTCTTGAAATAGGTCTCCCGCAGTTAGTACATTCAATGACTGCAACGCTCGAACCACCCCTTTATCCCTACATGGAGCCAACCAAAGGGTCCACTCCAGTGGCATAACCGGAGAGTACAACAGGGCCCCCGCCTGCAATTGCAGTAATTTATGCCAGGCGTGGCGTGTCGAATTTATGGAGTCCAGTATCCCCGTCCTGCGGTCAGAGGGTTCATATATCGTGGCTGGAAGGTGAAGCAGGTCGGCAAAGAGTTTCTCCATGCGGAGAAACGGGATGTCTGGCGAACCGTGTATCCAGTAGTAAGCTTGAGCGCCCTGCACTGCTCTGTAATACAAATTCAAATCCAGCGCGCCTAGCCCTCCCATAAGGTATGGGAGAGTAAGTATCTGCCAGCGCACTCTCGCTTGCTTGCCCGCCCAGGCTAACTTTATTAATAACGTAGTGACTCTGTGAAAAAATGAGGCTGGTAAGACAAGGGGAATATTTGTGAATAGAAACAGGAACCAGGGCAGAATCACCATCTTCATGATGGAGACTCTACCGAGTAGCGATAACGGTAGCTTGATCCAGGCTTCGACGTCATCCTCCAGTCTAATGACTGCTGTACCATAGTTTTCCCTAAACACAATCTCCGACTCTGTATGGAGACGTATGCCCAGGTAGCGAATCGCATCAGAGGACCAGTGTAGTGGGAAATCCGGTTCAAAACGCGACGTAACTGGGGTGAGTGGGAAGATTATGGATTTAAACCAATTGACTCATAATCCTGATAGTGCTCCAAAGTGCACATCTTCCCTGGGGATAGAGGAGAGATTGTTCTCTGGATCTCGGATGTACAGCAATGTATCGTCCGTGTGGGTGGACACTACTATCTTATAAGTCGGGAAACTGATACCTTTGTGACTATGATATTCCCTTAATGCGCACGCCAGTGGCTCTGCGACCAGGGCATATAAGACGGGGGATAACGGGCAGCCCTGTCTCGTCCCTCGAGATATGGCTATGGGATCCATTACCAAATTACCTATTTTTATTCGCGCCCTGGGTGAGTCATACAGGATCCCGATCAATTGGAGAAAGACGGGGCCAAGTCCCATCCTAGATAAAACGTGACGCATGAAGGGCCACTCGACCGAATCAAAGGCCTTCTCCATCTCGAGGAAGACCGCGACAGCCTTAGCATCCTGCCTAAAATGCTGGATGGTTCTGAACACCATGTGGAGGTTATATGTAAGGTTCTTATCTGGTACAAACCCCGCCTGCTCAGGAGCCACCAATACCGGTGCCGGGGGTAAAGACGATTGGCGAGCACCTTTGCAAATAGCTTGGTGTCTACATTGAGCAAAGAGAGTGGGCGGTAGGACCCACACTCATCTCGCGGCTTATCTGGTTTAGGGATGGCAACAATCACCGCCTCCCTCATCGATGGTGGCATTGTGCCCGATACGCACATGTCATCGGAAAGCGTAGAGAGGTGTGGGAGTAATAAATTTACAAAGGTCTTATAGAAACCAACGGTTAGGCCATCTGCTCCTGGGGCGCTAGATGCCCTCATACCGGACAGGGCCAGTAATATTTCGTCTTTTTCTATGGGCCGCATGAGGAACTCACGGTGCGTGTTCGTAAGGAATGGCAATTTGATATGCTCAAGGTAGTCCAGGATTTGTTCCTCTGTACCGGAAGACTGGGAAGTGTAAAAGTCCCGTAATATCTCTTAAACCTATCTGCTATGTTCGCTTCTTCAGAAAGTAGCTCTCCCTACTCCGACTTAAGCTCAGTAATCAGTGTTTTGCCGCGCTTAGCCTTTAGAACCTGCGCCAGGACCGAACCGGGCCTGTCACCCTCCCCGTAGGTACATGCTGTAGCATATTTACCCAAGTGTTTCAGTTCGCTATCTGCAGCTTCCTGATATTTCCCCAACCGGTCTTTTATTGTCTGCGTGGTAGCCTCATCCTGACTCGCTAGCTGATGCCGCTCTAAAGCACCCAGTTCCCGTTCCAGAGCAGATAGTCTACCACGAATCGAGCGGAGAACCCCCGAGTGCTTGGCCATGGCCACGCCTCGAATATAAACTTTGAATGTTTCCCACACTACTTGAAAACTGTCCACTGAGCCCACATTAATGGGGAAAAAAGGTTTCTATGGCTTCAGCTGATTCTTCTTTAAAAAGAGGGTCAAATAGCGAATAAGGGGGAAAGCGCCAAGTGAATGGCGGAATTGTCTTCCTAGGCGAGGTAAGAACCAGCAGAAGAGGAGAATGGTCCGATAGAGTACTCGGAAGTACCAAGCACTCCCGAGTGTGCTCCATAAGCGAAGAAGAGGCCAACCAGTAATCTATGCGGGTGTACAAGTTATCATAGGCAGAATAATGCGTGCAACCTTCCTTTTCCGGGTGCCGTGTGCGCCAGACATCGCAGAGGTCCAAGCCCACCATAGCGCTCTCAAGTGCTCTAGCAGCTGCCGTGGGCCTCCTCGTCTGGCCACCAGACCTGTCCAAATTTGGGTTTCTGACCAAATTAAAGTCCCCACCCCAGAGGTACCGTGCTTCCGGGAATCTAGTTACTGCGGCTGCAAGTGTAGTGAAGAACTCCGGGCAGTCATAGTTAGGGCCATAGACATTCACTATGATTAAGTCAACGCCCTTCCCCTGACATCTAGAAATCACGTAACGACCATTCTTGTCTGAGTCTAATTGGACCAATGTATAGGAAGATTTAGGGTTAACCCATGTCAGCACCCCTCGGGCGTGTGTGGTGAAGCCCGAGACATTAACATGATCCACCAACCCTCTACTGCTTACAATTGCACTATTCAGTGGGAGGTGTGTCTCCTGTACCAAGGCTACATCAACGTTCTGTCTCTGCAAGTAGTGCAATACCTTACGTAATTTTCGGTGGTCGTTAAGCCCCCGGACATTCCACATGAGCACACGGAGGGAGTCTAGCGGCTTTGGCACAGGAGTTAAACTAGGTCCCGCCATCGTTAACAATACTGTCTGTAATGCAACCTGACCTAAGCAGTCTGTAGTTAGATTCCGCACCATTCAGAGACCAATATGAGACTTTAGACAACAAAAACAACAATACCCTCCCCTCCCCCATCCTCCCTCCACCCTTGACAGACCACCCCCAACTTGGTCGCGAAGCATCCCCCAAAGCATCCAATCCACCACCCACCACCCCCCACCCTAATCAGAGATTACCACTCTCGTGTGTTGCACTTGTGGGCAGATGTTGCTTTATTTTGCAAGGAGGAACAATATGAACATTATACAGCCCCGCTCCCCGCACATCGTCCCAAACAAAAAAAACCACAGCATCGCAGTCCCAAGGGCGACAGACCTCAACAATCGCATAGTACAATAATGTAGCAACTTCATCCCTTGGTCTTGTATCAAATGGACCAAGATTCCGGGATAGTGCACACCAAGTCTATGTGGTCTCCGCCTGTGTGTCTCACCAAACCTCCTTCCCAGGCATGTAAGAACTACTTATCGGGTGGCTACCCAGGACAAATTCCGAGGGAAGATCTTAACTTAGCCCGTAGTTAACCCCAGCTAGACAGTTGCGGTCCCGCCACCACAGGCCCCAAACAGCAAAGCCCAGGAGACCCAAATGACCTCCTCCCCTCCCACCTTTTAGCCCCATAGCCATACTTCGCAGTGTGCCACAGTCCGCCGCAGCTAGTCCTGGTCGTCCAGGGTGCCCTCTGCCGCCTCGCCGAGCAGCTGCTGGTCCGGGTTGCATCGTTGTTCTTTGGACCAACCTTTTAAAGCCTTTTGTAGCGCCTTGGGGACCATGAAGATATGGGATTGGCCCTGCCTGTTGACTAGAAGCTCAGCGGGGTACAACATGGCATAGTCTATGCCCAGATGTTTCTTCATTGGGATGAACTGTCGGCGCGCCTCTTGAACTCGGATTGTGAAGTCCGGAAATAGCGATATCTCGGAACCCTCGTAGATCAATGACTGATTGTCTCTCGCTAATCGCAGGGCAGTGTCTCTGTCTCGGCAATTGAGCGGTTTTGCAATGATCGGTCGCGGTGGTGCCCCCGGGCGATGCGCTCTCTCCACCACAAACATAGTGGAAAAGACCTCTTCTCCCAGCAGCGTGACCAACAGCCTCTCGATAAATTGCTCCACCAGTCTGGGTGGACTCCGGAAGGCCAGCGATTCTGAGGTTACAGTGATGAGAGCGCGCTTCTAAGTCCTCTGTTTTTTCTTGTAGGACACGTATAACTCTACCCAGCTGCTTGTGTTCAGTATCAAGCGTGGTATGCACTTTCTGAATCTCAGTGAGTCTCCTTTCTGACATATCCAATCGTTCAGCATGCTTGTCTAAATGCTCAGCCATTCTGTCCATCCTATAGGAGAGAGCGTCCATTTTCGTACACAGGGAGGTGAGGCCGCTTTGCAGGCTCTTCTCCATGGCCAGTAGCATGCTCCGGATGTCAGTGCCGGGGTTGGCAGAGGCCTGCATCCTTGCAGCATCTTCCATTGAGGCGTCATGCAATTTTGACCGCTTCTGCTTGAAAGAGAGTTTGGGCTGCGCCCTATCTACTCTGCCCATGTTCGTTACCAGTAGGGTGCACCAGGCAGTACTCCGTCACTTCTCAGCACCGTAGCCCTGGAAACCGCTCCTCAGGGACAGCCGTGAGGGTCTCCAGGCCTCTACAATCCTTCACCAATTCCAGACATCGCAATGGACAATACCCAATCCAATAGGCACCGTAGACCTGCTCACGGGTGCCGGCACACGTCGCCTGAGTCATCCACTAGAGCGCTTGCCAGCGAGCAATAAACAGCATCTAGGTTTGCGCGCTCAATGCAGGTCACAGTCACCAGCAGGCCTACTCGTTGCCGCACCTCATGCAACCCCCAGCTTCGCGCATTCCTGAGTATTACCGCAGGAGCACACACTCAGGAGACCACTCACGAGGCCAGTGTACCGGTGCAAAGGGGCATACCAAAAAGCCCATCTTCACGCCCGCTCCAAACTCCGTGCGTCTACAAGTCTGCACTCGCCGGGTATGTGCAGGGCTCCCCAGGGGACATAGCAGATGCAGGGACCCTCACGCTGCCACGATCCCGCAGTGACCTCTGGTCCGGCCTACGCTCACCTGTCAGTCAATGCGCTGCCTCGAGTTACCCCATTCCAGGTGCAGCGTGCTCAGTCTTCTCTCACCGCGTGACTGCTCTTGGTTGGGCGAGGCACGCCCGCCACGCGTGAGCAAGATGGCTGCTCTCAGGGACCTCGGAGACGTCGGGGACTCAGGTATCCAGGGCGACTCTGAGCGAGCCTCAGAACGGGAGGCTAAAATGCGGCTGAGTTGCTGGCGAGCACTATGAAACTTCCCTCAGTGGCAATCAAAGCTGCGTCAGTCAATGTGCTCCGGCTCCCGCCGCGTTGCAAGGGACTCGCCGCACCAAGCTGATGATTTGCGGCATCCACCACATAAGGAGGCAACTCGCAGCTTCCCGCCCCGCTCGGTAATGGTTTACGGCTCCTGCCGCATTGGGGGGTTCTCGTGGCTCCTGCCGCGGTGCGAGGCTGGTTGGTTCCTGCGGTCCCCGGAGTATAGCACTCACCCTCACAGCTCCGCCGCACACCAGTGGGCCACAGCAGCGTCCGCCGAATCAAGAGGCAAACGACCCTCTTCGTCCACACGCCGGGCCAGTTTACCGCAGCAGTGGGACCCCTCGCTGTGGCAGGCACCACGCTCCGAGCTTCCACGCACGCCTGACTCCAGACGGTGGTGCAGGCAGCAGCTCGTCACTCCGTGCTCAGGGCATCCCTCCGGCGTGTCACAGTAATCAGGGTGCGCGTGTGCAGCACTTTTACCAGTCCTTACGTGCCACCGCCGTGACGCTCGCACCTCAGGCGTCACCGCGTCTCCGCCTAACTCGAGCCCGGGGTTCTGAGGCCTGCGAGTCGGGTACCGTCATGCCTCGGTATCTTCGGTATTCGCGGGCAGAGAAGGACTGGAGAGCCTCTCTAATGCACCCGTGATTAGGGAGCAATGCTGTCGGATGATCTGCCGGATAGTCGGACGATGTACGGAGCTAAAGGCTCAAGTGGCCATCTTGGTCGTGAGCAAGCTCCGCCACCAGGGGCACTGACACTTACACATGAATCTGCAGTGTCCTGGTTCCCACACAAAGGGCTAATTGCCCCCTACTGATAGTCTGGAGCTAGGGCTCAGAAGAGAGGAGGACCTGTACTCTTCAAGGGCCTGCTTTAAAGTCACCCCCACTTCAAAAGCACAACTGGGTATAGGTACTGGACCTCTGACCCAACCAAGACAGCACACGACTGGCCCTGTGAAGACCTCTGGCAAGAGTAAAGACTGTTGTGCTACAAGGATTCCCAGTCTGCTTGACTGCTGCTATGGAAGAACAGTTCTTTGGACCCATCTCACTTGAACCCAGGGGGACTCCAAGGGCTTGCTGGCTTGCCTCCTGTTCTGTTCTGAAAAGGCTTCCTTCAAATCTCCAACAGTACCTGGGCTCTGCCATCTGTGAGTACTGCCCTGCCAAGTCATGCCAATTCAGTCCTTGGCCCTTGAAAGGTGATTTCTGCTGTCCAGAACCATCACAATTGACTCAATTACCAATTTGTGCAGATCGGAACTGACACATTGCCCTTCAATACCGATGCAGGAGCTCATTGATACCATCTCTTTGACAGGCTAAGAGGCTCAACAACAATGGGCAGTGGAGCTCGACAACGCCGCAGTGCCTGCATCATAAAAGGGTTTGCCGATGAAGCCTTCAACCCATGTACGGATCGGGACTGATGCATTGAGCCGTTGACCTTTGATCCATCAAGGGTATTTTTTCAGCATGAGTCCTGTAGCCAGCCTGTCCTACATCGTGGTTGGCCTGAACTTTGTATTCACCCCCGTCCAGTGCAACCTCAAGTAACCCCAAAGCACTGTTTGACTCTAAGCACTAGATTTTGATTTAATCTTTAAAAATTCATAACTTAGGTTCAACTTATTAGATCTTGTCATTTTGGTCTTGTTTTACTCATACAAATATATCCTGTTTTTCTAACTTTGTGTGGAGCATTTTAGTGGTGTATTCGTTGTGTTACTGTGTGTGTTTTGTACAAATACTTTACACATGCCTCTTTAGATAAGCCTGACTGCTCTGTACCAAGCCACCAGGGGGTTAGCACAGGTTATCATTTAGTGTGTATTTAGCTTTCCCTTGCTATACTGGTGGTTCCTGCTGGTACAGGTTACATACTCTGACAGCCAGAAACCCCATTTCTATCAATCACTTCTCCTTTTGTGTCGTCAATGGGACCTCTGATCCAACATGCACTTGCTGACTTATATTAAGGAGGAATTAGTGAGTATATTGTAAGTCAATGTTAGACACCTGTTTACATTCACAAAGTTTTTGTCCTAGGATCTCTAGATTCATGGTATCATGTGCTTCTGAGAGTTCAAGGAGTATCTCAGAAGCTTTCTTCACTTTACCCTGGATGATGAGATGTTTTCCCTTGATTTTTGTGAGACAGTGTGTATTCCTTATCTAGGATTTCATTGTATTCATAAAGCAGGAAAAAGATGATTCTGCAAAAAGGCCCTGATTACGATTTTGGGGGTGCAGCGGCGGGACCACTCCACCGCTGAACCTTGTATGCACACCGCCCACCATATTATGACTTTTTTAATCACTGGCAGGCTGTTCTTTGGCATTCGTATGGTGGTGCCTATGAAATAGGCACCGCAATGGGAACTTCAAAGGCAGTACCTGCATGACATGGACTGCACAAGTCCATGCCGTGCAGCAACTGGGGTGCATTCACACAGGGGGCACATGTGTATGCACCCCATAGCCAAGAGGCAACTGAGCACCTTGTAGGACCCCCTTTGTTTCCTCTATGCCACGGTTTTCATGAAGTAGGAACCACCATGAAAACCGTGGCGCAGAGGAAAGCGTATTATGGCCTCAAGACCACTGCACCACTGCACCACTGCCAGGGATCTTCGATTCCTGGCAGTTGCGGCAGTGTAATGGCAGTCTGACTGCCCTAGTCATTATAGGACGGTCAGAAGACCGCCACATCCCCGCTAGTCTGGTAGACGGTGGACCACCAGACTCATAATCAGCCCCAAAGTATTAATGTAATTTATTTATTTATTAATGTCCCCTTTCTTAAGAATTTTTTTGGGATAACACGTTACAAGTTGGTTGGTGGCTTGTTTATGTTTCCCTTAACTTGCCAGTTGCTATCTAACCCCTTTAGTTTTGCATAGATTGCAATGATAGGTTGCTTCATGAATGGGTTATTGGGAACCTGTTTTTTGTAACCAAGAGCAGATACTTTCATCACAGTAGTTATACTCAAACTAATATTAAAGAATAATTGCTACAATAAGATTGTGTTGTTTCAGTAATTCTCTATGTTAGAGGAATTTCATTTTTTGACATCAATACCCGGTCCAGTCACATTGGGTTAAAATCAGCGACAGAGGGCTTGAAAGGAGACAATGCTGGCACCCTATTACAACATTTTGAGGGCTATTACAAAGGTAAGTTCACATGTCATCAAGGTGTAAATCTTCTTATGGATGATAGTCACCATTTCCTTGTGGAGATAACTGTCTAGATATTAAGGGCCTCATTACAATGTCGGTTGGAAAGGCTCCGTACGGCATTCGGATTTACTTAACTCGTGTCGAAACCCCTGTTTCCAAGCGACTCGGAAACATTTCCGACCAACCCACTACAATGGAAGGTAAGCGTTCGGTCTTTCTGACCTTGTTCCGACCAGCATTCGCAGACTCCGAGTCGGTCGGAGCCCAATCGTACAGGTCTATGGACCGACGTATTATGATATGGGATTCAGATAGACCTTCTGAATCGGTTTGTCCGACACAGACAGCTGTCGGAAACTGACATTGGGGGCCCGTAGCAAGCCCCCTTCACTCGGAGGCCTCCGGTTGGGTCCCATGGGGATACCCATGGGACCTCTCTTTCCAATCATGCAGAGTGTTGTAGGCACCATGGGGTGCCCGCCACAGGGTGCAAGCTTTTCCCCAAACACCCCTCTCTTCAAATAGGAGCCTCTATTTTCTGTCGGCTTCCATTGAAGTCGATGGGAGTCAGACCGAACGGTGTTAGAAAACATCATAATCTGTCGGTCGGTTGGACTTGCCGATCTCGAGTCGGTCAAAAACGATTCTGACAAGGAGTCGGTCGGAATGGTTTCTGACCGACATCATAACGAGGCTCTAAATTTGATTTTACCCTCCCACACCCATTACAGTATCATTTATTTTGAATGTGTCACAATCTTTTATACAAGTTGTGTATTGTTTTATTTGTGATTATTTAAATATTTATCATTAACAATTTATTTTATTAAAATGTTCTTATGTATATTAAAAATCCTCATTTACTTAGTAATAACAATAAAACTAGTTTAAATGAAGTTCAACTTTTAATGATATTTGATTTCATGTATTGTATATGTTTTCCTATTTGTTAATATTGCCTGCCTCAATTGATTTCTGCCTAAGCACAAGTGGTTGCCCATATATGGTGCTTGACTTACTTCAAGGATAGGCTAGAGTACATTTAAGCGTATTCTGTCACAACAGAAGTCATTGTAGGTGTATATTTTGTGAATGGAAATTGTTGTAAACATTGTGAAATGTTTTGTGTCTGCATGTCGCTCCCTAAACCCCTTTCATTAATTTCCCTACACCCTACCTTTTTTGTATTAATTATTCCCCATTTTTCACTAATCCCCCTTTATTACTAAAACCTATGCCTACATGCATGAGAATCTCTGCAACTGGGGCACAGATCTCCATACACTAAAGCTAGGAGAGGCGGATATCTCCTGCCAGAGGTTTATAAATTGCATTTTGGAGTACATAAAAAGCATTAATTTACATACTCCAAACTGGCTTTTGTGAGTAGACTCCTGTGAAATATAGGTGAACTTTAGATGTTTTGCCCACAAAAAACCCAGAGATGCCATTGCACGCCTTTCAGGTCACACTTTATAGGACCTATAGTGCTTTTACATTGGTTAAAAAGAAGGACAGGGAGGAATTTTATTTTGCCGGCATAATTTGAGTAGTTTTGCGTTACACTTGTTACATGAAATTCATTAAGCAACACCATAATGCTACTTTGCGTAAACATTTACTATAAAAATTTACCATGAACGCATGCGAAGAACACAACACGAGAGGCGGTTGTTTGCAGAGCTTTTGGTTAAAGGTGTTAACTAAAATTGAATCAATGACTTAATTCATGATAAACTATAGCACAAAATGACGGATTTGCATTTTGTGTAATTACACTTAATTTCATGTACTTTTGCTAAACTTTTGTGTAATTTAGTGAAAGCAATTGCACAATTTTACACACATCTAATAAAAACTTGCTGGATATCTATTTTCTTGATTTCAGGTCCAAAATGCATAGGGAAGGGACTAGGTGATAACAATGTTGCCCCCTGGGTTAATTGCCGAATCACCAAACTCCAGCAAGGGAGAAAATTGAAACAGTGGAAGGAGAGCAGTTGAAATTCAGGAAACTAGACTGCTAAACACCGCAGAAGTGGGTGCTTTTTGTTTGCAGTACTCTTTCGGGTCACTAGTGGCAGAGCATATATAATCTCATTATACACAGAACTCCCTGCCTTGCAATGACTAGTAGCTGTATTGGTTTGCTGATTCCTTTAGTTTGTCCACCCAATTCTGCATGTCTTTGTCTTTTTTATCTCCTTGACTGTATCCTCATGTAAGATCTACCTGAACTTCTTTAGTGGTTTTGTTCCTATTTGTTTCTCTACCTGCATTTTGGAGCATGGCCATCAGCTGTTGATCCATGATCTGCGATTCCTGGGTGTCTTGGGCAGCAACGCCAGGTCACAGTCTGCTCTAATAATAACCACAATGTCTGCCCATGTTTTGGGTAAGCTTGGGGATCCTGATGGGGTTCAGATCCCATCTATTTACTATATACTGATCCTAACCACTTAATTACCTCTACATCTCTCCCGTACTCATTTACTCCTAATTCCATCTAAGAGGGAGTAAGTGGGTAAATCCACAAGTTTATACTACTCCAGCGCAGATTTTGCTCTGCAACAGCAAGCGCTCCTGGGTCTACCCTCTCCTGTCTCCCTTTTCCCCTTCATTCTCTCTTTAGCATTCCATTGTCATTAACTCTAGCAAGATTTGGGGCAGCTGAGACTTTCAGCAGATCGACATCCTCAGCCGAAGCTTGTCACTGGTTTAGGAATGAAACAATGAATATGATTGGTTTTCTAGTGTGGACAGATCAAATGTGTCTCTTCTCATGAAAGCACTTGTTCTTTTGAACGCTAACTCGACCCCCTAAAATCTGAGTTGGGTCCTCGAGTTAAGATTTTTCAAGTACAATCGGTAATTAAGTCTG
The DNA here is from genome assembly GCF_964204655.1 of Triturus cristatus. Lineage (NCBI taxonomy): Eukaryota > Metazoa > Chordata > Amphibia > Caudata > Salamandridae > Triturus > Triturus cristatus. The sequence continues at coordinate 1,690,177,781 of NC_140589.1, forward strand.
GCGGGAGAGCATCCCTGGTATCAGTTAAAGGGCAGGTCTGTTTTGTTTCAGCATCTTACTTCACCTAGTCTAGACAGTTCAGAGAGTCAGTAAGTCAGTGAATTCAACAACAGTAGTTGGAGCACCATACTTCACAAACATAATTATATATGGAATATAAAAGCTAGACGACCTATCAAAGTGGAAATCATTGGGTTTTTAATCTGTTTTTAGTTGCCTTGGGGTGGTGGATGTACTTGCAATCATCTTTGTCCAGCTGGAATGTGAGAAAAACTTAATTAAAGTCAAGGTGTTGTGTCGAAGGTTCATACAGAATCCGTACATTTCTTCAGTTTCACATCATGATGCATTAGAGAGTTCTCTCAAAATAATTTGCATCTTTGGGCTAGTTTGGAATAGTGTTTGTCGTGTTTTCATTTTACTGCAAGTGATCATTTTTTCTGACTGAAAGAGCTATATCCTTAAATGCCCCATGTCTGTAACTTGTCTTGAGTGATCTATGGTGCACTCAGCTGTAAATGTCAATACTTTGTTTTAAAGATGTTGAAAAAGCCCCGCGATGTCAAACGTGTGAGAATTTCCCCATGTGCTACTCCTGAAATGAAGGACATAATTATTATCAGTCAGAGATTATTGGATATTGATTTTCAATTACTGAGTGCACTAACAAATGCATTTGTTTTTCTTCTTTGACCCCAGGAGTTTTTCCAGTGTTCCGCACACATACAATGGACGGATTAGTCACAACTTCTGATAGGATAAAAGACTAGAAAAAGGTTTTGAATAACACGCGAGGTGTTGCCCTTTTTAATAAATTGTTGACTCTGAAAGGTATTTCTGGCGATTATGAAAACTATCCAGACTGACATAGCAAATTTAGGGGAAAAAAACGCCAAGTGAACGCCAGCTACTGAATTTTAGAGATAGAAAATTAGAAACGGTAGTTTATGATGCATTTCTATTTACAGATTTAAATTAATTGAGCCTATATTTTAGTGATAGGCGTAACATTCATGATAAAAAGAGCTCTGTGAATGGCATGCATGCAGCGTCACTCGATGCACCCAGCCGTTCTAGGTCCATATTAGAATAGAGCCAAGAGGAGATAAGACTAGGCTAAGGATTCATTCTCAAAATAAAAACACTGCACTATTGCCCTATGCTGATGGCACTAACAAGTGTCGATAGCTCTTTCTACAATTAAGAGCAACTTTACATGTAGGTACAAAGGTCCACTCTTCTGGTCTGTTTCTTGACACCTGTGTCATGTTCATTTCTGGGCAGCTGTCAATGCAGGCAAATAACAATACATAATACAGACATTATAAACCTATAAACCTTCTGGTCGGTGGAGCCAATCACTGTATTCCATGGAGAGTGAAAATCTGGGAGGTTAATACTGAGTTACATGACTGAGCTGCATGCGAGAGGCACTAACGAGGGAGAAGGACTCTATCAACTAGTACAGTGTGAGACGGGGGTGATAACGCTATTAGAACATTGCAATAACAGAAGGTAGAATGTTCTGAAGAGGGAGAATCAGAAAGACAAGCATTGTAATGTTGGAACGTGTAGCGTTCTACCCAGCCCGGGTGCATGTAAATGATCACACCATACAGGGAGCTTGGTATTGCACATCTTTATTCTTTAGTATGTAACCGTGAGCTACATGTACTACGTCATGAATTTTCTTAAACACACCCAATCATTTACGTCAATATTCTTCAGAGTCCGTCAAGGACCAGAGGGGTCCCCCTATCTCTAACACAAAAAATACTACATCTCCCCCCTTGTTAAATAAAAAGTAGAAAAAATACATATATACATCATAACTTCTCAATGAGTTGTAGATGTGCAAAAATTAATCTTCCAGACCTCGTTGTGTGAGGTTGAGGAGACAAAGGAGAGGCATCCGTGGCAAGGATAGGTGACGCAGACACAGATGCAGCCATTGGTATCGCCTGACTCCCAGATGGAAGGGTCTCACTCTGAACATCTGGAGTCAACGTACCTCGAGGCAGCTGTTTGAAATAAGAAGAATCTCTGGTGATGGATTTTCCACGACGATGAGCAGTCACCATGTGTCCTTTACTATTCACAACCCTCAGTGGGTCAGCATCTAAAGGATCATCAGCATTGAGTTTCTGTTTCTGCTTGACAATTACTTGTTCCCCTCTTTTTAACACAATGCCTTGAGCACAGCAGTGCCTATCCGCATAGGTCTTCATTCTGCATTTGTGAGATGAATCAGTAATGCTCAGCTCATCAATGTCAATTGATCTTTCAGTTGTCCATTGTGGCGATTTGGTTCCCATGGCTCTCTCAAACGTTAAGGTGGGAGGGCTTTCACCTGTGGTAGAATGGGGAGTTGATCTCCATGCATGAAGAGTAGAGTGAATAAATAATTTGAGTTCGAGCCTTTCCAGCATAGCTCGCAGAAATGTTTCTGCTTTTAGTGCTTCCTTGCACTCGGCTTCCACTGCCTTTAGCACTTCTCTGTATTTGATTGTCGCTGCCTTTAGCATTGTCGTACTGTATGAATGGCGGCTCTGTTAGGCTGTGGTGTAGTATCTCTGGTCTCGTCTTAACCAGCAAATTTCTAGCCAACAATAAACAAACTTTCTGTAAGACCTTCACTTTCTTCACAGGCTGTGAACTGGCTGGAGTAGCGCTTTGACTCCATGTATGCCAACTGTCGACTTTCACTTTGACTGAGGCACATAGTGGCACACAGAAGCAGTTTGCTAGACCAAGACAAACTCCCAGGGAGAGCATTCTCGGTTCTTCCAGTTGTGAGGTTTATATTATTGTTCAGAGTGTAACCGTCAACTGCACGTACTACCTCATTAATTTTGTTAACCACACCCAATTACTTATGTCACTATTCTACGGAGTTCATCAGGGACCTGAGGGGTTCCGCTATCTCTAACACACATAGCACTACAGAACAGAAGGTTGATACCAGCCATTATTGGCCATCGAATACCTTGTTATCATTAATGGAGCTCTCACTAATGAATTTTATTTTAACACATGGGTTACATCATGATGCTTGCTCTTATGAGAACATGTTGCATTGCCGTGCAAATGCATACATCAACCAATACGTTTGTGTTAATGTTTATTTTATTACACCTTTTTATCATGATTAAAAATAGTTTTTTTCACAGCAACATACAATAGCCATTTAGCTTTAACATCAACATTTTATTGGTGTTTGGACCCTAACGCATCTCTGTGACATCATGGGTCCAATAAGCTGCATAAGTAACAAAATCATCTCAATTAATAGCAGTCACCAAGATGAGGGAGTGATAATTGAACATATTTCATTTTTAATACAATGTTATGTAATGCTATCATTATGTATTCATAACCTAAACTACAGATACATTACCATAAAGTAAGATATAGTCATTAAACTTCAGTTGATAAAACATTTGACAAGCAGTGGTTGGGTACTTAAAAAGTATATATTATGCAAAAAAAGAATGAAAAAAAAATGCCTTCGGGGATTAAGCTCCTCTGCGCCTTTGTCAAGAGTGTACATACAGTGTTAACTTCGTTGCTCAAACTTCTTCCACTGTCCATTTTTAGTTAATTGCCTTGAGGATGAAAATTGTCATGATACTTTAGTCTAAAATACCTGATTTAAGTAGAATCAACAGTATTGCGTTGGACCCCATATTTGAGGTGTGAGTAATTCACAAATCCTCTGTTCCGTTCCTGATGATCAGGCTTGAGCCTGAAGGTACTGAATGCTGCAGAGATCTTTGAGGAGACAGGGATCACCCATGCCAGTGATACGCAGGACTTTAACCCCTTCAGTGCCACGCCCTTTCCCCGCCCTGTGCCGGGCGTTGCATTAGCGGGCGGGGTTCATGACGAGATAGTCTCGTCATGGGCACAGCGCAACCGCGCTCCATGACGAGACCATCTCGTCATGGGCACTGAAGGAGTTAAACACAACTTGGATAGTCAGTGTCTTAGAGCTGCATTTAGTTCTGAAGCCAGTAAGGTAGGGTAGCTTACAAAAATATTAGGAAATGCTTGACAAAAAGCTCCTTAATGAGTGGAACTGGGAGAGGAAATTATCAGAGTTTTAAAAGACACAAGAGAGTCACTGTAAATGAACAACTTCCTTACAGTATGGTAGTAATACAGATATAGTGAGCTTTTTTTTTACAACTTTATTTTAATCACAAAGATCATTAAAGCACGCAGCACAGAGCAATAAAAAAAGACATTGGTAGATAAATATTATAAAAACAACATTGGTATAGAGTAGTTTACAAATGCATAGTACACAAAGTTAGAAAAAGAATAAAAATGCTTCATACAAATGATTTCCCATGCCTGATCCACAGTGCATACCAATATCTCGGGAGGCCATACACCATCACTTTTCGTGTATCAGTATACAGAATTCGTAGCACCTCGAGGTAGTTTCCCCGGCCTGCCAATCTACACAATGGAAATATCAATTTATTCCTCAGAGATGAATAATGAGGACAAAAGAAAAGTAAGTGGACAATGGATTCCGGGCAGGATTTACACATAGGACACAGATCATCTGTAAAATCATTTTGGGACCATTTAGAACAAAACAGTTTGGTGGGTAGAGTCATATAGCGGAACTGTAAGAACAATTTACGTGCCGGGGGGGACAATTTTATCAATACTGGGCTCAAAATAGGGAACACATTAATGAGGTTTTAACACATTATGAAACCTATTTTGTGATAGATATGAATAATAACCAGTGTAAATAACATTACTGCTGGTGAATATAGCTTCTTTACAGAAGAGCTTTCCTACAACTGATAGCTGATGGGAAACTTTGCTGGTTACATATTGCACTGTAATAATCGGTAATGATATATTGATAATCTTATGATACTGCTGAGCTATAAATATATCTGAAAACTGAAATACTCCACTTACACCTTCTTAGAAAGAGGTTCTTGGTTGAGGGGTGTTGGAAGCCCCACTCAGGCAACAACCACAATTTTTGTCTAGGTGAAACACAAAAGTCCCTAAATTAACCTGTGCTTAACCCTTTGGTAGCATCGCACAAAGCAATCGGCTTTAACTTAGAGTCAAAGTGTAAAGAATGTATGCAAATATCCAGAAACCCTCCTATGGGTTATTTTACAACAAGGACAAGGATGTGGACAGCCAGTGTTAGTGGTGTTGCATACCACTTTTAGTCCTTAGGGGAATTAATGGATTCTTTCGGTCAGCATGCGCTGGAGTAATTAAAGAACCAGTCTGCTGAGGGTAGAGTCTGATTCTGATGGTCAGAACTGCAGTCAAGCCTTTCGTTCACTAATTACGTGGCCATGCCCTTGTCCTGAAGATTACCCACGGTGACTCTTTAGCATTAACGCATATTCTTGGGTCGAAACATCGACGTATCCTGACAATCCATACCCTACATTCTCCAACACCACAAAAAATAAAAGAACCCATAGGAGGGTTGCTGGAGATTTGCGTTCTTAGGGGCGGATGTCGATTGATCTAAACATTTTATATGTTGTTTTTAAACAAATGCCTTCACTAAACACTTGGCCGCTCTAAGATCACTTATTCACTGATACGTCACTCTTTCTTCTTTTCAATTATGAACTTGTTTTTGTTACAGCCTCGCATATACAAAAAAGAAAAAGAAAAAAGAGCATAATATACTAATTTTGATTAATCTCACCTCTGTGTGTTTCTTTTTTATATTTCTGTACATTAATGATGGAATGCTAAGAAATTGTTCGCCCGACAGAACCATTTGCAGTATATTTTCTAGACGCCCAGGTTCTGAGGGACACTGGGTTACCCCATTACAATTTATGTAAAGAATGTATGCAGCGCACAAAAAACCAATTTAGAAAAAACAGAGTACATTTTGATAAATAACATGAGACCAGAATGACAACAATCCAATCAGTGCAACTGAAGATATTGAATGTTAAAGTTTTAGGTTAAAATAGCCACCTTTAAGCATCACTCGTAGTCATCTGTTAGTGCTAGACCAGATTAAAGTCACAATTTCAGGCCGACGACGATGGAGTGTGGGCTGGATATGGGGGCTAGGGTAGTCCGCTAAAAACATACCGTCTCAAAGTCTGGCCCCAAGAGGTCCCTTTGTGGCTGCGAGGAGTAAGGAGAGCAGCCCGGATAGTCGTCGCTGTAGTACGATGAGCAGGCCGCCTGGCAAGGCTGTTGTTTCTCTAGCACCATGAGCCAGTCAGGTATCGCAGACGGTCGTTGCAGTAGGGCAAAGTGTATATCTCGCTTTGCCGGTCGTCACTCGTGGTTGCTGTAGCGCAAAGAGTCGGGTTCATAGGAGCTTCGCATTGCCGATCATCATGGCCAGCAGAGTCTTAGCACAAAGGAGTGCTTGAACTGTTGTGAAGAACCCTAAGCTTCAGGATTTTTACCTTTCTTTATAGGAGAAGCTTGAACGATGCAAGCCAAGGGTCCCGGACCTGGGAAAGTACCTTTTGGGGATCAGGAACTCACTCCAGCAGAGGCCAACAGGGCTCTAGCAGGTCCAGGTGGAAGCAGGTCCAGTGCGGCAGGTCAGCTGGACAGTTGCATGGAGACCTTTGGAGGTCGTTGTGTCCCTGTAGCTCAGACAGAAGGTTAGACAACTGACCCTCAGCTTCACTCAGGTTAGCGTGGCCTGAAGGAAGTAGGTTCAGTCTTCCTTCCTATTAAAAAATAAAGAGGTTAACTTGCTCACAGTATTTCCTCTACTTAGCCCTGAAACTGTTGAATAGCACCTCCTTAATACCAGGTCGGGTTCTCTCCTTGAACCATGTGGACCTGCTTTTCTGCACATAGTGGCTGGTACTGTCGCACACTCTCTTTCATCCTTGATGAATAAGGCTAGTTCCTCTGGCTGCTATTTGCTGCTATGGAAGGAGGCGGTGGTGATGCCCCTTCTTAAGAAGCCCAAACTTGACATTGAAGACCTTAAAAACGTTCGTCCAATCTTGTTACTTCCATTATCTGCTAAGATCTTGGAAAGACATCTTAATGGCCATTTGATGGAGTTTGTTGAAGAGCAGGGATGGCTATTTACATGGAACTGAAATGGAGCTGGTGTCAACCGCGGTCTATATTAGGTGGCTAGTGGACAAAGGGTAGGCGCGGCTCTGATCATGTTGAATCCATTCATTGCCTTTGATACCTTCTCCCCTTCTCTGCTGATTGAACGCCTATAGAAAATGGGCATCACAGATAGAGATTTGTGTCATTATTGTTCGCCTTCCTCAAGGCTAGATCCCAGTGGGTGATGCTGAACCAATACCAGTCACGTTTGTTTTCCTTGCCATGTGGAGTACCACAGGGCTCATCTTTGTGCCCTATGTTATTTAACCTTACTGTTTCTCCACTAGCCAGCATCATCCATTCCAATGGGTTACAAGCGGTGTTGTAAGCCGATGACACCCAGATCATTGTGTTGATTCCTAAAAACATGACAGCTGCCACAGCCAATTTCCCCCATTGTATGTCAGCTGTTGCAGGATGGATGGTAAGGAACTTCCTGAAGCTCAATGGGGAGAAAACCGAAGTGTTGCTCTTTGGTATGCAAGCTTCCATTTGGTACAACAGCTGGCGGCTGGAAATACTAGACACTTTGCCCTTTCCAGCAGAGCAGGCCAAAAATATCGGGTTAATCTTGGACAGCGAGCTCTCTCTGAATGGACAGGCCAATTGTACAGTTGCGACTTGTTTCTGACTTATAAAAAGGCTAAAGAAAAGCTTCTCATTTATCCCCTTCCCTGCATGGAAACAGGTCACCCTGGCCCTGGTTATTTCCAGAATTGATTATTATGATGCGCTCTCTCTGGGCACTAATAACAGCTGCCAGGCAAATTAGCAGGTAGGGCAGAATGCCTTAGCCACGGCTATACTTGACATCCCCAGACATCAGTCGGTTTTTACTGGGCTGCGCAAATTGCACTGGCTTCCTATTAAAAAATGTATCATGTTTAAGGCCCTCTGTATAGTACATAAGGCTCTTCATCATGCTAGCCCAGTTGGGATCAGTGAGATGTTCCATCAGTACATTCTAGGCAGAAATCTCCACTCAGCTCATCTTAATTTGGTCACTCTGCCCAGACTCCGGGAGAAGAGATGGGATGGTAGAACTTTCTCAATCGCAACAGCCAGACAGTGGAACTTGCTTTCCCATTCTCTGACTTTGATCAAAGTGCATTTGCCCTTTAGTAAGGCCCTAAAGACCTGGTTGTTTACTTTATAGTGAACCCCTTAGTACTCTTGGACTGTGTCTAAGTGCTTCAGGGCTGAATTGGACCTCCGTTTGCTTCAGCACTTTAACACCTTCGGGTATTTTTCGTGTGCTACAAATCCTGGTCAAATCAAATCATATTCCTTCCCAGAAAACGAGGCAGTCCTCATGCAGCAGGGCAGTCCTATGGTTGCAGCAGGGCAGCCTTCTGGGGGACAAGGTAGTCCTTCTTCTGTAGTCTCCATAGATAGGAGTGTAGTGATGAGTGGCTCAAGAGGTTCAATATTTATCCATGGTGCCAGCCTTTAAAGTGGAGGGATTCCCTATATTTCCCCCACATGGGGTTCTGGAAAGTTCTTCCCTTCCACTGTTAAGGCTCCAGGAAGTCTGCAGCATCAAAAGACTAGTGTCAGATTCCTTTGAGAGCACTAGAGGCAGCCCTTTGAAGTGTAAGTAGGGCAAGGCATACCTCCGACCCCAGCCATCCTGGGTGGCCCATATTGTCCACACCTAGTACCCCTTATGTCAGTCTGTGGGAAGGATACACAAACCCCAACAGCAGAACCATTCACAATCATGTGACCCAGAACACTGGCAGAAGGGAAACTAGGAAGGACAAGAAAATGCCAACTTTCTAAAATTGGCATTTTAAGAATTATGTCATAAAATCTGACTTTACAATTTAAGAGTATTTTAAATTGCAATTCATTTGAGTGTAAACACCATATTTCTATCTGCTCCCAATCAAACATTATCACTTATTAAATGAAATAAGGTAATAATGTAATAAGTGTTTTTCACTCCCAGGCCATGTAAAACATAATCACACATGCCTTACTTTTTAAATACAATGCACCCTGCCTTATGAACCTCTAGGACCGACCTAAGGGGTAACTTATATGTATTTAAAAAGAAGGTTTAGGCCTGGCAAAAAGTTTATTTTGAAATGGCAGTTTAAACCTGCACTATAGGCAGCAGTGGCAGGCTATGTTCCCTCTAGGCTTCACGTGTGCACAGTCTTGCTTCTTACAGTGCCCAGACACACTGTGGGAGCGCGCTCCCCCCTCGAGAAGCAGAATATATAACAAAAGGGCATTGCGAAAGCGCCCATTTTCAAAGCGGGCAGCGCACCAGGAGGCCCAGTACAGCAATGACAAAGGGGCTGCTTACAGTGTTCCCAGAGGCCCCTAGCAGGCAGTGTGAAACTTATCATATGTGAATGTGTTTCACACTGCAATGAGAGGGTGTGGATGTGTCATTACGGCCAGTGCTGCTGACATTGGAACTCGGGGAACATTGCAGGGCCGGCTCTAGGACAAATATATTAAAGTTTAAAAAACACCTGCTGCCTCGTTCCTAGCCACAATAAAAATTGTAAGATATCTCCAGTGATTAATGTTCTTCCTGGAGTGAGATTGGAGTTTTATCTAGTGAAAGTTTTGACTTATTGTGAGGTAGCATAGAGGTTTAAGCTGCCCGATGCAAAAGACGTGTACCATGCACATAACAGACCTGTATTTATGAAGATAGCTCAGTGGATTACTGCTTTTGTTAGAGGGATCCTTTAGTTACTTGAAGTTTATAAATTAAAATCCTAAAGTAGAACAGCGAGATATCAACTGTAATCAAAGAGCTGCATGTAAACTACAAGGTATATATTAGAGTGTTAAGATTTTTTTCCCCAGTCTTTCATTTTTTTAGTGTTGCAAAAAAGATTTGTTTGGGTAGTAAACAATTGTTATTATTACAGAGAACCCCCAACCATGGTGTTACATTTTAAATACTGTTAAAGGGTGGTGGTAAGGGACTCTGTGGCGAAGGTGGTCATTGGGGGTGCTAACAAACAGTGTCACACTGGGCACCACCAGCGCTAAAGCCGGACCTGGAAATAGGTTCCCGTCTTGATGCTCAAATAAAGAGCTCTAATACTTTCCAGTTGAGGCCACTCAAAAAACTGTAAAAAAACCCATTAAATATTCATCTTAAAGTATAGGCAAATACTTTTAAACAATCCTCCTTTTTATTTATCATCACAAAGAATACACCTTCAAATACATGAATTCAGGCTTTGCACTGTACACAACCCCTGACTTGCCTTTTAGTTCACTAATAGCATTATCTTCTGGGTGGAGGTGGTGGGGAAGCTGGAACGATTCTCGGTTCATGTTTTATAAATACTTTGAACGTAATCTGATGTACTAAAAAAAGAGCTGGATAAATCCAGGATGTAGATTATACCACTCGTCTAATCTTTGTTTTCTTTTTCCTTCTCCTCTTTTTCCTTTCTTTTTTTTCCTTCTCTCGACTTCTCTTCTTCTTTCTCAATTGATCATTTGGGTTAGCCTCTTGATACTCTCATAGGGATAATAACCTTATTATATGCTTATTATATGCTTTTATCCACGTTATATTTTTGCTTTACAAGTATGTTAAGCTAATCGTGAAACAGTATTACTCTTTGTATTTTATGGAAACCAATAAAGTATTTGAAATATGAAAAAAAAGAGGTGCTTCCGATATTTTACTGTAGTCTAACATAATCTGTGCTGCATGATTGACATGCCACATATTTTCAAGGCTTGGATTGTGTATGGGTTCTTAAGAGCCAGAGCAGACCCATGGCTCAGCTATCCCTGTTAATTTGTTGTCTCGCCTACCTTTGCCTTTTGCCATAGTCCGGGTCACTGGAATTATGCGTCAGGAGAGGACCAAATTATGCAACAGGGTTGAATTATGTGGCAAGAAAAGAAAATATATGCAGCATAATGCTGTATATTTTATGATAGTTTTACTTTATTATTTTGGCATGTTACACATGCTAACACTAACTGGGCAAATGCGTCACCTCATTAGTACCATTTAACACCCAAATACAACAATAAGCAACAGATAGGTGACCAGTCAACCTTTGCAAAAGGTCTTCCACTTCACAGCAACAGGGACAGAGCCAGTTTTAGTAACTTTTTATCCATTCAACCTAGAAGCAACTTTTTGGGGATTAAAATCTGCATATTATACAGCAGATGATGAATTATGTGGCACATGTGGCGTCATACACGGATGTAAAATCTTATAATTCCAGTGCCTCCCCTCAGAACAAGGATGTGAGCATTCTGTCAAGCATAAGTTTTATACTGGAATGGGATCCCTCCATTACAAAAAATATCCATTAGACATCTTTCACTGTATGTGTGCTGTAAAGTGCATTATACTTGCAAAGTTTGAAAAATATGCAGGCTTTTAAAAATTACTCCACTGTTACGCCTGCCTTGAGGGGACATCAGGTTTGGGCTAAATTCCCCATCTATAAATTTTATTAGATAGGCATTGCCTCAAAACCCATGGGACATTGCTTGGAATGCCCATGTACCACCTATAGTATGCCCCTTGATGCAAAGTAGCACAATTTAGTACACAGTGCTACTTTGCGTTACTGGGGGCAACCTACTTCCACAAATCATGATGTGCATTGGAAGGTAAATCCAACCACATCATTAGGTGGGGGATTTGTGTCACTTTTGTGATTCAAACAAAGTGCAAAGAGTTAATAAATATAGATCAGAACCTCTAAACAGGTACTTGTCAATATGATGAGCCAATGTTGCTTTACTGTGCAAAACCAGAAGGCAATGAAGATGCCACAGAGAAGGGGCCACTGAAGCATGAGAGAAAAATGATTTGCGCCTGGCACTGAGCATGCCAAATGTCTGTTGACAGATCTTTCAGATTGGAAGAGAACAGGGATTTGAAAGTAGGAAAAGGTACTGGATAGGAAATTAGAAAAGTAGGAAAGACAGAAATAATAAAGAGTTGGAGAAGAAAGACGATTTGTGAGTGTGAGGGGAGATTTGAGTGTAGAGAGAAAGGGAAACATGTATGGAGAGGATGAGATATGGCAGGAAAAGAAAGAAAGGTGAGTGAAACATAGAAAGTAAAGGAAAAAGGTAGGGAAAGAAAAAAGAAAAGGATGATAAAACAAACTAAAGGGAGTAGGTGGACCAAGACGTGGCATACAAGGAGGTCGGAGCCAAGGAGAGGAACAAGATGAGAGAGAAGAATAGTCAAGATATAGATTTGACAGAGTAATGGTGGAATGAGTGATAACAGGGAGATTAGAGAGACTTTGTAGGAGAGAGAAGAGTAGGACATAGATAGAGGAGAGGAGACAGAATGAGGGAAAAGTGGAGCAGAGTGGAAATAGAGAAAGAAAAGTGGGATTGTAAGGAAGAGCAGGAAGAGAAAAAAAGCTAAAAAAGGGGAAGAAGGTGATTAAGGACAATCTAGAAGATCAAGTGGCAGTGGACAGAGATATCAAAAGGTGCGAGTAGGAGATAATAGTGGCATATAGATAGCAAATAGAGAGGAATTATAGGTAGAATGATTAGGACACAAGATGCAGTGGCACCTATGCCCAGGGGTACAAGGAGCCCTCTGCTCCCCAATAATGGGTGTCTTTTAATACCAACCCAGAGTAGTGTGTAAGTGTTTGGGGGTATTCTTTTTTTACTGGTTTGAATTAGGGCCCATGGAACCCTTACTATGCCACTGATTTTGGTACCTTGCACACTGCACATGCTTGTATATTAAGTTTTTGCCTACCTTCAGCGCACAGCCTTGGCTTCAGTGCACAAAGCACCTTTATTGTCGCACATGGAGAAAAACCTAAAGGGAACGTTGGTGGCAGTCCTGAAACATGTTTTAAAAGGCTACTTTAGTGGGTGGCACAATAAGTGCTGCAGGCATTTAATTTACAGGACCTGGGTACATGTAGTACCATATACTAGGGACCTACAAGTAAATTAAAAGTGCCAATTAGGTGCAGTCCAATTTTACCATTATTAAAGAGAGAGCACAAGCATTTTACAACTGATTCGCAAGGGGAAAAAAAACAGTGGCCCAGAGCCCTAAGGCCAACAGAAACGGGTTCTGCAACAAAAGGCCAAAATCTGGGAGAGACCTTGCAGAAAGGGTTAGCTAGGTCCAATACTCCTCCACTTTTCAACCTGCTTATAAACGAGGTGAAAACAACACCTCCTGTGTTGCAAGATGCAGTGAACTAGGTAGGACATATGGGGATTCTCGTTCTTTTCTGCCATCAATGACTATGGGACCAATTATTGATGGGACAGAAATTAGTCCGATATCCCCAACCTGGAGTTACTGATAGGGAAAGCTTTAGTAATTCCTAGTGTCAGAGGAATACCACAAGATCATGATATGGCTTCTGAGGGTCTCCAGAGAAGAGGGAAATTACTTGGGGAATAAAGTGTCCGGAATCATAGCCCCATTTTGACTAAAAGACACATGAGCACTACAAGTCACGTGGGTGATTAAATAACAGGCCGAGCAAGAGCATCCTAAACGTAGTAGTGATAAATATGGAGAGAAAAACGATATTAGGAACAATAAGGGATTTGTCTCAGTAGTATGACATTTGGCTAGGATTGTGGTACCCTAATTGACAAATAGAGTCTCTACACAAGAAGATTTTAAGTGTTTTTATGTTATCGACAGATTGGCATTACGGTTGAATGCTGCACTAACCACGAGGACTCACACAAGGAGCCTTAGGGTGACCTCATTGAATGAGCTGGTACGCGAGGCCATGGCTCCACGAGGGTAATTTTCTATAGATCCAACAGAGAGATATCATGTTGTTCTATGAAGAAAGGGTGATCATAATGGTAAAGTGTTGTGTGTGTCTGTTTATTTTTACTTTTGGCAGTCCCCGAATGTGACTCTAAGAAGTGTCCCGATCGTGTGCCAAGCGACTGTTGTTGCCCTGACGAAATCGCCAGAAGGACTCCAGGCGATGAAACATGTTGGCATATAAGAATGGTATGCATATTTAGCAACCTTTTTAAGCATTGAAGTAGGTGCACTCCTAAGGCGGAATAAAGTTTGAACCTATAGAGGGTGTACCTGTTTCACTTTTTATTCTTCACTATTCAGTCGCATCACTTACCTACAAATTTTTCGTTGGGTTTATTTTGTGGACACCTCGTTTATTATTTTCGAGCGTGATGGCTACCGATGATGAGAAGAGTGGGCAGAGCTGATGAGTACCAGCCAGCAGGCTCGATTGGGGTTGCGCACGTGAGGTGCCATCACGTCTCTTTCACATTTTTTCACATTTCTTTTTCCACGTTTTTCTCATAAGGCAAGTTAATTGAGAAAACTCATGGTGTACTATACATGAGTTTAGACACCTTGACGATCATTTGGGAGACTGCTTGAAGTAAAATCTTTTATTGTGTTTTTTTTAAAAAAGTGAAGGTGGCCAACTGGTTGGTAACTACCCAAAAATTCTCAAATTAAGGGGAGTACAAAATACCTATAGGGTTTTGAACCAATTTGTATGGCTGGTATACCTTCGGAAACCTAGGTCTTCGTAGTAATAGATTGTCTGAGTGGAGGGCGACCTGGGTTTTTTTCCCTCTACAGCTCCTTACTGTATACACATTCTGGGGTTCCTGTCTGTTATTCTGGTCTTCTGCTCATTTACAGAACCTTCCACCAATCTGCATAGTTTCTCTGGTCTCATCTCTATAGCATGTTTCATTTTCCTAACTGTTGTTTTCTACTTGCCTTTTATAGTCAGTCCATAATTCCTTGAAGTCCCAGAAGTTATATTCCTCTGACAACTCAACTGATTGAGACAAATCCACCTAAAGGGCTAATTCAATCTTGGTCTTATCTTCCCACTTTTCCCTATTTTCCCTCAGTTTCTCTGATAAGCCTATCATCTACCCAGCAGCAGCACCACAAAGGGATTTAGGCACACCATGTGTTTTCAGCAGGGATAACTACTCAGACCCTAACATCATTTTGGAACAGATAAGATCTTAATTTAGGCTGAGCTCTTTAAGAGCAATACTGATTGAACAGTAGGAGACACTCACTGTTTCCTCATTTGATGGTGACTATTGTCCATAAAATAATAAAAATAAATTCCAACAAGTATGACAGGTCTCCTGAGAATATATGGCCATCTTATGGTTAGGTATTTTTCACATATGTGGCTACATGTAAATAATGTTTAATTTTCCAGCGCGGTTTGTAGAAGTCCACTTGTGTTTTGCATGTAATGTCAGTCGGTTCAACCCAGTCTCTCAAGTGATTAGTAGATGTGTGCTGCCACAAAACTTTTCAGGGCTTGTAAGGTTAAATCTGTTCTTCAACAGAGCATGGATCCACACCTCTGGGGTGGGGTTACAGGTTCCGTGACCTTTGATCTGCTATTTCCTCCCCCACCCCCCACAGTTACTGATACAGGGGTATCAGTAATTTAGGAGGGGATCTCTGCCCCTCCTCTCAAGTGGCTCTTCAATGACTGTGTGCCATCTCTGTCAGCCACACTGCCAATGCACCTCTTGACCATTTCTTTGCCTCTGTGCCTACTTCTGTAAAATGGCACAAAGGAAAAGACAAAGTGTTCTCTCATTTGAATAGGGTCATGCCTCCTAACAAATTTTGATTGTGCCAGTGCCAAATGCACACTAGTGCGATGTGTATTATAGAAGCAGCTGCACAAGCAGATGCTGCACTTTAAAAAAAATACTACAGTGCACTGGTGGCTGTTGCAACTGGGGATCTTTGCATAGGAGGAAAATAATTTATGGCTTGAATTGTATTGAGCAAAGTGATGGAGACTGACTTTTTCTAGATGGCTACGAGGGTAGGGGGGTTAAAAGAAAATAGTCCAAAAGGTGTACTTTGAAGCACAATTTTCACAAAGGTTTGCTTCAAAGTTTAGTCTCTGATCAGGCACTAATGAAATATTCAAGTCCTTTCACGGTGTGCTAAACCAATACCTGATACTTCGAGGGAGTTTGCTCAGTTTTCTCAAATGTGCTAAGGGTGCCCTCATTTGTCAAAAATTAATTCCATTGTGGCAGGGACAGTATTTTGTAATGTGCCCAAATATGCCATAGGGTCCCCTTTATACCAAAAGTTACGTAGTACATGCTAATGCCAGAATTTTGCCTCTGATGTTATCCAAATGCCATGAGTGACTCTTATGTCAAACCCTACCTCTAGATTGGCAGGGCCAGCATTTGTGAGTAATGGGTGCACCCACCCACATGCTGTTGTTGCCCTTCCTTGTGCCAAAACACTTTAAATATGCCAGGATTTTGCCTTGGCTGTCCCAACACAAAGAATTTGATCCAGTGTGCTAGCACCAGCATTTTACTATAGTGTCCAATATTCTAAATATTACCTAAAGTATTCCAATATCAGTGTTAGGTCACTGTTGCCTCCAGTATGCCAGTGCCAACATTTAGCAATTACTTACCCTGGGCCAACGGCACACATACAAGCATAACACAACATTGTCACTCATGCTTACTTACATTCCCTCACTCACTCCCACTTCACATTCACTCTCACTCTCTCTTATTCTCACTCATTCTCATTCATTCATTCTCACACGTTTTTTTTACACTCACCTTTTTACTCTTATTCCCTCATTCTCACTCATTTACACCTGCCCACTCCTACTCACACTCATTTACACTTAATCTTATCTCATTTACTCGTATGTTCTCATTCTCTCACACCCAAAGACTCTCATTTTACTCTCACTCACTCATTCTCACTCAGTCTCACTGATCCTCACATACTCTAACTTTATCATTTTCAATAATGTATTTGCATTCACTCACTCCCCCTCTTACTTTCACTCAGTCATACTTTCGTACTAATTTACAGTCACTCTTACTCTCAGCCACTCATTCTAACTCACTCACTGATTCTCACTGTCTCTCACTGATATTCATTCTCGCTCACATTTCCTTGTACTTTCTTACAGTCCATCACATTCGTTCTTACACATTATTTTTATTGACTCTCATTCACATGCAGTCCCTTTTACTCTTTCATTCTGACTCTAATAAACTCATACTCATTTACTCTCACTCACTCCCTGTCACTCACTCTCACTCCCCCTACACACACATATTCACACAGTCACACACACTCACACATACACTTACACATGTGCATGTTCTCTTAAATCCACACACATACACATTCACCTGCATGCATGCACAAAACATACATTTGAAATATTTCTCTATGTATCTCAGCTGCCTGTGCAGGGTTTAAGCCTAAAGTGCATGGGTTTACCTTTAGCAGTGATACTGCAGCATGTCACACATGGGGCCCTGAGATGTGGAGGGCCCCTAGGGCCAGGGCTGGGGCTTTGACAGCCTTAGACACCCTGTTTGAGAGTTACTGCTGGTGCTTGCATCAGACACATGTCTCGTCTGGCTGCTAGACCCTTGTTCACAGCGAGTGCCAGCATTTCTTATTACACTAATAGTAAATAATATCGGATTATTCACTGTTAGTGTTATAAAAACAAGGCAGAAAAAATAGGAAGGCACTGTAAATAGCTGTAGTGCCCCGAAAACACTCTCTGTAATTTTGACACAGATCTCATAATCAAGATGGGGCCTCTATCAAGTAGCAGGGCATTTTGAGCCCCATATCAGGCATTTCAAGAAAATATTTATGGCAATATTATCACATTGCACCAAGATTATTAAAACCCGAAGAATTTCCCATATCTCTCAAATATGCGATAGGACCCATTGGAGACATGGCAACTTACACACATTACTTGCAGATATAATATGGACGGATACCTTGGCAGAGTGAGTGTATCATATATATCTAATTTTCCAGACCCTCTCCACTGTTGCAAGTTCATGTTCTGGCCCCTCTCCCCTACAGAGCTCTGCCAATAGTGAGACACAGACATGCTATTATAGCCCTGCTGCTGGCTTCCCTCTGCCAGCCCTGCCATTGATTCAGCAGCTTGTTTCCACTCAGTCATGCAAGGTCACCCCCAATGCCCTCACTCTTCTCTTTACCTTCCATTCCCCCAAGGGCGAAACACTCAGAGGAGCACCCGGCTTGATTCATGTGTCAAGATCTGCTAGCTCACTGCTAATTATTTTGGCTCCAGTAACTCTTAACCCGATTAGTGAGCTGCAAATTAAACTGCACTTCCCGAAGCACAATTGCATCAACATTCTTCTGCTAACCTCGACTTGAAGCCACTGCATTGTCATTTGGTGCTGTTTGACTTGCCTTCAGCTTTTGTTCTATATATTGCTAATGAGCAGTCTCTCAGATTGGGACAAGCATCTGATGCCTTGGACTGGTCGCTTGGCGTTTGATTAGACATTGGATGGCTTTTCTTTTCAGATTGTATGTTGGAGGGGCGACTGACAATTAACATGCAGAGGATTTGTTATAAAAATTATGGGGTCACAAATGCAAAAATGTTGAAGTACTCTTGTGCTCTTTTACATACTCTTACATGCCTTTGTGAATTTTCCCCAAAACATCTAAAAATGAGAATAGAGAGGGAATAACAAGGGACTATTTATATATAATTAGTACAAATAGAACTGTGCCTTGTTTTCACTTTTTCTGATAGGGAATTGGACACTTCGGGCTGATCTTTAGACATGTTAGAGTCGGTAAAATAATAATCCTGTAGTTCCACTTTGTGCACTTAGAAATGCTTTAGTGAAACGACCACAACATCAGCTTATCTGCATTGAGTGTACTATGGTAGTTATGTTATAAAATAGCGTTGGTGATCCATACATTGTGGACCTGATTCACAAAGGTGAACTTACACTTTTGTGTAAGCTTATGATTATTTGATATTCACAAAAGGATTTACGAGTAGTATCTTAAGGAGTGTGGAGTCCCCTCACATAAAAAGATTGGACAGTCCTATCTCTATATGTGTGGAGACTCCGCACTCGTGATGATACTAATCGTAAATCCCTTTTTCAAGAGCAAACATTCGTAAACTTACACAAAAGGGTAAGTTTACTTTGTGAATCATGCCCTGTATATAGAGCTGGGAAGATTAATCCATTTGGCAAATGTAATTTTTCATTTGCCCCAGTTTGAGAAACCTGACTTGGAACAACCAGAGGCTATGGCCAAGGGGCACTGAAGAAAGAGATATAGAATAATACCAGGCACTTGAAAATTTTATTTTTTTATAAGGGATGAAGTACCCCATGCCGTACATTATGATTTGCAGGTCATAGAGAAGTTCCATAACCATACATAGAAAAGTTTTCGATTGTCCAGTTCCTTTATAGGGGTATGGAACTCTGAGGTAACTTGCAATATCCTTAACATATACACCAGGGGCTACTTTATCCCATATAATACATGATTACACACTCCTACATTTAAAACCTTGGTGCGTAGCTCTTTCATATGTAAGAGCAAACATGTTTGCAAACATGAAGAATAAAAATAAAACCTCTAGTGCCAAATGAAACATATCAAAAACCTGTTCGATATTTGTTGCAAACAGATATTAGAAACAGTTCGATACAAGTCATTTAAACAAAAAAAAAGATGCCATGGCTTGGAATATGTAAAAGCGTGCAGGAAGTTCCCAGATTTTCTCTAGCTAAGGAATATAGGGGCAAATGATCAAGGATGACGTTAAAATTATGGCCGCTTTAGAGGCAGGAAACTGCCGCTAAAGCGGCGATAATGGGCTTGATAATATGCCGCAGAGAACTCCAATAGAAGCCCAGGTTCACACTAGAACATGGGCTTCTATTGGAATTCTCTGCGGCATATTATCAAGCCCATTATCGCCGCTTTCAGCGGCAGTTTCCTGCCGCTAAAGCAGCAATAATTTTAACGCCACCCTTGATAATATGCCCCATAAAAAGTAAATACATTCTCTCTGCTTGTCACTTTAAGCTCTAAAAATAGAGCAGAAGAAAGGGAAACAACTGTCAGTATTTTTGCTTTAAACAGCTGCTTCAATTATGCTTTGCAACCTGACCCGCCTTTCACCTCAGCTGCTGGCTCAGGCAACAAGCACTGTGACATCAGAACTTAAGTGTACTAACCTATAACAGTTGAGTTCTGACGTCTTTTCTTCAAAATCAGCGACTGAGTGCATCACTAGTCGCCGATTATATAGAAATTAGAGACATACATTTACACAGGGATTACAGAATCACATCTATTATAAAATTCTAAATATTCACTGAAGCAACTTTTGTTATTAGACATCAACTGTCTACTATAATTAACAAACAATGTAAAAAACATTATGAATTACTTTTAAGACATCAGTTGAAGGGACTTTATGGTTACACTACAAAGCCTAAAATGACAAATTCCACAGTTAAAGCAAGCTACACAACTATAAGGCTCTCAGTGCATTGCTCAAGCCTCACACATGGCATTACATATGACATAGAATATGACTTAACCACTGGCATAATACATGTTATCACAATAATTTTTACTGTTTCAAATATAAGGAAATTAAGTATGTTCTTATATATAATCTATTTGGGAGCTTCTGGATGTAGTGGTACTACAGTCTTACAGCCATATTATTCGTTTTTACAATTTCTATTGCAGATGAATGTATCTGCAATGGTCCACAAAATCTGCCTTTTCTGCATGGTCACTGGTATTTTTTGCCTTTTGAAGAACCCTATATTTTTTTGCTGGTTGAAGAACTCTGTGTACTTCAACCCTGGTAAAGTGCATGTGCTACCGCTTTTCACATGGTTGAATTAGTGTACTCCTAACTGGTACATTGAATTTGCCTATAAGTCCCCAGTATATGGTACAAAATGTATCCAGGGCTTGGAAGTTAAATACTATTCGCAGACTGCAGCACCTATTTTGCCAATCTACTACAGTGGCAGTGCAAACATGGCTTCAGGACTACCATTGTAGCCTGTCTTTAGATGTGTAAAAACTGCAATTTGACCTGACAAAATATTGCATTTTGATGAGTAAAAACCTCCTTTTTAAATATTAACAAGTCACCCCAATGTATGCCATGTGGCCCACAAGACAGGGTGCATGGCATTTAAAAGTAGAGCATGTAGAAATGTAATTTTAATGTGTATGTCCTTAAAGTTATTAGCACTCAAAAGCAATTTTTCACTGTGGCAGACCTAGCTGTCTCTTGTAGAAAAGTACAGATTAAAATCCTAATACTGTGTCTCGGGAATGTGACTCTGTAGAAAAATAATTATCTATTTTTTAACAGTTATTAAAAGTCCAAATCAATAGTTAAGTCAGATTTTTAAAATAAATATAAAGGAAAAGTAACTTTTAAAAACTTGCATTTTCCCTGCCTAAAGTTTCTGGAGGCTAATTTGCATTTGCTCCCCAACAGTTCCCAGCAAGGGATTAGCATTTGAATTGGTGTGAATGAGAAGTTTCTTCCAAAACCTACACAATAGGTGACTGCAATTGACAGATCGACCTGAATAGGCAGGGATGACTCATTTGAGCTCAGCAGAAAGGTGAGGGCTTTGAGCATTGTTTTTGACTCTGCAAAGTCAAATCCTGCTTGACAGGCCTGCTGGGTGTACATATAACACTGGGGCACATTTGAAAGGACAGGAACAAGACGTGAAGACACTTCTAAAGTCAGAAGGAACATTTTTTGACAAGCATGAATATAGTTGGTATATTTGCGCACCATTGGGATCAGTGTCAAATTGTCCCTAGGTCCCAGCCTACCACAACCATTGGCTATCATTGCTACTTGGTGGTTCTTGGTTCTATTCCTACTTAAAGCTTTAAACATTCATATCTCCAGTTCCCCTTATTGGATTTGTGTCCTTTTGGTGTCATTTTGTTTGCTAAATTGTACTCTATTTTTTCAATCCAGTTTAGGATTTTTATTGTTATGCAGTTTGTCTTTATTACAGTTTTGCTACTGCATAAATACTTTACGCATTGCCCTAAGTTAAACATTTAGGCTATAGGTAGAAGGGTGCTGAGCTCAGGTTAATTTAGTAGCTTTGATGGTTCACCCTGACAAGGGTTGTGATTGTTCCCTGGGTGGGTATTCACTCACACCAAATATTAATACAATGTTTTACAAGAAGCCTTTATTAGCAGAACAAAGGTGTGTTTTTTCCTGTGTTCAATGGGCAGTGGTCACAGGCTGTGGTTTTGGTCATGCCCCATGCCACACGTCTATGCACCCAGAGCATGTGCTTCATAGATTTCAGCTGTGCCAGTTAAACTATGGATCTATTGCCTTTGCCACCTTCTTGCCCCATGCCCTTCACTCTATAAAATATGTTTTTACCTTTTACCTTCTTTTCTGGTACTTTGTAAGTATTGTTTTGGCACCATGGAAGTAAACAGGTTTAGAAAAGATAGTGGTTCATGCAGTAGGTGAGATAGTTCATTAAACCTGTATCTATGATTTTATATGTGAACTATGGCTTTACCACTACTCTGGGGTTTGCCGTAGTCTTCCCTTAGATTTTGGTTCATCCGTCTTGCACTCACAGGGCTCTACAATACTTACCAAACTAATAAGCCATCATTAACTAGGAGAGTAGGTTTCTGAACTTATATTTGGGCGATGGTACCTCAGTGTCTCCTTGATTTAGATTCCAAAGGGAGACTCAGATTTTCATTCATGAACCACTTCACAAACTCCAGCTGCAAGATACCTCTTGTAATTTTCCATCTGTGGAACAAATTTCCCGAGTGTGATTTGGACGATACACTATCTTCTAATCCATGTTTGATGTGTATTTGTACAAATGTTGTTTTGGGAGTTTGAAAAGAAAATTTTAGAGTCATACCATATAATTTAATTTATATACCAAACCCCGTCTGCAAGTATCTGCACTAAACTATACAAGATTAAACATTGGTGGAACTTTTCCTACATCTTATGTTGCTCCAATGCTCACTGATCTTGATGCATATTTTCCATGAGGTCCTCCTAATATATTTCAAACCATTTGAATAAGTTATCTTGTAAATAACGGGCCCGATTCACAGAACTAATTTAGGACTTTTAACTTTAGGACTCCTATATACCTTCTGTGAAAACCGAAAGTCCTAAAGTTAGGATTTTTCTCAGTTTAGGAGTAGTAAAGTTAGGAGTCCTAACTTTTCTACTCCTAAACTGAGAACAATCCTAACTTTAAGACTTTCGGTATTCACAGAAGACATTTAGGAGTCCTAAAGTTAGGACTCCTAACTTCTGTGAATACCAAAATGAGTAAGTGCCTTCTGTAAATACCAATATATATATATATAGTAGAACCCTCCTAATACATACATCAGCTCATCTTCTCTACGCATGCTCGGTCAAATTATAACAATAGGGGACATTGAAACATCCAGGGTCCATTATGAAAAATATATATAATCCAGTACCCATGTCCATTTTTTAATCTTCCCATGTAAAGGGACAAGTTCTACACACTAGTAATCAATTATGGGCATATAGAGCATGGAACCTCCATATCTCAAAATATTTTATTTTTCCCTGAAGTATATACATGTGTAGCATCTAGTTTTTGCCAAATACTTAATTTCCCATCTTCCTGGGTGGCATATAATGCTCTCTATGACATCAGCACCTCATTCACATCCATTCACATGGGGTCGGAGTGCCGTCCTACATCACAGGGACTCCTCGACAAAGGCAAAATGCTTTTAACTGCTGGTTCATTATAATACTGGCTATCATACAGAGTCCTCGTTAGACCTCTATAGGTGCGACAGAGGGGTAATACCTTTGGCAAAGTACATGCTGGGTACCCACGGGGTGGACACATTTCCTCCAAAGCTATTCACAATATTTTTCTGTACGGATATCTTTATTTCACAGTGTTTGACTACACAGATTTGTCTGTGAACCAATCCATGGCGCCTTCCTTTGTAGTACTTAGGGTAAGCGAATGATGAGTTGTGTGATTGAAGTTCGGCATGTTTTGCACTATTGACACAGGATTATATTAGTTTACTGTGCGCACTAAACACATGTAAACATCAGTTACAAACAGATAAACCCAGACAAGAAAATTAATGTCTTTTATTCTTATTATTTTTATGTCTAGTATGTCTATGGCCTAATTACGAGTTTGACGGTCCATCGGACCGCCAAACTCGCGATGGATGTGCAGTGGCAGTAAAGGACCACCACACTAGCTGTCCAAATGCCGTATTAAAACTACGGCGGTCGGATCACCATAGGACTGCCACAACCACCAGGGATCTGCAATCCCTAGCAGTGGCACTGCGACCTGAGTCCGCAATATGCTTGACTGAGCCGCTGCGGCACAGTC
The DNA here is from genome assembly GCF_964204655.1 of Triturus cristatus. Lineage (NCBI taxonomy): Eukaryota > Metazoa > Chordata > Amphibia > Caudata > Salamandridae > Triturus > Triturus cristatus. The sequence continues at coordinate 1,690,202,171 of NC_140589.1, forward strand.
AAGTTTATTAAGAGTTTCCTTACCGCCAGCAGTCTCATGGCGATGCTGATGCCATGAAAGTGCTGGTGGTGAGGAAACTAAGGGGCCCTACAGGGCCTGGGGATACATGCAGGGTGGCACATAGTGTGCCCCCTGTGTGCATGCACCTCAGTTCCTGCACTGCATGGACTGCTTTGGCACTCCTTCGGCACTGCAGTTCAAAGGTTAACATATAAGCCTTTGAACTGCACCGCCATAGGACCGCCGCGCCACCCGTCCACCAGACCGTGAAATAACTTGTATTCTGGTGGGTGGGCAGCAACCTACTTTGGTGTTTGTGGGAGCAGGGCTCTGGCGTGGCGGTCTGCTCTCACACCACCAAAGTCGTAATCAGGCCCTATGTCTTCTGTTATGTGATTGTAATAATGACCTTCTGTATCATAAATTTCACGATTTTTGCAGGCCCAGCAACCATGCAACTGCAGCACACGCTGGTCCACAGAACCATACTAACAAGTATTGTGTGCCTGATGACGTATGATTGTTAACCTGTATTTGCAGTTAGGAGTCAAGAAAATAGGGATCCGGTGTCCTGAAGAAATCCTGGAATTCGCTTTGTGCCAGTTGATAGGCTGAAAAATTTCAAACCCTACAGATGCAGTGATACTAGCTAATCCCGTGTGTCAATACAGGGATTTTTATAGTTTCTAGATCTTGTTCCCACAGTTACTCATTTTCTCAAAAGTTCTCCTCATGATCGTGAGGAGCCCATTCAACACTAGGAGTTTCATTAGTTAATCTTCTTTGCTGGCCTTTAGAAAACGTCTTAAAACTTGGCTTTTTAACTTGTGAACTGTCTTTTCCACCATGCTCCCGTACTATGCTTAGCTATTAGTGCCAGGACACCCTCTGGAATATGTTGTGCTATATAAATTCATTTAACATAACATAACAATGAGGTGTGGCCGATGATGAAGAATGACATCTGGGGGTTAGGGAGGTGGTTGAGGCCAGAACTATCATTTTTTAAAAATCTTGTGTGTCCTACACATGTCTTGAGATATAGTACTAAAGACACCTGATTGAAGGCTGTTTCAAATGGCATCCTTGGCAAATTAAATGGTACTAGTGGGTCTGCAGCACTGATTGTGCCACCCAATGTAGTAGTCCTTTAAACATGATTTAGGCCTGCCACTGCAGAGCCTGTATGTGCAGCTTTAATCTGCCATGTCAAGCCTGTATCTGCAGTTTTAATCTGCAATGTTGACCTGGCAAGTTAAACATCTTGCCAGGCCCAAAAATTACATTTTAATACATATAAGTCACCCCTAAGGTAGCCCTGAACAGCCCCAAGTGCAGGGTGCAGTGTATTTTAAAAGATGGACATGTACTTTTAAGGTTTACATGTCCAGGTATTAAGGAACTCTCAAATTCGTTTTTCACTACTGCAAGGCCTATCTCTCCCATAGCTTAACATTGAGATTACATTATTACATCTTATAAGTGTAATTTCCAATTGGGAAGAATTGGGACCCCCATGTTTGGTGTCTCTGGAATCACAATTTAAATCTTAATTTATGGTTAAGTCAGATTTTAAAGTGTAATTCTAAAAATGCCACTTTTAGAAAATTCGCTTTTTCTTACCATCTCTAAATACACGTCTGGGGTGGGTGACAGCTGGGCTTTGTGCATTCTCCTCAGACAGGCACACACACAGAGAGCTTAGGTATGACTCATGGGTCATCCACATACTGATGTGCAATCCAGGGCAGGTTGGGAGGGAAGAGCTGAACATTTACACCTCAATGGGCTGGATTCTGTCCCCACACAAAGGGCTGCATACCCCCGAGTGAATCTGGAGTCAAGGCAGAAAGGGCAGGGGCTCTGTGATCTTCAACGGCCTCTCTTTGAAGTCTCCTTCACTTCAAAGGCACAACTGGGTATAAGTACTGGACCTCTGACATCACCAACTCAGCATACTACTGGACTTGTAGATACTCTGACAGGAAGAAGGACTGCTGTGCTGCTTAATGACTGCCACTCTGCTGGGCTGCTGCTCTGGAAAAACCGCTTTTCTCTTGTGCTGACCTGCCTGCTGCCATCTTTGCCTGGGTGAGAAGGACTGGACCTATCCCACTTGAACACAGAGTTGCTCCAAGGGCTGTTCTGAGGGACATCAAAGAAACTTCTTTCACCTGCAACAGCACCTAAACTTTGCCTGCTATAATTCTGCTCTGCAAAGTGGTATCAATCCAGTCCTGGGACATTGGAAGTGGGTAAAAAGTGCTGTAAGTACCAAAATCTATGAATTGATGACATTCTGACGGTTGGAACCGATGCATCTTCCTCAACGTCAATGCATCACCACCACCGCAACGACTGAGGACATCACATTGCCATCTGCGTGGCTCTTGACCCTCAATACCTTACAGTCTGCAGCTCGTCGTCGAAGCATCCAAGATTTGCATGGCTCAACAAAAACGCATCATCTACAAATCCTCTACTTTGGCACGACGCATCACCTTATCCTGCATGCATATCGGCTCCATCGACGGTGCAACAAATGTACTTTTCAGTGGGACCAACTTGGTTCCTGTATCCAACCTGTGCTCCATTGAGGTTGGGCTTAACTTTCAGATTTGACCCATTCCATTGTGACCAGATCACGCTTTAGGCTTTTAAGCACTATATTTCAAGATATTCCTTAAAAATTCATAACCCCGGTTCTACTTATTAGATTTTAGTCGTTTTGGTCTTTTGTTCAATAAATTAAGTTCTATTTTTATAATCAGTTGTGGTATATTTTTTGTGGTGTTTTCACAGTTTTACTGTTTTAAGTGTTGCACAAATGTTTTACACATTGCCTCTTCAGTTAAGCCTGACTGCTCTGTACCAAGCTATGAGAGGGGGGGTCATAGGTTAATTTGTGGTGTGTATCTGATTTACCCTGCCCAGGATTGTGGTTCCTGCTTGGAGAGGGGCATAGCTCTGCCAACTAGAAACACTATTTCTGACAAAGGGAAATTCCCAGTAAATTAATTTTTTCTTGCTCTAGTTTTTGTCACTTTCTTCCATTTTGTTAGTTTTAGTTCAGGTTGGGAGGATGCAAGTAAGTGACTGCCCATTTTCCTCTCAATCCCTAGGGCCTTTTTCCTTAATAATTGGATTCTGAGATCCACCAGTATTGTAGCCAAAATATTGATGGTACAATCAGGATAGGGAAAGAGAAGATGTGATCCGACCGTCTTCCGGCTAATCATAAATAATCAAAGGGGGAGGGATCACTAGTTACTGGCACCAGGGTTCAAGTGGTTGTCTCTGGTATAGGTAAAAAACCCTCAATCACGTTAAACGTATGTCGGGGCGGTATATCTTGATTCTCCGCCGTTTAAATACGTGATAGCATCATCATTGGGTTGATTCCATGCATCCTCCACCCGGAGGGAACCACTGGGTTTTTCAGCAGTGATCAGGGAAAAAATGATAAAATAAAAAAGTGAAGAGTGCTCAAGTGAGTGATAAAAAAGGAGTTGTTCCTCATGCTACCTATAAAAAACTTTATTCTGATAGGTGCTGGGGAGACGTTAAAAAGAGATAAAGTTGCAGGTAGGATGAGTAATGGACCCTCTGCAACTTTAATCGTGGTGATTGGTCGACATGTTTCAGCTCATACACAGCCCAAAGGTCAGGGAGCTTTCTTCAGGACCACAGGTGAGTAATGTGAATTGAGGAAGTACATCAATTGGAAGTTCTAAGGTTGATTCAAATGAACTTCAAACAGGACTAATACCTATATACAGAGAAAAAAACCTTAATGAGGGTAGAAAAGGTGCCAAATGAAGTTTTTTTAAAAGAAAGGGGGGGGAAATGTAAAAGCAAATATAAATGGCAAATCTTTATATACTTATTGGCATACATTTTGATCTGCAAGTGAGGTTGCGAACCATCGCTCTTACTTAAGAGAGTAAACAGCAAAGTCCCTAGGAGACAACGACTGGTGAGAGATAATTCAAACATATAACAATTCATCAGACATACATGTAGAATAAATATATGCAGCGGAGGTGGTGAAGACTGCTCGTAATGTACGTGTGTTCAATTCGCAGGTAAATTGTTTAGCCATACCTATTGGGAGTTAGAGGTTCCTTAGGTCTAACGTTTGTAATTATAGACATGCGAAAGAATTTATAATCAAGTAAGGTGTGCTATTTGGAGACAAGTATCAATAATACCTCTAATATGGAATTAGCGTGCAATATTCACTGTTAAATACCTGAATGTTTCAAAGTACGAACTCCGTACGAAGATACAAGGCTGCGTAAATACTAGACAATGAAAGAGAGGAAAAGAAAAACAAACATTACAAGGGGAAACCCCAGGTTAACGTTACGTGTCTTCCAAAGGCTGCAGAGGTGGAGGTCTCCATACCGCATGGTCCGCTACGACTTGTGCTGACTCTAGTTTCCTGTGTGAGTACGTAGGCATAGGGGTGTGTCTTAAATAGTTGGTAGCGTAGAGACAGTGAAAGGACTAGAGAGGGCCGGTTTGTAGCCTTGAAAACTTTATTCAATTGTTGTCTACGGTTGCCGTGAACAGAGTACCAATCAGCGTATCAGTTTTATTCCGTCTGCTGCGTGGTTTCGGAAGAAGTTTCTTGAGAGATAAAGCGGCAACGTTGTTTCAATGCCAAATGTAGTTACCAAGAGCGGATGTGACCTAAATAGTTACTAATATAAAAGGGCCATCGTTTTGGGAAACTTTAGGGATCCTTGTTTACCATGAATAGAGTGTAAGCTCTGAGTAGCGCATATGTTTCATTTCGTCTGTTGCTTGCTTTTTTGCGCTGTGTCTTGACAGATAAGGAAGGCACAGTTGATGGTAATACGGTGATACAAAAGAGTTGAAGTGCCAATGGGGAGCTCGAAAGGGTCACATGAGGGAGACAGTTGTGGCTGGTGGAAATCTCCGTTTATACGCTCAACCATGGGATATCATCATTCAGTCCTATGATGTTAGTCTTGAGTCGATGAACCCAACGCTGTTCTTTCTGGAAGAGTAATTTTTCTGCATTTGATGTTTTTAGTACCAGTGTTTCAAGGACTATCCAGCTCAGCTCATTGACTGTGTGAGGATGTTCAATGTAGTGCGAGCTCAATTTGGTTGTTCCTCTACCGCATTTAATGTTGCTGCGATGTTCGCATATTCTTTGCTTAATCTTCCGGCAGGTCATTCCAATGTATCGGAGATGACATGGGCATGTAATCATGTAGATTACATGTGTCGTGTTACAATTAGAATGTTGTCTCATCGTCCAGGTCAGTTTAGGTGATAGGATCACACTCTTAGTGATTGTAGTCAGGGAACATACAGAGCAATTGCCACATGGAAAGTGGCCCGTTACTGGGGGAAGGGACCACAGGGTGCTCTGACTTGAATTTGGTTTCACGTCAGGTGGACGAGTGTGTACCAGGATATCTTTGTAGTTTCGAGTTCGTCTATTGGCAAACATGGGTTTTGGCCAAGTCAGATTTCCAGATGTAATGATGCGCCAATTTTTGTTGATAATTTTCTTTACAGAGTTTGTAACAGGACTGTAGGTGGTGACACACGTCAGTTTTTCTGTAGATTTTATTTGTGGTGTCGGTTCCAAGAGGCTTTCTCTAGGCTGGTTCCGGGCTCGTTTCTGACATTTTTTGATAATCTTTTCTGGATAGTTCCTTCTCTTGAGTTTGTTTGAAAGGTCTTGAGCTTGTTGTTTATACTCACTTAGTTCACTACAATTCCTTTTGAGGCGAAGGAATTGGCTATAAGGCAAATTCTCTCGTAGTGGGCGCGGATGGAAGCTGTTGAAAGAGAGCAGGCTATTCTTAGCTGTTGTCTTAAAGAAAGTCTTAGTTTTAATGGTGTCATTTTCAATGTAGATGGTAAGGTCTAGGAAGTCCAAGTGATCATTATGTGCCTCCAAGGTAAACCTTAGACAAGGGTCTTGGATGTTCATCCAGTCGTGAAATGTTTGTAGATCGGTTTTGGTACCTTCCCAGAGCATGATGACATCATCTATATACCTTTTCCAGAAAAGGATTCTTGGAAGGAAGGGATTGGTGTCATTAAGGATGTATGTACTCTCAAAATTGCTCACGTAGAGCCCTGCCACACTGGGAGCAAAGGTACTTCCCATGGAAGTACCGTGGCATTGTTGGTATAGAGTATCCTCGTATTCAAAAAAGTTCTCAGTTAGGGCCAGTCTGCAGCATTCTAGGACGAAGTGTCTTGGCGTATGGTGTGGCCATTCGTCTTGAAACAGTAGATCTTCTAGAGTGTCTAAGGTGGCTTGCTGAGGTAGGCTCGTATAAAGACTCTCAATATCGAGTCCTACCAATAGCATAGTTGCACTGGAGAAACTTCTGTCCGTGAGATGATTCAGAAGATCATCTCACGGACAGAAGTTTCTCCAGTGCAACTATGCTATTGGTAGGACTCGATATTGAGAGTCTTTATACGAGCCTACCTCAGCAAGCCACCTTAGACACTCTAGAAGATCTACTGTTTCAAGACGAATGGCCACACCATACGCCAAGACACTTCGTCCTAGAATGCTGCAGACTGGCCCTAACTGAGAACTTTTTTGAATACGAGGATACTCTATACCAACAATGCCACGGTACTTCCATGGGAAGTACCTTTGCTCCCAGTGTGGCAGGGCTCTACGTGAGCAATTTTGAGAGTACATACATCCTTAATGACACCAATCCCTTCCTTCCAAGAATCCTTTTCTGGAAAAGGTATATAGATGATGTCATCATGCTCTGGGAAGGTACCAAAACCGATCTACAAACATTTCACGACTGGATGAACATCCAAGACCCTTGTCTAAGGTTTACCTTGGAGGCACATAATGATCACTTGGACTTCCTAGACCTTACCATCTACATTGAAAATGACACCATTAAAACTAAGACTTTCTTTAAGACAACAGCTAAGAATAGCCTGCTCTCTTTCAACAGCTTCCATCCGCGCCCACTACGAGAGAATTTGCCTTATAGCCAATTCCTTCGCCTCAAAAGGAATTGTAGTGAACTAAGTGAGTATAAACAACAAGCTCAAGACCTTTCAAACAAACTCAAGAGAAGGAACTATCCAGAAAAGATTATCAAAAAATGTCAGAAACGAGCCCGGAACCAGCCTAGAGAAAGCCTCTTGGAACCGACACCACAAATAAAATCTACAGAAAAACTGACGTGTGTCACCACCTACAGTCCTGTTACAAACTCTGTAAAGAAAATTATCAACAAAAATTGGCGCATCATTACATCTGGAAATCTGACTTGGCCAAAACCCATGTTTGCCAATAGACGAACTCGAAACTACAAAGATATCCTGGTACACACTCGTCCACCTGACGTGAAACCAAATTCAAGTCAGAGCACCCTGTGGTCCCTTCCCCCAGTAACGGGCCACTTTCCATGTGGCAATTGCTCTGTATGTTCCCTGACTACAATCACTAAGAGTGTGATCCTATCACCTAAACTGACCTGGACGATGAGACAACATTCTAATTGTAACACGACACATGTAATCTACATGATTACATGCCCATGTCATCTCCGATACATTGGAATGACCTGCCGGAAGATTAAGCAAAGAATATGCGAACATCGCAGCAACATTAAATGCGGTAGAGGAACAACCAAATTGAGCTCGCACTACATTGAACATCCTCACACAGTCAATGAGCTGAGCTGGATAGTCCTTGAAACACTGGTACTAAAAACATCAAATGCAGAAAAATTACTCTTCCAGAAAGAACAGCGTTGGGTTCATCGACTCAAGACTAACATCATAGGACTGAATGATGATATCCCATGGTTGAGCGTATAAACGGAGATTTCCACCAGCCACAACTGTCTCCCTCATGTGACCCTTTCGAGCTCCCCATTGGCACTTCAACTCTTTTGTATCACCGTATTACCATCAACTGTGCCTTCCTTATCTGTCAAGACACAGCGCAAAAAAGCAAGCAACAGACGAAATGAAACATATGCGCTACTCAGAGCTTACACTCTATTCATGGTAAACAAGGATCCCTAAAGTTTCCCAAAACGATGGCCCTTTTATATTAGTAACTATTTAGGTCACATCCGCTCTTGGTAACTACATTTGGCATTGAAACAACGTTGCCGCTTTATCTCTCAAGAAACTTCTTCCGAAACCACGCAGCAGACGGAATAAAACTGATACGCTGATTGGTACTCTGTTCACGGCAACCGTAGACAACAATTGAATAAAGTTTTCAAGGCTACAAACCGGCCCTCTCTAGTCCTTTCACTGTCTCTACGCTACCAACTATTTAAGACACACCCCTATGCCTACGTACTCACACAGGAAACTAGAGTCAGCACAAGTCGTAGCGGACCATGCGGTATGGAGACCTCCACCTCTGCAGCCTTTGGAAGACACGTAACGTTAACCTGGGGTTTCCCCTTGTAATGTTTGTTTTTCTTTTCCTCTCTTTCATTGTCTAGTATTTACGCAGCCTTGTATCTTCGTACGGAGTTCGTACTTTGAAACATTCAGGTATTTAACAGTGAATATTGCACGCTAATTCCATATTAGAGGTATTATTGATACTTGTCTCCAAATAGCACACCTTACTTGATTATAAATTCTTTCGCATGTCTATAATTACAAACGTTAGACCTAAGGAACCTCTAACTCCCAATAGGTATGGCTAAACAATTTACCTGCGAATTGAACACACGTACATTACGAGCAGTCTTCACCACCTCCGCTGCATATATTTATTCTACATGTATGTCTGATGAATTGTTATATGTTTGAATTATCTCTCACCAGTCGTTGTCTCCTAGGGACTTTGCTGTTTACTCTCTTAAGTAAGAGCGATGGTTCGCAACCTCACTTGCAGATCAAAATGTATGCCAATAAGTATATAAAGATTTGCCATTTATATTTGCTTTTACATTTCCCCCCCCTTTCTTTTAAAAAAACTTCATTTGGCACCTTTTCTACCCTCATTAAGGTTTTTTTCTCTGTATATAGGTATTAGTCCTGTTTGAAGTTCATTTGAATCAACCTTAGAACTTCCAATTGATGTACTTCCTCAATTCACATTACTCACCTGTGGTCCTGAAGAAAGCTCCCTGACCTTTGGGCTGTGTATGAGCTGAAACATGTCGACCAATCACCACGATTAAAGTTGCAGAGGGTCCATTACTCATCCTACCTGCAACTTTATCTCTTTTTAACGTCTCCCCAGCACCTATCAGAATAAAGTTTTTTATAGGTAGCATGAGGAACAACTCCTTTTTTATCACTCACTTGAGCACTCTTCACTTTTTTATTTTATCATTTTTTCCCTGATCACTGCTGAAAAACCCAGTGGTTCCCTCCGGGTGGAGGATGCATGGAATCAACCCAATGATGATGCTATCACGTATTTAAACGGCGGAGAATCAAGATATACCGCCCCGACATACGTTTAACGTGATTGAGGGTTTTTTACCTATACCAGAGACAACCACTTGAACCCTGGTGCCAGTAACTAGTGATCCCTCCCCCTTTGATTATTTATGCCAAAATATTGATGTCAAAATAACATGGCGGAACTTTAACTGCATATGTTTGTATATATATATATATATATATATAAATAACAACAATTTGTTTATGTTTCAGAATCAGATTTACCAACAAATGCGTGGAGTTGCTATGGGAGACAGTTTCTCCCCAAGCTATGCATGTTTACACATGGGTGGTGGGGGGAGCTGGTTCTCAGAATAAAATATGGGACAATCCTAGACAAGCATGTAATGTTTTGGTTAAGGTTTATGGATGACCTATTTGTGGTTTGGAAGGGTACAAAAGAAAGTGCCTTGGAATTTGTATCAACAATCAATGATAATGAAATTAATCTACATTTCTCGGCCATAGTAAAGGAGAACACAGTTAATTTTTGGGATGTACAGGTCTACATTGTGAATAATAAAATTTAAACTAATTTACACCGCAAGGAAACAGCCGGTAATACTGTGCTGCATGCTATCAGTTTCCATCACAGGAATTTAATAGAAAGCATACGCTATGGGGAAATGCTTAGGTTAAAGAGAATCTGTAGCAACCATACAGACCTTGAGGTGGCCCAACAGGAGAGTAAGCTCAGATTCACAGCACGAGGCTATTCGGAAAAAACTATAAATGTGACGATTACTGAAACAAGGTTGCTGAACAGATCTGAGCTTTTACTCAATAAAAATACACACACTCCACTGGGAAATATGTTTAATAACTTAATTTCTGACTGGGACTTGGGATTTGCAAATGAACTGTGCACGCCTCCGGTTTATTTCCAGCCTACCTTTAATGGTCGCGGTCTTGAATCTGTTATAGATTACACTATGGTTAGCACCATTCATAATCGCAAAGTCCTGTTGTTTAAAACATTAGACATCGCAATGAGCGACCATTTCCCAATCAGCTCAATCTTTGATATTGATAGGGGTGCTAGATCTGCCCAGAGCGTAGTGGAAAATCTTTCCCACTATGCTATTTCTTTGGCAAGACAAAATGGCTATGCCATAAAATGGAAGAAGGTCGACCCATCAAACTTTCTTCAGAACTTGGTTCTGGATCAACACGAAAATATAAGGATCTGTCTAGAGATCAATCCAGATCCTAGTTTGATTATTAGTGCCTTTGACCAGATTTCTTCATTTATTGCCAAAAAGTTAACAGGAACTCTACGAGATAAGGCTAATCAAAAAACCATTGGGTGGTTCAACTCGGATTGTTCCAAAGCACACTCTAACTTAAAGCAGATCTTAAAGAAAAAACCTAGGAACAGGTTGGAAGTTGGAGCTGCCAGGGCAGTTTATAAAATATCGTTAAAAAAACGGAAACAAGAGCTCAAGGAGAATGCGTGGAACGCACTGGTAAAGGCAAGCTCCTTGAGAGATAACACTGCATTCTGGAAAGCAGTAAATGCCCCCTTCTTCGCAGAAAGAAATTCTGATAAGCTGGAACCTGCGATAGAAGAATCAATCTGGGTGGATCACTTTACCGAGCTTTACAAAAAAGATATTTCGCTCACTACAGCCTCTAAACCATTAATCCAGCAGGCTGATATTGAACCCATTGCACCTGTTTCATTTCCCCTGGGGATTGTCTTTTCTGTCTCAGAAGTAGAATTGGCCCTACAGGAAAGTGCCAGAAACAAAGCCCCTGGGCCTGACGGGGTCCCTACAGATATATATAAAGATACTCTCCCTTTATGGGCCCCTTTGTTGACTAATGTGTTAAACAGTTTTAATATTAAGGGGTTCCCATTAACCTGGCAGGAAGCCATTGTGGTGCCCATTTTTAAAAAGGGAGATCGAACCGATCCCAAATGTTACAGGCCTATCTCCCTACTCGACTCATTGATGAAAGTGGCAGGCAGAATTATTTTAAACAGATTACACATCTGGGCAGAGGAATACGACGTTATATCTAAGTTCCAGTATGGCTTCAAGGCTGGCTTAGGTACTATCGAACAAGGGCTCAACCTGGCCTTAATAACTGGCAAATACACACTGGCAAAAAAGGGTAACCTTTTCATGACCTTTGTTGACCTTAGCTCAGCATTTGATTGCCTGGACCACGACGTACTTTGGGATTCTTTAATAGGCTTGGGCATAGATTTAAATATTATTAATTTTATCAAAGCATTGTATAGAGACGCAGGGGCCAAGGTGCGTTTTGGCAACAAAGGGGAGTGTTCTGCTAAGTTTCCTATTATGAAAGGTGTCAGACAGGGTTGTATTTTGGCACCTTTTCTTTTTAACCTGTATATTAATGAAGTGGCAGAATTTTTAATTAAACAAGAGTTAGATTATCCTCAAATTGACGGCACCCCAGTTCCCATTTTATTATATGCGGACGATGCAGTTATCATGGCCAGAACTCAGCTGGGTCTTCAAAAGGCTCTGACCAGCTTTTCTTTTTTTATGAGTTCTAGGGGTTTAAAAATAAACATAGGGAAAACCTTTACTATGTGCTGCTCGTCAAAGAATAAACTCTCTTGTAAGACTTTTATTGACAAGTCTAAGATAGAACTCACTAGCTTTTTTTCATATCTGGGGATTGTTTTTAATCAAAAAGGTACTTGGAAAGCAGCAATTAGGGCCAGGAGTCTCGCATTTGCCCGTTCGTTAGGAGCAATCAGACAGTTTGCTAATAAATTAGGAGGCAGACCCGTACGTATTTTACTAGACATCTATAAGGCCAAATGCACATCAACTGCTTTATACGGATCTGGCATATGGGGCATCGCAGATTCACAGGAAATCCAAGTAAAAGAAAACACTTTCCTACGCTATCTGCTAGCGGTCCCTAAATCGACCTCCACATATATATGTCACAGGGAATTGGATTTAGTCTATATTTCGGACCTCATTAAAATCAATCCATTACTCCTATGGCACAAGATATGGACCTCAGAAGCAACCGTTTTTAATAGAACCATTTTGAGTGACTGCCTTAAACTAGAGAGATGGAAAGATATTCATTGGATCTCCTATGTAAAGGAGTTCATGACTAACATGGGGCATGAACCTTTTTTTGATAATCCCTCTTCGCTATCTCTGATCTCTAGAAAGGCTTTTAAGATAAGTTGCCTTGCTTTCCTCGAGAACAAAAGATGCCTCGAGGAGAGGACTAAGACATCAGTAACTCAATACAATGCACTTGTTCAGAGCCCCGGCTTACTGCTTTACTTGTCCCCTGATTACCCAGCATATGACAGAATGCTGCTATCGCGATTGAGAACTGGTACTTATCATAGGTTGATAACATTTCCAGCCAGAAATGATTGGTCTTTAAAATTAATTAATTGCCCCTGCGACGACATTGCTCTGCAATCTTCGATACATTGTGTTCTTTTTTGCAAGTATTATGCCTGGGGAAGAAAGAAATACCTGATTCCCCTTCTTAAGCACTGGGGCCTAAGACGCTGCAGACCTGCGTACTTAAAGCTACTCCTGTTAGATGACGAACTAACAATTAGTGCTGTATCTAAGTTTCTAAAATTCGCAATTCGATGCAGATCAACCCTGGATTAACTTTTAATGTTTTCTTCTTTTTTATCTCTGCCATTCCTTTTTTTTCATGATGAATATAACCTGTATGTAATTTGATTGTGTTTTTAACCATGTATCATTAATTGTGCTTTTATGATTTTAATTTTAAAATCGAATAAAGCTATCTTTGACTTGACTTGACAATAAAAATATAAATAAAAATATCAACAAAAAGAGTTGCGAATCAATCTCCAAAGCCATTAAGGAGAAAGATGAGAAGAAAGATCAAACAAGACTAATTCGCACATTTAACAAACAGGATAAACAACTGAGAAACATTGTCAGACGAAATAGGCCATTAGTGTTAGATGACCCTATCATTGTCAAGCTTCTCCCTAGAAACCCTTCCATTTCATCCAGAAAAGGTTTTTTCAAATGTACAACTTGTCAAGCCCGCAAGTTTGGGGTCAATAAGACAACAAATACAACTGCTTTTAGTGACAAAGATTGTAGAATTAATGAATTTCTGACATGTAAAACAGATCACGTGGTGTATGTTTAGGAGTGTACTTGTGGACTACGCTATGTGGGTAGTACCAAGTTACAGGGACACAAGCGGATCCTCCCACACATTTGGGTGATCACCAACTCAGACCCGACCTATCCCGGTGCCCGCCACTTCAAGGAAAGGCATAATAACAATCTAGAACAATTCAGATATTATCTACTGGACTCTACTCCTAGCTATAGAAGAGGAGGCAACAGGGAAGCAGTATTAAGAAACTTGAAGACCCGATATATTTGGGAATTAGAGACCAAAACACCGGGGGATCTCAGTGCCACTGGGGATCTGTTCACCTGCCTTTAACTTGGCCACCATGCAGCAACTAGGCCATCAGGATGGCCACTAACATGTTTGAATCTTATTCGCCTCATTATTTAATCAGCAGTCTTTATATGCACTAATACAAGACAAAATAAACTCAATCAGATAATCACCAACAATCGGAAAAAAATATAAATGTGACGATTACTGAAACAAGGTTGCTGAACAGATCTGAGCTTTTACTCAATAAAAATATAAATAAAAATATCAACAAAAACAGTTGCGAATCAATCTCCAAAGCCATTAAGGAGAAAGATGAGAAGAAAGATCAAACAAGACTAATTCTCACATTTAACAAACAGGAAAAACAACTGAGAAACATTGTCAGACGAAATAGGCCATTAGTGTTAGATGACCCTATCATTGTCAAGCTTCTCCCTAGAAACCCTTCCATTTCATCCAGAAAAGGTTTATTCAAATGTACAACTTGTCAAGCCTGCAAGTTTGGGGTCAATAAGACAACAAATACAACTGCTTTTAGTGACAAAGATTGCAGAATTAATGAATTTCTGACATGTAAAACAGATCACGTGGTGTATGTTTAGGAGTGTACTTGTGGACTACGCTATGTGGGTAGTACCAAGTTACAGGCACACAAGCGGATCCTCCCACACATTCGGGTGATCACCAACTCAGACCCGACCTATCCCGGTGCCTGCCACTTCACGGAAAGGCATAATAACAATCTAGAACAGTTCAGATATTATCTACTGGACTCTACTCCTAGCCATAGAAGAGGAGGCAACAGGGAAGCAGTATTAAGAAACGTGAAGACCCGATATATCATATAACATGCAAGACAGATGAGAATCAAGGTGATGAACATGCAATCAAGATCCCCAAAAGATCAAAGGAATCATCACCACTGAAGGCAATAGTAAAATCTCTGTAAATATATTTTAGGCTCATATTAGGAGTGCCTCTATGATTTCCTTTTATCATGCCCTGAAAGAGCCCCTCTAAACAAAGAGGTTCCCACTTTAGACAATGAGAATATGGCCATGGGTAATAACAAAAGTTTTCTCACATCTTTTCATGTAATAAAATATAACATTTAAGGTATTAATTATATGCATTTTTTTACAATATGCAATTAGGCATTTTATTGAAATTGCAATAATCAGGTATTTAAAATCGTGGTTTTTATTGCTGCAGAAAGAGGCAGAATTATCGTCAACAATGGTCAGAAAGAGTCAAGATAAAGGTGAAAAATGAGGAGAAGGAGGCAGAATACCATAGATTTGAGCGCTTGAGCAGTCTGTTTACAGTGTTTATGCCACAGTTGAGCAATTGTCACTTTAAATACTTTTGTCCCACAATGCAGTGGCGTCATGTGATCAAGACCTGCTCAGGTCGAAAAGCGTAATGGCGGACTGTCAGCAATAAATCATAATTGCACCAGTCGTACCCCCACCCGTGTATGTACGGTGCGTACCCCCAGGGCGTAGCGCTGGGGGTACGCACCGTACATACACGGGTGGGGGTACGACTCGAACGTACACGGGTGTACATACACGGGGGGTTCGACACGTACAGTTCGACACGTACTCGGGTGTACATACACGGGGGGGTTCGACACGTACAGTTCGACACGCACTCGGGTGTACATACACGGGGGGTACGGCGCGTACATGCGGGGGCTGCGGGGGGTACGGCGCATACCGGGCACCTGTTTGGACGTCTCCATGGTTGCTATAGGAGTTCGGTGCGGACGGTCTTTTAACCATACGGTTGTACATTCGGACGCCCGGGACGGATCGTGATTCCCCGGTCGGACTTCGCTTTTCACGTTTGTACGGTAAATTGTCCGAGGACGTGTCGGACACTTTTTCCGACCCGAGGACGTGTGGGGAATTATTCCCAATGCGACTCGTATGGGCTTTTTCCCATGCGAATCGTGATTGCCAGTTTGTACGGCACTTGTACGATTCGTACGGTAAAAAGACCGGATACGAGTCGTACGGGAATTTTTTTTACCGGATCGTAATTGGCACCCAAGTATTTGTGACCTTTATGTCATTGTCATGTTGTCTCTCCATACTGTACATGATGTTAGCATCCTGTATGGAGAGTTGAGATTGACTCATCTGAGATATACAGGATGACAGATGAATTCTAGGGCACTTTTGACCATCCGTAATCATCCTAGCTGAACCAAGATTTTATCAGCCATGTCTTATCCCAATCAGGGGAGCCGATCCCCCATGGCCTGTTGAAACAATAAAATTCCAAGCATCTGTGCAGCGGCTAAGGACTCGGTAACTGCTGCAGGGCTTGTGGGTGGTGGGTCTGCAAATATACCTGATGGAACAGGGCCACGCTGAGTTGAGGAGACCATGGTGGTGGAGTGGGCCTTGGTGCACATGGAGAGCCTGGACTGACTCTAATTTGTTTCCACCGGTGAGTCTCCTACTGTCTTCAACCCAGCTGCTCCCCGTGCCTTCTCAGGGATGAATGCTAGGCCCATGGTGTGGGCAGCAACTGAGTGCTGGGATTCTGGCCCTACTGGCCACAGGAAGGGGGGCCTTTCTCAGCAGAGATCCTCCTGGTCGTGCAATATGTTTTTCTCCCTTCCACACCTGCATTAAAACAGCATGGAATTGGAATTTCCTGATTGGTGTTCCTCCCAGCATGTGTAGAGAATTATAATTATCGAGGCCAGTGGTAGTGGGGTTGCCTTGGAATGCTTTGCAAGCACAAATGATGTTGGAACCCGAGCACACCTTGATGCTCGCTATATAATTTTGGGTCAGAGATTAGCTGGTTCACTTCTTCTACATAGCTGACACACCCGGGCCCCTTAGAAGTACAATATCTAGGCAGGACACATTGGGCCAGGTCTCCGAGGCTGCTGTGGAAGGGAAGGTGGCTTGTTACCCATAAGGCTGGTATTTCTAGTGACTGCCCCGAACTGGGTAACCGGGTTCCCTCTTAGCCCTACGGCTTGTTTGGTGACCAGTGTAGAGAGACTAGGCTTGTGTCTTGGACCTGTGGCCATCGACCTGCCCATCGGGGTGAGTTCCGTGTCCTGACTAGCCCCCATACGCTGCTACAATAATGGGGAAGAAACAGCCTTGGGGGTCACCCCAGCGACTGACCAAAATTGACAAATCCATCAAACCTACAATGGCTCCTAATTGTCAGGAAAAAGTGACCTCTCATCCCAACCCTTCGAGTGTCAAAATTTACTTCAGAGAAATGATTGCACCACACGCACAGCCCTGAATGTTCAGATCGGAGGTGTGGAATCTGAAATTGGCCTTTTTGCGACTGAAACTCTGGAAAATAGCAGCTTTTGTAACAGAGACCAAAAACAGAATATCTAGGATGGAAGACACTGTGCGCACTTTGAACCCAGATGGCATTTGCCTAAAGCAGATGGTAAATCATCTGGAAGGTTGTATCGAGGGCGCAAAGGCAAGATCCCTACAGAACAAGCCCCATTTCATGGAAGCTTCAGACGTCCTTGAATGGGACAAACGAGGAGCACTTTCTGGATACCTGGATGCATAAAGTGATGCCTGCTGAATTCCTGTCCACATGTTTTCTTACAGAGTGGGACAACTGGCCCTTCCCTGGTAGTGAGGCCCCCCTGAGGGGCTCCGCCAAGAGCTATAATAGCCCATTTCATAAACTTTGCTGGCAGTAATACTCTGCCAGTTATGCTTTACATGACATATACAGAGAGAGACCTCAGAGTTACTGTCTTCCCAGACTACCTGCTACAAGTGCAACAAATGAGGAAATCTTTCCTTGCGGTTAAACCAAAAATGAAGACAATGCAGCTTACTTATATGCTCCTGTTTTCAGCAAAATGAAACGTGATCCATGAGGGGGAAACACATTTCTTTGAAACACCACAGGAGGCGTGGGACTGGCATGAGGAGCGGACCCTCCTGGTACATGGGAACCAGTAGTTCCTAAGCAGGGGACACACAGTGAGGGAGATTGATCCTCGAACCCCACCCCCTGTGAGGGGTGGCGCTGGGGGTGTTGCTGCAGAGGTATCCGATACAATAGGGTTTCGGTGGCTGGACTGGATGGCAGGCAAACGGTGAGGGTCATGAGAACGGTGGTAGTGAAAAATCCTTGATGGCATCAGGCATTAAGCATTTTTCGCTACAGTGACTACTTCAGTGGGGCACCAATTAACACTTATGAAGAGTGACTTTAGCTCCTTTCTGTATCGCCAGAACTTTCTTTTGCTGTTCAGGGTCAAATTGTTGGGTCAAGGCCAGGGTAGGTACTTTGTGGTTGCTTGCAATGTTGCATATACTTATTCGATGGATTGTCTATATTTATTCGTCTTCATATGACACTTAGATGACTTTTATGGATTTCATTCCCTGCCTTACGGTCCACAAATTAGGTTGGGGTGACAGGTACTTTGTTTAGGAAATGTTGGGTGGAGAGTTGAGATTTTAGTTATGTTTTGTTGCAAAGTCATCCTGTGTGCCCTGTGCACCCCCATTTGTTTTGCTAACTGGCACTGGTGGTAACTGACTCTGACTGTCCCTGGGCTCTGGCTTACCAGGTCCTAGGCCAGTGCTATGATGAAAACCCAGTGAAAACAGACACATACAAGAAGGGACACGATATATTAGGGTACACTTATAATTGGCATGACCTACCCTATACGTCCATAGTAGATAATAGAGCAGTGGGATTAAAACTACCTAGAGATCCCCAGTATATAATATGGCATGGCAGTTTAGAGGCCAGCAGCCTTTGTTACACTTGCATGTGTGCAATGCTGAGAGCCTGCGTTCATTCTAAAAGCAACACTAAGGGTCCGATTCCGATTCCGGTCGGAATTTGCCGGCCAGATTCCTTTCCGACCGATTCCTTCTGATGGGCTCGGTCGGAAAGGAATCCGACTCGGATTTCCAGATGGCTGACGACAGGCTCGGAGAGCCCGACCGCCATCTGGAAATCCTTCAGTACTCCCCCGGCCACCTCTTTACGACCGAGGGAGTATGATGGCAGTTCCTCACTGCCTTTTCGTCCCGGTCTTTCCAGCACGAAAAGGCAGTCGGAAACTGTCTTTGGGGGCCCCCAGTAGGGCCCCCATGGGTGCAAGGCCACCGAATGGTGGCCTGGGGGCACCTATGGTGCCCCTGTGTAGATCACTGCACCCGGTGGCAGACACCCTGGGGTGCCGGCCACAGGGCGCAGGGATGGACTGCACCCCTCCATTGCACAATGCGGGCATGCATTCCGCCCGGAATGCATGCTCCCATTGTGTGGGATACGATTGCGACCAAACAGGGCTCGGTCGCATCGTACTTGCAGGGGTGTGACCGACGACAGTGGGTGGGTCGGTTAAGGTTCCTGACCGATGTCAGACAGACTCAGGTCCGTCCAACATCGGAATCAGCCCCTAAGTTGCAGCACTGCTTTAAAAAATAAATCGCACCCATAGTCGACGTTGATGGTAGGGGCACTTAAAAAGTGGTAACCTACAATATTGTGGCATACTAGTGACCCCCACTGTCTCCCCTGGGTGTCCCAAGGGCAAGGGGTAATGTCATTATAAGGAGGGTCCTTATAAAAGATGTTTTATGTGCCATTGGGATACAGAAATTGCACGTTTCACTTCCCACAATGTAGTTAAGTGCCTACCAAAATCAACTTTAGTGCTAGGAGAATTGTGGAGTGGGGATCTACACTATTGTTGCATATTCAGGACCCATAAAGTCTTCCCTAGGTGTGCCAGGGGTGGGGGGTCATGTAACTATAAGCAGGACCTTTATAAAATATGTTTCATATGCCTGGTGATGGAGAAATTGCACATTTCATTTCCCCATTGTAGATACCTAGCCCCTTAGGATAACATGGCAATAGTTTATTAATGCCTAACTATCTATATGAATTAAAGAAATAGCATTCAAGGACTTGGGAGAATGCTATTGATAAATTCAACAATATGCTATTGTTGAATTTATCCTAAAATATACAGAAAATAAGTTATAAGACTTTCTTGTCTGTAAGCCACAATTAAGCCTTCCTGTGGTCTCCCCTGATTGGTCAGAGTTAACAGGATTAGCAAGCTGCTTCGATGAAGGGATAAATGGCTCCCCCAGAGAAAGCCTAACTGTTTGAGAGAGCTCTGCTACACAGGAATACCAGAGCAGGGGGAGGGGTGTAAAGCATGAACTTAAAAGGAGGAATAGGACAGGCAGAGAATGCTAGTTCCATCTACCCCCTCCACCCCCCACCCCCTATGGCCCAGACAGATAGCAGACTTAAGGCAGGAAGATGGTATGGGGAGAAGAGCTATGGAAATGAGCCATACTGGAGGTTGGTTTAACTAGTTTTGGCTCCTCTGCTGAGATTTCAGCCAATGCAGAACTTTGGAGGAATAGTGCTTTCTGGGAGAAGATTATGCCACACTTTGGAGGAAGTGGTCATGCTCTTGGGTGTTGCCCTGCACCTCATTGAACAGGAGTGCTCTCCTGCTTGACCCCAGAGAACACTGAATAAATATGTGAGAGGAGCAGAGCCTCTCAGATCTTCTGCTTGAAACTAAGAGAGAAGAAGGCTTGCCAAGCTGGAAACTTGATTTGAACCATCAGGCCCTGTATTCTAACTGACTACGCCTGCTGCATTATCAGGAAGTACAGCCCTTTGGATGTACCTTGCTTCAAGAGGAATAAAGAGTGGACTCCCTACAAGCTACAGGATAACAGCTCACCTGGATCATCACCACCAAGAATGCCCTGCCTGGAGTGCATCCCATGAATTTGTAAGGGTTTTGGCCAGGGGCATTGTGGGAATTGTTGTCCCAATCTTTTAAGGACCATCTTGGTTAATCCAGACTCTTGGATTGTGTTTTGAACACTTTAGACCCTTAAGAGGAACTTCAGGAAGAAGTTCCAGAAGTTTGGAGCAACTTTGGATAAATACTCCATAAGGGAACAGACAGATTCAACCGTGAGAGCCAAGCTGGCCACCTTCAACCACGAGCCCGCCTGACCTGCTGTTTCGTCCCACTAAAAAGCTCTGGAAGTTCGACTTTGACCAGGAGGTCCCTGAAAAGCAAGCCGGTGAACCCTCACTGAATACGTACTGGAGAAGAACATCGAGGGCCCCCGGCAGAAAAAGCTCCAGAAACGTTTTCTAGTCCGAAGGTAAAATCTCAACCGAGGCTTACTGCAAGGGGAATCCGAGCAGGGATCCATGCCGGTCGGCCTCAAACTTTAACTTTATCCTGGTCACAAGTAAGCCTGGGCGGAGTTCGCGGAGTTCCGCTGGGCGGAACTCCACAAAGTGCAAACAAACTCTGCTGCACTACTCGGAGCTCCGCAAGCAGCGGAGTGCGTTAGATAAATGAAGTTCGGGGTGATTTTCAGTGCCAGGTGCTTGTCCGTGCTATGCAATCATCGTGAATGGCACCTTGCACTGAGCAAGCGGGCGCTGCTTCCTTTCTGTTGCTCAAGTAGATTTTTACTCGAGCAGCAGCTTTCTCAACGCAAATGGATGGTTTTTCCAACGCGAGCGGTAGCGTGCATAAGTGACCACTTGCAACGAGAAATCTGACCGATCGCGTTGAAAAATCTTGCCGAGTGCTTGATGTTGACGATCGCGAATGAGGAAAAATCTCGCCCGGAGGTAGATTTTCTTCGCTCGTGCTCGCCAACTTGACTTTGACTAACGCAAGCGAGGAAAAAAACTCAGAGCGGAGTTTTACGGAACTCCGCGAGCTCTGCGTAATGCAGAGTGCAGAAAACTCTGAAATCTCTGCGAGCGGAGTGGAGTTCACCGCCCAGACTTAGTCACAAGATGACACTATAGGTTTCTATGTGATATATACTGCTAAATCTTTAAAAATTCATATCTCTGGTTCCGTATATTGAATTTTTATTGTTTTGGTGTCATTTTAAAGATAAAAATATGTCCTATTTATTAAAATTGGTGTTGGACTTTTATGGTGTGTTGTGTTCGAATTATTCACTGAATTGGTGTTTTTAAATGCTTTACATAACTGTCTCCTAACTTAAGCCTGCCTGCTCGTAGCAAGCTACCCAGGGTTGAGCATAGGAATAATTTACTGAGACCTGTACTAAGCATTAGACTGTGTTAGTGGCCTTATTGCAAGTGGTAGATACACATTAACCACTACTAATAACCAATGTTCCCTCTAATTTTTTTCCTCTGTGTGCGGCAGTGTAAGGCGCTGCAGCCAAGCTTATGTGCGCCAGGAACCAGACCACGCACGTAGGTGCAGCATCTAAAGAAAGGGGCGCGGCCATATTATTTTTTTAATATCAGTAACCTTCTGAGCATCTGACAGAAAGGTAGACCCTTTAGGAATATCAAATATATCTTCAATTCTGAACCATAAATCCAACGCCATGCAGACGTTCATATATCATGTTCAGATTTTCATCAGAGGCTGCAAATGTTTTGTATATAAAGCTTAACCATCCTTATTATATGTTATTATCAGACTGTACATGGTAGACATTCATAAAAGCCAGGCATCCCAATCTAATGGGTAAGATCGATGAGCAACAGCACACTATAGGGGACTTTTTGAAAGGTGGAAAGGAACTGCCTAGACCATTTCAGCCACTTTACAAACACCACGTCAAACTACAGTGTCTCTAGTAATCACTGAAATTATTAAAAGTCACACATAGCAGTCTGAAACCATAGCAGCTGTGCAAGTCGTGCTTTAGGACTTGATGCATGTTTTTAGGTCTTGCCTAGCGTTGCAGCGCAAAGCGCTGCATGCTTTGCGAGGCATGCTGTATCAGGGTATTTTTTAAAAGTGGTGTGGAAGCCCCGCCCATATTTTTCATTGGCTGGTGTCATCGTCCATGGTAAACGCTGGCTTCCGATTGATAATGAGGCTTCTTAGTCCCTTCTTGTTACCGCCCTGTCTCCTTTTGGGACCACCCATCAGGACTGGATTGTTTACTTGCAGCGCTATACTGTCTTCTTCAATTAGTCTATAAGCCCTTTTTTTTATTCGCGCAATGGCAACAGCTTGTTTAGGTCGCGTCTGAGCCAGTGCTGCTCTGTTTAGTGTACTGTTCCCGCCCCCCTCCCGTTGTCGGTGTTCCTTTTGTTCCCACCCCCTCCCGCTGTACATTGTCTTGCAGCTCGTGGGCCATGGACGTGCTTTTGGTGACCGCTGGTCACAGCCATCCCTGCTCTGCAACAGATTGCAGTGCCTCCTGCTGCGTCAGGATGGCATGCTCCCGCGCCTCCAGGTGCACTCACCCTGCCCCTCCAGCACTCCAGTGCACATCCCACCAGCTCACCTTGCCCTGATGAGGTCACCATGTCCTGCCCTGGTGGGCGCCTGCCCTATTCAGGTATCCCAGCCCCCGCAGCTCACATCCGTGCAGATCTCACAGCGCAGGCAGCTGCATGGCTCTGGGGCGCTTCCCTCGGCTGCCTCTGGTGCCTCCGGTGGGAGGGAGGAGGGAGGCCTCTGCCGGGCTGGTGTCCTCTCCTTGTGTTTATCCTGAGTGCCACTCTTTGCTTAAGCACGGCACCCTCATTCGTAGGTATAACATACTTCAAGGCAAAAGCTCCGTCCGTAGGGGGTTCTCCACAAATGGCTGCTAAAGCTGTACCTTTTTTTGTTTCTGTTCCTCCTTATGTTTTTGTTCCACCTTATTATAAGTGCTTTAAATGCCTATGCACTTAAAATAATGGAATGGGATATCCTTCATGCATGCGCTCAAACACCCGTCAGCAAACTTTCTATCAGGCCCTCTTTTCTTTCACGTAAATCAAACGTGGTTAGTGAGCACGCTGCTGGTGCAAAAAGTGGTTCATATAACACGTTTAATAGATGTCTCATAGACCATTCAATTTAAAAAAAAATTTTTTTTATTAATCCATGAAAGTTACCACAAGTTACAATATATTACAAACAATGGTTTAAAATTACAATAAGATGTCTTAAAACACACACATTTCATGATACATAGAAAAAAGGTAGCAGTACTAAATACATAAAATTCATTAAAGTGCAAGTGTATAAGGTCCCAGAAGGCAAACTGACTGGGCCCCCCAGGATTTCCGCTAATCATTTCTCATTATCCCCCCCCCCATTTAGACAGCTTGGCTGGGGTGTAATAGAGATTGAACACAGTCTTATAGTGTTGTGCTCGGAGATTCGCAGATATTAACAATCTCCCTGCCAATTCAATGGAGGTTTCTATCCACACACCAGTACACCCCAGCCCATCCCATCCCATTTAGTATTATGAATTTCTAAATCACTGCCCTTTGTGTCTAACAATATATTATACAATGTCCCAATGCATGCGTTGTTCCTCACAGCTTCGATTCAATTGATGTTTCCCTAGATAGTCACGCACTTGTAGATATTAAAAAAATTCAGACCTAATAAGATGGAATTTGTCTATTAACATTTCAAAGGACATTAAACTCCCATTGGCATATAGATCTCCTAAATAATGGATCCCTTTAGTCCGCCATCTATCTATGATCCTATCCCAAAATATCGGTGGGAGGAGTATTGTAGCTGTGAGGGGGGTATACTGTGATATCCTCTCTATCCCATAATACTTTCGCACGGCTTTCCACACCTTGTAAGCTGTGTAGATGTCTCATATGCCATTCAAGTTTGACGCAAACTCAAACATGACAACAGAACAACAGACGCATTTTTTATTTTACAGATAATGCTGCTCATTCATTCCATGTGTATATGGGGGAGTGGAGAATTGGTCCAGTCACAAAGTAACAAAAGCATTCATTTTCAATCACATGCAGACATGAGCCGGTCCGTTTTCAGTCACTGCGCGTGAAAAATGACCTTCAGTCCCATGAAATCACAGACTCACGGGCCGATTCCGATTCCGGCCGCAAATCGTACCGACCGACACGGACCCGGAACGGAGATCGACCGACATGGACCGGCGCCGTAAGACCCGTGCAGTATGATGCAATGCGTGCGAATTACAACCGACACGTACAGAATACAAGCCGTACGACCGAGCCGTAGGGAAAACAGTGATTCGGCCGGAAAACCGACGCGAGTTGCACCGACCGACACGTACCCGGAATGAACCCGACTGACACGTACCCGCGATGTCCGATCCGCGCAGTACGATGCAATGCATGTAAACCCAGACTGACTCGTACGGAGCCCAAGCCGCATGACCGCCACGCACAGAAAACAGGGAGCCCAAGCAATAGAGATCTCCGCGGCCGATGTGTATGAAACACAGAAGAAAGTCAGCGTGAAGAGGCGGAGAAGCCCGCACGAGCCAACATCAGCGTCATGCCTAGAAAACCCAAAGGAAAAAAGACAAAAAAAGGACCAAACAAGCAATGACAAAGCCAATAAATATTTTTTAAAAACACCTGGAACAAAGACACACCCACAACTTCACCTATATAAAGGACATCAATCACTACCATGATCCCTTTGCAAAAGGAGACAACAGCCAGCAGCAAACACCATCACACAGCAACCACAGACACACTCACAACTCACCCATCACACAACTCTCACACCATTAGCACCTCACCAAAAGCACACATGCATACAGCTAGCAAAACCAACACTAACCCACCCTCACTTGCACCCACACACACACCTCCCTCATCACCACCACCCATCACCATGCCCCCAAAGAAGAATCCAAAGTTCACAGATGATGAGTTAGAAGTGCTGGTAGACGAGATCATCAAAGTAGAGCCACATTTGTTTGGTACATTGGTCCAAAGGGCCCCATGTCACAGAAAACCAAGATGTGGGCGAGGATTGTGGACAAGGTGAACGCACAAGCACCAACAAGGCGCACAAAGGACGATATCCAGAACAGGCGATATGACTTGTGCAGGAGGGTCAAGAAACTCATCGAGAAGGATCACGCCTTGAGTCAGCACACAAGCGGTGGCCCTCCTGCCTAACCAGTCTACTTCAGGACCTGGGAGGAGAAGGTGCGGAACTTCATACCTCCAGAGAGCGTCCATGGTCTAGCAGACATACCAGAGCCTGGTGAGTACACAAACAACATGCTCAATATTGTGTGGCAAGGGGATAGTGAAACCGTGCACCGTTAGCAAAGCAACAGTAACCAATAAATAATCATCCCAAGATGTGTATGCCAGTCAGACAAACACAATAACTGCCATCTCATAGTGACTTGGAACTGTGACATGACATGTACCAACCTACAAACAAATAGAGCAAGGCAGTGGCACAAAGCCAAATAAACACTGTCAGACAGTTTGCCACCACAAACACACTACCTCACAGTGCAGCTGACTGACAGGAAGGAATAGTGTGTATGCAGATGAAGTGAGTGTAGGCAAAAGCATGATGGGGTTTGTAGTCACAGATAATGCTCCCCCTTCCAATTGGCCCATCAACACCACTCTGAACCATGCCCACATCACAGGGAGTGGAAAATGAATGACAAGATGGCTGACAGTGGGTCCTGCTGTCGGGAGCACAAGGCCCTGGTAGGGGTTGTGCACAAATCAGAAGCAGGACACCACTGGCTGACATCCTGAAAGACATCTTGCACGCCCTCCAATGGAAGTACGTTTCATGGTGGGATGTCTGGCCGGGTGGGAAGGAGGACTGCCAGCTCTGACCATACTTACCAGCATGTGGAGACACACACACCCCTCAACACAAACTCCACACAACTCACCGGGTAGAATGCATTGACCCGCACCTCAGTGAAATATCAGCAAAAGATACACCGTACTGGGTGCTGCTGTGTGAAGCACAGGGGCTCTCTTTGGACTTGTAGCCAAACAAACACCAGGATTTCACAGTCAGCCATCTTGCCATTGCTGTCACACCCCCTCACAGGGAAGCAGAGTCAAGAGGAAGGAAGTATGGGCATGCTGGGAAGGGGGGTGTAGCCAAGAGCATGATGGTAGTTGCAGTCACAGACAATCCCCAGCCACCCACATGGCCGCGCAAGCTCACACTGAACCATGCTTGCCTCACAGGGAGTGGGAAGGGACTGACAGGATGTCTGACACTGGGCTCTGTTGTGGGGAGCACAAGGCCATGCTGGGAACTGGGCAACAACAAACACCAGGACTGCACTGACTGCCATCTTGCCATTGCTGTCACACTCCCTCACAGGGAAGCAGAGTCAAAAGGAAGGAAGTATGGGCATGCTGGGAAGGGGGTGTAGCCAAAAGTATGATGGGAGTTACAGTCACAGACATTCCCCACCCACCCACATGGCCCAGCAAGCTCACACTGAACCATGCTCGCATCACAGGGAGTGGGAAGGGACTGACAAGATGTCTGACACTGGGCCTGAGAAATGATGTGGCTGATAATCACACATATGCACTGGCCAAACAAAACCCGGTCGCACACACAGCCATTGCAACCATATGTTCCAAATCATTGTCTGGGGATGCAGTGTCCAGGGGTGCCCCCTGGCCGGGCTGGGGAGGTGTGTCTTGCAGATGACAAATGTGGAGAGCCATATATGGTACATTGCACAAAACACACAGGAACTCACATATACATCATTGACAGGGGACATCTGACAGTGAATGGAATGGACACACCAATATAGCCGACACCATAGCATGTTCGCATTCACACTTTGGGCTGTTGTGAGCTGCATTCCACTCCTACATCGTGCTGAAACATATCCATCATTCACACAACACACCACTCACTGACATAGACACTGTAGACACAAGGTCAAACCTGGACTGCATTGGAGGAGACATGCTACTCACAGCAGCCAAACTGCAACACACACACCAACAGCTCTCACTGTCATGAGGATTGAAAAGCCAGAGTGCTACCTTGCCCATCCATGTCACCATGGAGAACATTGACAAGTCAAATCACATAGGCACGTACAAAACTCAGCACCAGACTCCTTAACGATGGTGACATCATCACTTGTATGAAATGAGATGGGAACTAGGAACACTGTAAAAAAACACTTCCTCCAAAGATATCACAGGCATACCAGACGGTGACCATTTCGTACCAACACACCAATGTGGCACACAAAGACTAGCAAACTCTGCTACCACACATGCCCCAATAGTACAACATATCCCCAGTGGAATAGCACGTATGTCCTTGTTAAAGCTCACATGTGTTCAGGAATGACACACCTGTGTCAGCAACGTGATGGCACTTGAGTAGTAATGGTCATGTACAGACAAATCTATCCATGAGCTGGGCATGCTCACACTTCGATATGCACATTGAAATGTTTCATTTTGGCTGGGCAACGTACAACAACAATATCAATCTCTGTCCGTGACAACCCTGGACAAAGCAGTGTACAGGCAGGCATCCGTTCGTACAGTAGAAAATGTCATGTTTGTGAACCATTGATGTCTGTAGAAACACAACTTACATTGTGTGTCTCTTCCAAACTAGGCCTGGGCCAAAATTCTGTTCCGTTCACGGAAATTGCGATAATTTGGCATTTTCGCTTTCCGCGGAAAGCGCGAAAATGTCAAAATTTCCGCATTCCGCAGCTTAGCGATAATTTGTTTCTTGCTCGCGCTGTAAAATAATACATTCTCGCGTGAACGCGATCGCCTTACCTGAATCCCCGCGTTCGCCGACAAGATTTCCCGATCTGGTCGCGTTCTCCACGAGATGTTGGATTGTTGGTAGCCATTTGCGCTGTAACGTCATGCGTCGCGCGATCACGTCTTTCTTCTCGCGATCATGCACCGTGAAACAAGTGAAAACAAGATGGCCGCGCCCGCGAGCAACCGCATGGGTAAGTTGGTGAGCCGCGACCACGCAGAAAATACTGCGAACGGGCGGGAAAAAAACTTCTGCATCTTCGCGATATTTCCGCGTGTTTGCGGAGATTTTTAACATTTTCGCGATAATTTGCGAAAGTGAATTTTGCAAATTCCGCCCACCCCTATTCCAAACACAGGTGGTGCTGGGGACACAGCACCAAATTAAGAGGATTCACAGTCCCAGACTCTGGTGAACACAGAGCTCTCTGGTTTGAATCTGTCTCTGTCCTCTTCGGATGACGACGAACAACCTGGCACCTCTGTTGTGAGTCATCATGCAGCACCAGCAGCACCAACATCTGCACCCCCTGTACCCATGCCTCCAGCATCTGGAAACAGACAGGGCACCCCCGCCAACACGGACAGACCATGGCCACAGAACACCGACAGCACAGGGACACAGGACCCCCCGGAAGCTACAGCCAACACCACCATCAACACCACCCAAGGGGTCCCAGTGTCACCTGTGCGTGCCGCCGCTGGTCCTGCCCATGTGGATAGGGGTGCTGGGAGGGGTGGGAGGCAGAGGGCGCACCTTGCAGAGGGGTCTGGACTGCATGATGACCCCCAACTGGCACGCATCCTAAATGCGTACCAGGATAGCACCGGAGGATTTGGCCAGGTAGTGGGGATCCTCAAGGACATACAACAAGAGCAGGCTGCCCACCATGCCCGCATGGAGGCAAAGTGGGATGCACTTACTGCGGTGCATCGGGACATACTCCAATGCCTCCGCCAGATCAGCACAAACATGTCCACACCTCCCTGTGTGGCCACAACATCTGTTGCCACACCATCTGCCAGTGCCACAGGGAGGGAGGAGGACTCTGGCGGAGAGTCCCCCGCACTGCAGAGGCCTGCACCTGAGGCTACCCCCCCCCAAGAAGAAGAGGGGTCGTCCAAAGAAGGACATGTGAGACGCAGATGTCCCTGCACATCTACAAGGGCCTCTAAACCTGTTCTGGACAATGTTCTTTGTGCGCAACCCGTTCACCTTGTCGGATCGGACACAACTCGCCTACATGCCATGGAGGGTTCATGTTGGTCCAATGTAGCAGATGACTGTGGCCTTTCTCTGGACATTTCATCTACCAACACTTCCAACTCTACTGTGAACTTTGGATTCAAAACTCAATGTACAGCACCCACCATCCTGTGCACTATCCTCACACATGTTTGTAAATAAACTCACCAGTACACCATACTTGATTCCAACTTGTCATGTGTCATGGAGATGTTGATCTGCTAAACAACACAGTGCATGCCGAATACTACAACAATGTGACCACCGTTATGTGAGTCATGGTGATGTGACACATGTGAGGGAGACACACCACTATGGCACCACAACACATACTCACCATGGCCATGTTACTCATCCCACACAATGATGTTGACCTGAAACACATTGGTATGCACAGACACAACACCTATCCACAGTCAGTGGTAACAAGTCCACAGGTGAGGTAAGCAAATGTCACTCAGATGTGGGAAGACAGACAACGCACCTAACAAAGCATAGCACAGGTTCATTACACATCAGCAACATGTTTATTCTAAAATAGTTGCAAGGCAATTGTACGTTACAGTGGACACACGGTCACAGAGTGTCTGAGAATTGAAGTCCAGGGGTGTGTGGCACATCACTTGATGGGAATTGACTACTCCCACACTGGTGTCGGATTCTGGGTGTTGGGGGTCAGTGTTGACCAATCAACAGGCAAAGTACCCTGGGAAGGACAGACACAAGACACAGTCAAAAGCACAGCAGAACAGGAGAGAAATGCAATACACATGCACAAAACATGTCACAAGAAACCTACACAGAAACAAGTTAGCAGTACTACACTATTGTGGAGTACAGACCACCTGAATGGACACATCACTGCACGCATCCAGTCAAGTGGCACACAGACACACTCAGACAGCAACAGAGCAGCCACAACACATTTCAGTCTAACTCCCTACATTGACATAACAATCCTGTACACTCACATTCAGGTGAAGAAGTTGTTGATGAGCTGTCTGCGGATGTCACCCTCATCATCATCATCACTGGCATCGTGTCCCAGGCCGGGATTCTCAACAGGTGGCGGAGGGCGGTCATCGTCATCCTGGATGAGAGGCACCTTCTTCCGCACTGCCATGTTGTGTAGCATGCAGCATACAAGGATCATTTTGCACACCTTTGCAGGGTCATATGGGAGGGCCTCTCCGGTCTTGTCCAGGTAGCGGAAGCAGCTTTTCAGGAGACTAAATGTCCGCTCAATCACCCTCCTGCTCCGAACATGTGCCTCATTGTAGCACATCTCGGCTGGTGTCACAGGGTTCCTGAGGGGTGTCAGCAACCACGGCATGTTGGGGTATCCGGAGTCACCTACAGACAAACAATTGAACAATTAGCAGAGTTTTGTAGGAGGGCGGAATACAACTTGCCAAACACACACAATGGTAAACAGTCAGTACACACCGACAAGCCAGGCACGCTGGTCTGGCATCTGTGACATCAGTGTTGCAATGCGACTACTCCTCATGATGTAGGCATCGTGCGCAGAACCGGGGAAACGTGCACACACATGTGTGATACACATGTCTGCAAGACATACCACCAGAGCATTGATGGAGTGGAAATGTTTCCTGTTCTGGTATGGCTGCTCATGTGCCTGTGGTGGTATCAGGGCCACATGTGTACCATCAATAGATCCGATGACGTTCGGCATTCTCCCCAGTGTATAAAAGGCATCCTTTATTTCAGCTGGGCTAGGGAACTTGATGAACAGGTCAAGGAAATGCAACATCCCCTCCAAGACATCGCGTAGCACACGACTAAACATAGTTTGCGACATACCACCAGCAGTAGCCACAGTGTACTGGAAGGTACCAGTAGCAAAGAAGTGCAGGGCTGCCATCACTTTCACCTCTGGGGTCAGTGCTGTAGGGTATGTCCGGCCAGGTAGCAGATGTGGCACAAACTGCTCTGCCAACTCCCCAATCAGGGGCCTGGTGAAGCGGTACCATCGGATGCAGTCGCGTTCCTGCATGGTTTCAAGGTCTGGGAACGGTCTATGGCCATCTGGTGCCCTGCAGAACAGAGATGCACAAAGGAAGATTGTCGGTTCATCCACCCATGTGGCCATGACCAAGCAAAATATTACATGATACATCATGACAATACACAATGTACTGAGGTGTGTGCTGTTGGGCATGGCCACATATGTCACCTACATGGCCATCACCTCACATCTCAAGTCCACATGTCCACATAAGTCCCATGTACTGCAATGGCCAATCATTGGGCTGTGTCACCCTAGCTATGTACTGCTGTGACGTTACAAACACACACCACAGTGACAAGTGAGTCCTGATGTCTCCCAGGCATCACAGATCTTTGCCATGCAGATACCCCAGGTCCCTGTGTTGCCACATCGACACTGGTATGACATGGCATATCATGTTTACGCCACAAGGCAACCGTGAGTCCCACAGGTAGTGGCCACTGTTGTCTCTTCAGGCCCTACATGTATGTCTCGTAGACACACACACAACAACAAGGTTGATGAACAAACCACATGGATGTGGAGACTGTCTCACATTGGGCACATTTGATCAGCCACATCTGAGACACAACATGCACATAGACTTCGTAGAAACCACTTATTCACTATACATAGGGCATACTATTCCCCTCAGAGGTTGACTAAGTTTTCTTTAACAGGCCCAGTCTTATGCCCAAGATGCGGGTTAATCGCAGCATCAGACACTCATATGTTTTATGATTGTCCAAATTTATCCGCTTTTTGGGAAGCCATTAGTAATAAGCTTTCACAATTTCTGGGTGAACATATCTCCATAGACCTAGCTCTTGTTATATTTGGTCTCAAGAGTAAAATCCGCAATGCCGCAACCAATCTAACTTTCTACTCCATTTTAGCGGCGCGTAGGGAGATATGTAGGCATTGGAAAGATGCTCAACCACCTACAGAGCATGAATGGCGAGTTTCACTTCTTCAAATTTCCAAACTCGATCTCGCCAGAGCAGGAAACCCCAATAGGAGAGCTTTTTGGGCAATGCTGGGATAGCAGCGATAAACCTGGGTTTTTTTTTTTTTTTTTTTTTTTTTTTTTTTTTTTTTCCCAGGTCCTATGATTAACACGTACATTGCTTATCCTCGCTGCCATGACCAACAGTCTTGGAGCTATGGGGGTCTCGATAACTTGGGCACTATCTCCGGAGGCACTTCCCTAAGCAAAATCATGTTTGGCTGTTGCGATTGTTGCTGTGGGGAACCGGTCTTCTTCCCTCCCGAATGAACTTTCTCCTACCAGCTATAAGCTGAGACAGCACTGCACTCGACCACTCTTTCCTTTGCTCTGTGGCGGTCCTTTGGTTTTGATAGATTGGAGCTAAGCACGTAATATGAGGACAAAAAGAAGAAAGAAAAATAAAAAAAATAAAAAAAAACATGCACATAGACTGTGGGTGTACATCAGAATTGTGGCTACAGGTCTCACTGTGACGTACATGCCATCACCCCAGGACTCAGAGTGTATGTGACATGTCCGAAACATATCCAACCTGTAACTGTGTCCATGATTCATGCCCATAACTGTACAGTTCAACATCACAGTGGTAATGTGCACAACACACAAAGGATTCTGCCCCCATGAACACGTGCACAGCCTGGGAGTGGCTGAACAAAAGTGCCACACAACAAACCAAATGTTGCCCCCCCAACACACAGGGAATGCAGCCTTACATGCCATGGGACACTGTGTGGCCAATGCTGTAGTGTGGTAGGTGTGCACATGAGTCCCTGGCAAGTAATTGTGTGTTGAAGCCGTCAAATAGTCACACCAATGAGGTCCGACGCGGGTGACAATGCGTATGCATTGCACGGTTCATGACCGAGCCGTGCGGACGCTTTACCATTGAATGCAATGAGGCCAGACGCGGGTGACAATGCGTACGCATTGCACGGTTCATGACCGAGCGGTGCATACACTTTGCCATTGAATGCAATGAGGCCTGACGCGGGTGACAATGCGTACGCATTGCACGGTTCATGACCGAGCCGTGCGTACACTTTGTCATTGAATGCAATGAGGCCCAAAGCGGGTGACAATGTGTACGCATTGCACGGTTCATGACTGAGCCGTGCGTGCGCTTTGCCATTGAATGCAATGAGGTTCGACGCGGGTGACAATGCATACCAGTCTGTTGACACAACTGGTGTCATTCATGAAGGGCATTTCATCGGGCATGTCTGCCCTACAGAGGACCAATCAGTCCGTGGCCTCCTCCCTGACGGCAGCAGTGTCCCTCCTCCAACAGTCCCACACCCTTCCTACCCATGCACCACCCACGATTCCTAGCACCCTACCTGTCCCAAGCACACACACACCTACACATTCTCACAAACTCACAGACACGGGCAGCACACAAACACCCAAACCAAGGGCTAGACGTGCACACAAGCAAGCGCAGGGGACTGATACCACACTCACAGGGGATGGTTTGCACACACAGTCATCCACAACCACTCCGCAGTCTTTCGATACATCTCCCTCCCAGCCCCCTTGCCTAACCTGCAACCCCATATCCACAGAAGCTCTTCCTCTGTGACCTTGGCCTCTTCCCCACCGACCCAGCAGATCCATCTTACAAGGGGAAGAGGAAGTCCCCACACACAGAGGGGAGTGCCACTCACACCCGGACACCCTCCCCAGGCGCAGTCAGACTGAGGCCCCCACCCGCAAGTCCCCACAGAGCCGGAACAGCAAGACCCCACCCCACCACGCAGGTCCACGGCGAAGTCTCTGTCCTCCATCCCCCAGGCCAACACTCCAGAGGTTCCCTGCCACACCCTGCCCCAGGTTCCCCCACCCACAGATACACCATCCCCAAAATGCTGAGGCCCTCCCCCCTACCACTTGCTCTTCCACCCCGGTCAGACAGTTAGTGCCACTGATGTGGGGACCGTGTCCCTCCTCTGTCCTGCCGACCTCACCTGAACCCCATTCCACTCACATTGAGTTAGGCATTGCAGTGGAGTCCACGACCACCCTGTCTGACTTGGGCACTGCAGTGGGGACCCAGTCCACTCCATCTGACCTGCCCACTGCAGTTGTGCCGGCACACACCCCATCTGACTTGTGCCCCACAGTTGTGACTGCGCCACTACTTCAGTCATCTCCACTGCTGTTGCCAGTGACTCTCCTGCATTCACCACCCCTTCACTACCTCCTTCTGCTGTGCCCTGATCCTGTCCATGCAGTGGCAGGCCTGCCCCCATGTATGCCCCTCCAAGGGGATGTCCCCTGTCCTTACCAGTGCAGGCAAGCAATGTTTGACAGTTGTCACTCAAGTTAACTTTTTGTCATTTGGATATGGACTGGCCATTGGCCTTTGTTTTGAACGGACTTTTAATTTTTCATCTGCTGAATAAAGCTTTTTTCTTTATCCTTGTGAATTTGATTTAGCTGTACATTATGTTGATGATGTTTAGCATGACCTTGCAGTTGTAATGCTGTATTTCAAATGCTGAATACTGAGGTGTTGATGTGAGGTGCTCCATGTGGTCCATGAAATATGTATCCTATTCTGGTCGTTATCCATATCAACCTTTGCAGCTAACTGGGTGTGTCATGAATAACAATTAGTGGACACTCTGTAAATTTCATTTGCATGGTCATATCTGTGGGTGGGGTGGCAGTAGTGATGGGCAACATAGTCCATATGGGTGGGGGTGGCAGTAGTGATGGGCAACATAGTCCCTATGGGTGGGGGTGGCAGTAGTGATGGGCAACAGGTCCCCTATAGGTGGGGGTGGCAGTAGTGATGGGCAACATAAGCCCTATGAGTGGGGTGGCAGTAGTGATAGGCAACAGGTCCCCTATGGGTGGGGGTGGCAGTAGTGATGGGCAACATAAGTCCTATGAGTGGGGGTGGCAAGAGTGCTGGCCAATAGGTCCCCTATGGGTGGGGGTGGCAGTAATGATGGGCAATATAGTCCCTATGGGTGGGGTGGCAGTAGTGATGGGTAACAGGTCCCCTATGGGTGGGGGTGGCAGTAGTGATGGGCAACATAAGCCCTATGAGTGGGGGTGGCAGTAGTGATGGGCAACATAAGCCCTATGGGTGGGGGTGGCAGTAGTGATGGGCAACAAGTCCCCTATGGGTGGGGGTGGCAGTAGTGATGGGCAACAGGTCCCCTATGGGTGGGGGTGGCAGTAGTGATGGGCAACATAAGCCCTATGGGTGGGGGTGGTTGTGGTTCTGGCCATGCAACCCCTATGGTTGCCTGTTGCTAGTGGCCAGG
Organism: Triturus cristatus; assembly: GCF_964204655.1. Lineage (NCBI taxonomy): Eukaryota > Metazoa > Chordata > Amphibia > Caudata > Salamandridae > Triturus > Triturus cristatus. The sequence continues at coordinate 1,690,238,182 of NC_140589.1, forward strand.
ATATGGATCCCCTGGGTGTGTGTGACATTTTGTGGGTACGTGTTGTTTGTTTGTGTGGTGGGTGTCTGACTTACCGTCTGCGCTGTCCGCGTCTGATCCTGATCCGGTCATAGATGTAGAGTACTGGTATGACCTGCGCGATGGGATTCATGATGTGTTCATCTCGTACACGCTGCTTGTTGCTCCGTCTCGTACCCATTGCAAGCTGGTCCGTCTCGTAGCCATGGATTGAGTTCTGGCGCGAATCGTAGCTGATATGCTTCTTTTCCGGATGCTGTGACGTGCCGTACATGGTGACCCATCCGGCGCGTAGGAAGTACGCATCGTACTTGTCCGGGCGGAAACTGCTATGGATACTGCTTCCGGGCGACTCGGTTCGGCGTTAGGAGTTCCGGCTCGGACGGAGAATGGAGCTTGAATCACAGCCTACGTGTCAGTCGGATTTTTGGCAGTTATGCGCATCTTACTTCATCAACAGGACAGACCAGCTCTGGGTACGGGTCGGTCGCAAGGTAAGGCTGCGAACAGCTCTCGGAGAGCTGCATGACCCGGTTCAGAATCAACCCCTAATAAGCAGAAATGCATTGAAAAGTGTATTCCTTGTAACGTAAATCAAGACAAATTACATTACATCAAAGCCATTTTAATTGCACATGTATGTGGAAAGTTCGGCAAAGAAAGTGGCAGAACACAATGTAGCTTGTCATCGCAGATATCGAATGTTCATGTTCTTTTCATTCAGAAAATACAACAGTGCCTTGTAACATGAAAAATAGCCTTTATAAAGTTCACAAATACTTAAATCCCACAAAAATAACACATAAAACCACAAATCCTTAATTGAAAAGACACATCAGGCACATTCACATGCACAAAATGGTGTATGAATAATTGGACTGGTTTGCACATGCCTAGCTAGAAATCCTTTTTTAAAGGCTATCGTGAATCGTCAGACCCACTGTCAAAGCTCAGATCTGGGTTGTGAACTCGAGCTAAAAACTTATTTAATAAGACTGCTAGTTTATTAGGTAGTGACAGGTTATTTCAGACTCTGACAATTTAAAGCCTGCAAGTGGTTACTTCGTACGAGATCATTTCCAAATTATTTGGAGCAGACCTAGACACTTGAGAAAGGACCCTGGTCCTAGATAGCCCGCAGTCAGTGCACCATTTGAAAGGGGGTCCCTTGGACACCTTTATGCTTCTCCATGCCAGTGAGTGCAGTCACTCACTGTGCTCACCTGCATGGGAGTCTTTGTCCCTCTGAAAGTGCAGGCTGGTTTCACCCACACTTTGAAAGACTGCTTCAGTTTGGTGGTCCATCTTTCACTAATGGGCAGCAAGAGTAAGCGGCTACCCTGGGGGCAGCGCATTATCACATTTGCAATGCAATAGGTCTCGCATTTACGCGAGTTTGAGCTATTGACATTGCAAATAACAATGCCTTATTTATTTAATTTTTTTAAACATAAATAAAAGGCATTGTCATTTACAATGCCAATAGCTTAAGCTCGCATAAATGCGAGACCTATTACATTGCAAATACTTGTTTTGTTAATGGGGCGCGGCTAAGGGATGAATGTGGGCCTTTGTGAAAGTATTTGTTAATTGCAACACCATCATGCGCTGCAATTAACAGGAATATTTTCACAAAAGCTCACAGTCAGCCCGCGGCAGCGCTCCACTAACAAAAAAACTTGCACCAAGTCCAAAACCACAACGTGTAAAGCACACATCGTGGTTTTGGACTTGCTACATTTAATTTCTTAACGGAGTGAGGCTACCGGCTGATTGTGGGCCTTTGTGAAAGTATTCCTGTTAATCGCAGCACCGTCATGCGCTGCAATTAACAGAAATATTTTCACAATGGCCCACAATCAGCCCCCAGCAGAGCCCCATTAAGAAATAAAATGCAGCAAGTGCACGAGCTTCTTACTGCTGAATGCGTGCACAGGCTGCCATAAAAAAGCAAACTTACCTCCTGCCACTCCCGGCGATTCTAATGGTTTGAGGGTTCTGCTGTGTGCGCGCTTCAAATAGGACACTGCACGCTCGAAGTGAAAGAGGTGCGCATGCGCACATGCGCGCAGCTTCCTGGGAACACTGCTAACAACCCACTTTTTAACATGTTTGAATTTCAGATTTTTATTTTCTTTTTGTCAAAAGCAGTAACACAGCCAAATGCTTCCATACTTATCTTACACACACACACTGCCATAACATTTTCCTTTGACACTTTTAGCCTGATTTCCTGGAAAGTGTACAGCTCAAATAATAAAGTCAAGCAGGGACAATTTTCTAGTATCTTAAATGATATGGTCCACAGTTACTTCTATGTCAGAAAACTCACCTACTAGGTAATAAGCGCATGATTCTGGCTCGCAATAGCTACACCAGAGCCTACCACTCAGGATACACCAATAGCTTCTGGGGCACAGCGGTCCTTGTTCACAAACACTTCCCCCTCCAAGTTATTGCCACCTCCACAGTAGATGGAGGGGCTGCTGCCTCATAAGGCCACCAATCCTTGGGTTGAAATTGATTATTTTTCCCTATCAATACGATTTCGTTCTTATCGGTATTGCAGCAGAGATGGTTATTCTGCATCTATTTAATGACCGCCGTAAGACAGGCGTTGAAGATTTCTTTGGCTTCCGTGGAGTTCTTTTCTAGGGACAGGATCAGCTGAGTATCATCAGCATAAGACGTTGTTTCGATCCCATAAGCCTAGATAAGCGAGATAAGTGGGGCCATGTATATATTAAAAAGGAGTGGACTGAGGGAGGCCCCCTGTGGCGTACAGAGGAGAGAAAGGTTCCCAGGGAGACAGCTTGCTTCCTGTTCATCAGGAAGGATGTAATCCATGCCAGGGCATAATTGGAGATGCCACAAGATTTCAATCTGGCTAGCAAGATTTCATGAGAGATGGTATCAAACGTGGCAGACAGATCCAAAAGGATCAGAACTGCCTTTTTGCTGCTATCTGTAATGAATTTCAAGTTATCCGATATCTCCAGTAACACAGATTTCGTATAATGTTTCTCCGTAGATATGTTGTCTAGAGTTGCGGGTAGACATGTTATCCATTAATCCAAGATGACCCTACTGGGACTTATGGATGTTTGGGAGGCCACTGAACCACTTGGCATTGGTTCTGATGATAGCCAAGAGAGACATGGCTCAATACTAGTGGGCTGAGAGGGTGCCTCCGATCAAGGAATGGACTTAGGCTATGGACTACCGCCTGAAGCAGAAGAGTATGTATATGGATCCAGGGGTTGTATCCGGAAATATCACATTATTATTATTAGTATATTGGACTTATAATGCGCACAGCTACCCAAGTGGTTTCCCAGCACAAGGCAAAGTAGGGGGGATTCTGAAAGCTAAATGAGTGAGTTAGAAGACCCAGGTCTTTATGCCCCTACGAAAAGCAGAGAGAGATGCAGAGTTCCTCAAAGATAGTGGAAGGAAGTTCCAGAGTTGAGTGCTTAGTTAGGCAAAAGAACGGCCTTTCATATGGAAGAGGCAGAATCTTGGTACAATAAACCGGGTCTGTTGAGAAGATCTCAGAGGATGGAATGGATGATATGGATGGACCAAGTCCAAAATATATTTGGGACCAACTCCGGATTCTGCCTTGAACATATAGCATAAAGCTTTAAACTTAATGCAGTAAGCCAGTGCAGCTCACGGAGAAGGTTAGAAACTGAGGCAAATTTGAGTAATCGATAGAGAAGCCTAGCGGCCACATTCTACACAAGTTGCAGTCGATGGATAGCAGATTTATCAGCTCCCAGGTATAACACATTGCTGTAATCCAATCTGTAGATAAAGAGAGCTTGAATCACAGTCCTTTATACCAAGAAGGGGAGCAGCCAAAGGATCTTTTTTAACCATTTAAGTACCAAAAAGCAAGTAGCCGTAACCTTAGCCTCTTGTGGTTTCATGGATAGTGATTCGCCTACAATAAAAACTAGGTTCTTAACCTAGTGTGAAGGTGTAGGTGGAACACCTAAATCAACAGGCCAGTGACAAGGTACCCAAAGATCGGGCCTATTGCCCAATATCATGACTTCTACTTTATCGCCATTGAGTTTGAGCAAGTTGTTATGTATCTAAAGGGAAATCTTACTCAAACCCAAACTAAGATCAGAAGACCCTTGGGCATGACCTGGGATATGTGGTTGAATTGTGAATAACGGATCACTGTTTAAATATCGATAACAAAAACACCAACATACCAAAATATCGATATAAAAATATCGTATACAAAAATATCGCCATCCTATACTTAAACAAGATTTTACACAAAGAACGATATTTAAATATCCCCATAATAAATATAGGGAACCAAAATATCAACTACAAATATCGATAACAAAAATATAAAAAAATTCAAATTATAAAGAGACACAACAAAAATATCGATAACACTAATATCGACTTACAAACATAATTATAACTTAAACAAAACATATCAATAATACTATTCAAGATTAAATAAACACTCCTTACAACTATATAATTATTTAATATGTTAAAACAAATAATATTAAATAAAACTAACATATATAAAATTAATATATATTTAAAACAATTATAAAAGCCCTAATAAATATATCAATTCACAAAAAACAATAAATATACTCACTAACACATAATTATTCGCATATATATAATATGCAACAATTATTAATGTTATAAAGTAACATTATAAACAAATATTTTAAAATAAGTACAAAAAATTATATATTATAAACATCAAACAAACAACACATATATTTACCCAATTAAAAAGTAACTGCTACAAAATTCAAAAAACGTAACTCAACCAATGATTTTAAACTAAAAGAGCACAAACCAATTAAATTGAGAAGTAATTAACTAAACACTGTACAAACTAAGAATTAACTTTACAGTCTATCGGCCAAGCCGGAGGGAGAAAGTTACTTTGCTGGAGAGAGAGAGAGAGAAAGAAGATCTACAAAAACTACTATAACAGATTATACTACAACACAGGTAAGAAAAAACATTTTTTTAATTATAAATGCCTCAACCTCCTTAACTTAACTACCTAAATTAATTAAATGTTCTCCTCTTTTTAAATCAAAACTAAACTTGCTAACAAGCACAGCAAAAAAAAATGCAAATGTGATTCAGTACCTTATCTAACTCTACATATTAAAAAAACATGAACTATTAAAAAAGCAACTTTACCTAGAAATAAAAGAAAATTTTCTGATTTTGTTACATGCTTTAAATGAGAAAACAAAACTAATAAATACATTTTTCTTCACAGTTTTGACAAACTGCATCTACAAAAGAACATCCACCAAATAAATTCATCTACTGCAAAAAGTAAGTATACATTCAGTGTAAAAAAATGATTAGGACAAAGAAACTAAAAATAATCTCTAATATAATTAACATAAACAATTTTCTACCCCATATATAGAAATTACAACTGTGAAAATAAAAAAGCAGCACATAAAGCCATCAACAAAACAGAAAGAACAATAATGTAAGTATTTTCTTTAAATTACTACTAAAACTAGCATATTTATAAATCTCAAAAGCATATTTACTCAACACATATGTATATATCATCACAGATATACCCTAGAAATGGCTGAAGGAGCAAGCTTTATTACATCGCAAAAGGGAAAATGAATGCTTTGCTACATGGGTTATACCTAGGGCTCCTGGTTTTACAGTATTTATTTTTGGACATTTCCGTCTGTATTTATCCATATTTATTAAGGGTTTTGTGAAAAAAGTAAAGCTGAAACTGGTATATTTCCACATTAATTTCACAAATAAATATATAGTCCTGCTTGAAAGCCTGCCAGGTTTCAGTGATATGAACACCCGCAGAAAATAATAAAAATGGACTTATTTGAAAATATGCACATTTCAGTATCAGCCTTGTGCATATCTACTGCTGTTTAAGCCTCTTTACTAAAAATCCTTTTTAACCCCCTTACCTATCAATCCACACAGCTATTGGCCTAGCAATCATGGCAAAGTGTATTTAGAATCACTCAAAAAGCACCCAATTTCCGTTTCTATCCACATCTAAAAATAAATACAGATAAGAAAATAAATGGTTTTCTGTCTTTATTTATGTGTAAAAATCAGTAAAAACGGAAAACAGGGAACCTTAGTTATACCTACACCCAAGAAAAGGTGAAAGATAATAAGACACATTGGAAATGTAGCAAATACTATTCAACTGCATGTTATGGTCGAGCTACAACTATAGATAACAACGTTGTGAAAGTTAGAGAGCACAACCATCCACCCAATGTGACAGAATTAGAAGTAAGGGAAGCCTTAGAAACAATTTCAGAAGCAAGCACAGGCTCCCAACAGACAAGCACTAAAATCTTGAAGAATGTGTTGACAAAATTACCAGAACATGTCACATGACAATTGTCATCTATTCCCAACCTGAAACAATTAATCGCTAAAACTAAAAGAGCTTCCGATCCAACTCCACCCACTCCCGAAACCTTTGAGGAAATTGAAATACTGCCTGAATGTATTATCACCCACAAAGAGGACTAATTCTTGATATATGACAACCAAAGAAAAGATAAAAGAATTCTTGTTTTTGCAACGAATAATAACTTGCAGAGATTGAAACTCTGTGAAACATGGATGATGGACGGAACTTTTAATGTGTGTCCAAAACCATTTTACCAACTTTACACCATTCATGGTGAATTTCAGGAAACCAATATTCCCTTCATTTATTCATTGCTGCCAAATAAAAATAATCCCACCTATACTGAACTATTAAAAACAATAAAAGAATTAACTGATAATAATTATCCTCAAAGGATAATAATAAATTTTGAACTAGCTATGATTTAAGCTATTCTTAAAATATACCCACATACTGCAATTCAAGGGTGTTACTTCCATTTTAATCAAAGTATGTGGAGACACCTCCAAAAATCTACCTTAAGTATAGAGTACTCTACTAACAGCAACTTTGCATATGAAATTAAACAATTGATTGCACTAGCATACGTGCCAACAACATAAGTAGCAAATTATTATAACTTGTTAATAGAGAGTCCTTTCTACCGCAGAAATTAAACAAAATTAAGTCCCTTGTTGGATTACTTTTAGGACACTTGGGTGGGGAGTTTGCATCATTCAGGTCACCGTAAACAGCCAAAATGTCAAATTCCCTGGTGGAATGTCTACGCCAGCACTATTGCACAAAAAGCAAAAACGCTGTAGAAGGATGGCATAATGTCTTCCAGGCCACAATAGGGAGAGGGCAACCAGCACTCCACAAACTTATACAATCAATAAAAAAAGAACAAAGTTACCAAGAGCTCAGAGTGGAACAATCTCTGAGCAAACTAGGACCAAAACTGAGTAAACAAACAAGTAGTATGTACGAATACCTCCAACAAAAAACGTGAATGTATCCAGATATCCAAGGTCTACAATACATAGACATGATTGCAAAATCCATTCTTTAATGTAGAACAAATAGCAAACATTAAAAACATATCAAACACACAAAGTATTTTTTATATTTATATTAATTAAATGATGTCATAAAATGTTCTATATAACTCAATATCATATGACATAATATAACTAATAAAAAAATGAAATTCACAAATAGACTTTGCCCACCTTCAATAATATTAAAAACAACTTACAGTTGTGTAGCTGTAGAATATCCTCGAAATAGATGAAATAAAAAACAATCCAAGGCAAAAATAATCCATATAGTAACGAAACACCCCAAAAAATGGAAAAATACAACTGTAGATAAAAAATCCAACGCGGCAATCCTCTCGATAAAGGAACCAAAAAAGCCAGAAAATATTTTTTTCTTTTTTCTTAAACCATAAAATATTTAGCTGTAAAAAACGCTCTAACAACCTGATCAAAAAAAGGAAATGTATAGCAACTTATTTTAAAACAAGAAACAATTGCCTTTATTAAAAAAAACAAAAAGTGCATGTACAACTCCATCTGTTCACCAAAGCCAGAACCTGTTAATAGAAACAAACAACAGCCACCCATAACAAATATATAAACCCACAAATCGAAATAACAACATATAATAAATATAAACACACATAGTAAAGTAATAAGTATAATTACATTGCATTCTAATAACATTCGATAGTAAATAAAACACAAAATCACTAACCTATCTAAACAACACGTAATTTTTGTAAAAACGTTTAAATAACACTTTTACAAATACATTGACACTACCACTAACTTACCACTACCTTAAAACTAACTTAAAAGTAAATAAAAGTAAACTTACAGGAACGGAGACGGCGCAGCTCCCAACCGTGAGGTTCCGTCATCATAAATGACCCAAACAACGAAGTAGATAGGTCAAAAAGTTAATAAAGAAAAATAAAATGGCAACTTAATTAAAACAAAAATAGGACTAACTCCCAATAGGAATGAATGGAAAATAATAAAAAATGCTTTAAAAAAGTTTAAAACTGTATAAAATTGTATATATATATATTTTTTTAAACAATGTTTAAAATAAACAGATAAAAAATTTAAAATATACATTAATTATTTTATTATAAAAAAACTTATAACATAATCATTAATGTATATCAAAATATATGTTTATTACATAAACTTTTAATTTCCAAATATTATACAAATGTTCAAACATATATAAGTACTTTGCAAAATATCATTGGAAACAAGTTGTAAATTATTTAACATACTACATTTTATTTTATTAAAATAATATTTAATATGCTATATAATAAAACATAATGTAATAAAATGTACAATGTATATATATTCCAACTCCTGAACTTTTGTAAATCATGATATGATAATGTAAAAAAAAGTTGACGGCAAATATTTAGGGGCCGATTCCGATCCTGTATTTTTTTTTCCCGTACGACTCGCATCCGTAATTTTCCCCGTACGAATCGTACAAGTCCCGTCCCACCCGTGAAGTACGATTCGTACGGGAAAAATACATACGGATCGTCCCGATCCGTACGAATTAGATCGGGAAAAGTTGTACGAGACGGAGCCGGACACTTTTCCGTACGAAGCCTAAAAATACAGTCCGACCGTACAAGTACGATCTGGACCGGCTTTCCGATTTAGGATTCGTATGGAAAACGTCCCGTACACGGGGAATGACTTCACCCACTACAAAGCAAACTTTGTACGACTCGTATCCCGGGAAAAGTAGTTCCCGGGGTGCGAGTCGTACAGGGGTACGAGTTGTACAGGCCTCCCCCTGCATATGTACGCACCTTACAACAACATCATCGCATATGTACGGTGCGTACCCCAACCTCACATCATCGCGTATGTACGGTGCGTACCCCAACATCGTGTATGTACGCACCCCACAACAACACCATCGTGTATGTACGGTGCGTACACCAACATTGCGTATGTACGCACCTCACAACAACATCATCGCGTATGTACGGTGCATACCCCAACATCGCGCATGTACGCACTCCACAACAACATCATCACGTATGTACGCACCTCACAACAACATCATCGCGTATGTACAGTGCGTACCCCAACATCGCACATGTACACACCCCACAACAACATCCTCACGTATGTACGCACCTCACAACAACATCATCGTGTATGTATGGTGCGTACCCCAACATCACGTATGTACGCACCCCACAACAACATCCTCACCTAGGTACGCACCTCACAACAACATCACCGCATATGTACGGTGCGTACCCCAATATCGCGTATGTACGCACCCCACAACAACATCCTCACGTATGTACGCACCTCACAACAACATCATCGCGTATGTACAGTGCGTACCCCAACATCACGTATGTATGCACCTCACAACAACATCATCGCGCATGTACGCACCGTACATAGGCAATGTAAAACAGCACAAGGAGGGTCTATTCGACTCGCACAACACCACAAAACACGTCTACAGTGCACAAAACATGGAAATTACTGACCTGGCCACATCCAAACAGGCAAACAGAGGGGCAAACTCACAACCACCCCTTATAACACACCCACCAAAAATTCAAACTGAGGCCCACCCACAAATGGACCAATAAAAAGGGCCCACACACACAAACCATGAGCCTTTGCAACAGACTCACTGCAGCACACACCAACAACTGCACCCATCCACCTTAACATATACACCTTCACACAACCTCCTTCACACATACCCCCTATTCACATTCAGACCCACAACTTCACATTCACACCCACACACCCACAACCATCCACACCATCACCCCACACCATGCCCACAGACAAGAATCCAAAGTTCACAAGGGAGGAGCTGGAGATCCTTGTCAATGAAGCCATCAGAGTCGAGCCACAGCTGTTTGGAACATTGGTCAGACAGACCAGCATACCCGAAAAATCACGCCTGTGGCAGAGGATCGTCGATAGGGTGAATGCTGTTGCACCCATCAAAAGGACCAGGAATTAATGCCAAGCCAGGTGGTACGATCTGCGGAGGGCGGTCAAGCGAAAAATGAATGACGACTACGCCCAGAGCAACATCACTGGAGGGGGTGAGCCCCGCAGACCAGTACATTTCCATCCCTGGGAGGAGAAGGTGATGGCCCTGCTTCAGCCGGTGGGAGTACATGGACTTCAAGGACTTCCAGAGCCTGGTGAGTACACAAACAACTTACGTAACATGGGGGTAATGGCTTCCACACCCCAACTACACAAAATGCACACAACTACCCCCAAGCGCTCACCGGCCACAACCACAGTCAAAAACAACTAATGCCAATAACATGCGTATGCCCCATTGAGAAAGCAAGGCCATGCTATGTCCCATGCTACACGAAGCACCAACCCAAGAATGGATGTCCCGAATGCTGGGAGGGTGGGTGTCACTAAACGCATTGTTGAACTCCAAATCAGACACAATTGCCCTCATCCCATATGGCCCAGGTACATACCCATGCACCATGCGCAATGCACAGGGATTGGGAAAGTACTGACAAGATAGCTGACACTTGGCCCGGGTGTAGGCAGCACAAGGCCCTCCTGTGACCAGTGCAAACACAAACACCAAGACAACAAGGTCAGATATCTAGGACAGGAACTCACACTCACTGTCATGGCAGCATCCTCCATGGGGGGACAGCTACATCACCTGGGAGCCCCACTGCCAAATCACATTACACCCACCAGCAGGCCCTGTCACATACACCCCTTACACAAGCAGACACCCCGGGACACGCAATGGATTTACCCACTGTCACAATGGACATGTAACACAACAACACCAATAAATAGCCGAAGAAGCATCCAAGCCACAAATCTACATGTTAAAGACTCAGGAGAACATATCAATCTGTCCCCCGCAACATACCCATCCACAAGTGAACATTGAGGAGAATGCAAGGCACATACAACTACCTGGAGGAACAGTGCCAACTTGAATGTGTATGAAACATCATTAACATTGTCTGTCTCTCACACACAGGGCAACGTGATGATTCTCCACCCAACAATGGGGGTGAACAATCACAGTCCCAGGCTTGGGAGGAACCTGATCCCACCGGCCACGACGCCTCTCAACCCTCCGCGGGTGAACCCGACCGACCTGGAGCCTCTGGTGTCCAAGCCCCTGCAGCACCTGGTTCAGGAACATCTGTGCCAACCACCACCCCCATTCCTGCCACATCCCAGGAGACACCGAGGAGCCCTGCCCGCAGTGAACACCTGAGCCAGTCTGACCAGGAGGGACAAGGTGCGCCGGGCACCCAGGAGGAGGCAGACAACACTGCCACTGCCATCCCTCAGGGGTCCTGTAGACCCGATGTGCCCACAACGGCAGCCCAGGCTCATGTGGGCAGGGGTGGTGGGAGTGGAGGCAGGCGGAGGCGAGAACCTGACCAGCCAGCTGAAGGGACCGGTATGTCACACATAGCCAACATCATGGACGCATACCGGCGTGACACCAGGGAGTTCAGCCAGGTAGTTGTGACCCTCACAGAGATTAAGAACCAGCAGGCCGAGCAACATGCCAGTCAACAAGAACACCAAGGACGGATGGAGGCAAGACTGGTTGAGCTCCTGGCGGTGCAAAGGGACATAAGCCATTCACTCCATCGGATCGCCGACAACATGGTCAACCCTCCCTGTGCCACCAGGCGAAGACCACCACCAGCCACAGGGAGGGAGGAGGAGGAGGATTTGTCCGACGGAGCGTCCCAAGCATCATCAAGGTCTGCATTTGAGGGTCCCCGGAGGAAGGTGGGTCGTCCACGGAAAAGACCGTGAGAGGCAGCGGACCATCCACATCTCCCAGGTCACCTGGCGTGGCACCTGGCCTCCATGTGTGACAGCATCACCTCATTGACTGACATCATCTGCCACATGGACTTGCTGGTCACAGTCTGACCAATTCTGCCAAACACTGTGGCCTGGACTCTGATGACTTCAAATGCCAAGGATCCCATCTCCCCCTGTGAACTTTGGATTCTATGGTCCCTGTATTGCACCTTTTTCTGTGCACAAATCACGCCCCAGACCTATAATAAATACATTTATAATTGTAATTTTATGTTGCAGTCATTTAGCATGAGTCCACAACATACGTGTGGGGATATGTCAAAGTATGCCTGAGTGTGGAACTAACTCCAGCCATCCATACACTTGGATCTGAGTCCGGTCGAGGACACACATGGGTCACAATGTATCACCAAATACAGACATGGAGCCCAATACTCACACGTGATGGCCTCAAGCTGCTGAGGGGGTCTTGCAATACTGCTCAGACAGACCAATTTGGCAGAGTATCATGAAGGTGTAGAGATCATGAGTCATGTTGAGGTGCCCGGGGAGGGAGTCCCAGGTCTGTTTTGCGAGGTGGGAGAACTATCTCCTGCATGCAGTTGTTCTGTGGATGTGATGAATGGTGGCCAGGGCAAGGTGGGCTGCACGAAGTTGGGCCAACAAGGTGTTGGAAGACAGACGTCCAAGGTCGGTTTTGGGTCTGGGGTTGTGGACTGCTTCCTGAGTGTGGTTCAGGAGTCTGAAGGTGATCCTGCAGCAGACAGTGAGCTATTCTAGCTATCTCAGGTGGACGGTGATGTGGCTGGGGCGGGGGATGTTGAAGATGAGGTGTGCGGATGCACCCTGGATGTGGACAACTTCTCCTGCAGTTTTGCTGTTGTTCCTCCGTAGAGGGTGGTGCTGTAGTTGACCCGGCTGGTGTCGTGGACCTGGGGGAAGGTCTGTCTTGCCTTGGAGTGGATCTATCTGTGGATCATTTGCAGCATGCGGAGGGTGTTGCAGCATGAGGTACAGATGGTGTTGAGTTGCATAGTAAGTGTGAGTGCTGAGTCCATGATGAACACCAGCTTGCGTGCGTGGCTCCTGGGTACAGGTGCGGTGCCCAGGCCGGTGGGGCACAAGGAGTTGACTCAGCCGTAAGGGGACAATCCTCAGATGATGACCTCAGTCCTGTCCAAGTCCAGCCTCAGGTGGCTGATGGTCAGCCATTCGTCAACGGATCTCATGCCTTCTTGAATGTTGGATCTGGCAATGACTGGGTCTTTGTTGAGGTTGAGGAGCAGCTGGGTGTCAATGGCATACAAGATGATGATGAGGTCGTGTGCGCATGTGATGGTGGAGAGGGGGGTCATGGAGACATTGAAGATTGTCACGCTGAGAGATTAGGCCTGGGGCATGGGCCACATGACCCCAGTGTACTACATGCTGCTGGGTGGAGGCCGACTCCCTGGGCCTTGCTGGTGAGCTACTTGGTGATTTAATCCTGTGCCCTCCTCTGGATACCAGTGTTGGAGATGTGTGAGCTGACAGTGTGGTAGCACATGGTGTAGAATGCCGTTGAGAGGTCAAGGGGGGTGGTCTCACCATTGTTTAGTAGGGCTAAGTTGTCGTTGGTGGTGGCAATGATGACGGTTGCAGTGGTGTGATTACTGTGGAAGATGTTCTGGTGCCGGTTGCCTGGAGCTGTTTGCGCGGAGGAAGTTTGTCAGTCGCTTGTTGAGTGCCTTCCTGATGACATTTGCTGGGTAGGGAAGCAGGGTGATGTTCCAGGAGATCCTGCGGTACTGCCATCCGTTGTTGAAGAAGGGCCTGGGTCTCGGAATGCGTCCAGCTCCCATGGAATGTGGCGAACTCAAAAGAGACATTCAGGACGCCCTGGTCGTGGGCTTCAAGGATGGGGAATGATGTGGTTGAGATGTTGTGTGGGAAGGGGCCTGATGGAGATGGTGCACATGAGCCAGGTGGTGTATTTGTTGCTGACGGGAGTCCAGAACCTGAGGGGGGTTTGTCACGCGGATAATAGTGCTGTCTGCCTCTGTGTGCCAAGGCTGTCGTGTATGGCTATGAGCTTGCAGTGGTAGAAAGTTGCAAGGGATGTGATCTGCCTTGCAAGGGTGGGGTGTCTTTTGGATGGAGATCTGCTCTGCTGTCAGTTCACTCACAATGCTGATGAGCTCCTTGATGTCGTGTGTTTTGGTGCCTCGGCCCTATCTGAAGGATCTCCACTTGTCCTTGCTGATGATATGGTGATGGCTGTATGTGGCGTTTTCCAGGGCTGTAAGGTAAATGAAGGTACTTTGTGTTGCAAGGTTTGCACAAGAGTTCGGCTCGATCGGTATGAGTCCAGTAGGTCTGCCTTGTCCCAGGTGGCTTAATTGTTGTTGTGCTTCACAGGAAAGTCCGTCAATGTGGCAAGATTGTTGGATCAGTAGCTGATCCAGTGTGTGAGGTTGCAGGGTGTGGCGGTGGTGTTGGTTCGAGTGTCCCACACAGCTGGTCTGTGGTGACTTACATCAAGCATCTTTGGGGGATCGGTAGCGGGGTGTGGCCCAGTGTGTTACTTGTCGGAGACGTGGATGCAAATGTTGATGGACCAATGTTGGATGGTGGTGTGGTTCTCCTCCAGCAAGAAGTTACTGGCCCCCAGCCACATGTAGCCTGTGGAGGTGAGGGCATGCGTGGAGATGTACGTGTTGATGGTTTTGCGGAATTGTGGATGTAGGCCTGGAGATCTGTAGATGAGTGTTACTCTGAGGGTTGCCAGGTGGTTGGAGCAAAACCGGATTTGTGACTCAGAGGGTGTACTTGGAAATAAATTGTAATTCATCCTCCGGGATTGTTGTTGCCGTCCCTGCGGGTGATCTTGTATCCGTCTGAGATGGCAATGAAGAAGTTGTGTGCTGAGGATGCTTTTGACCAGGTTACTGTCATGAAGGTGATGTGTGGGGCCGTTGTGTTGAGGAGGTAACAGAGTCCAATGGCGTGCTTGTGGACGGAGCGGGTGTGGAGTAGGAGGCACATGACCTGGTTGTTCTGACAGGGTCCGGTAGGCGGGGCAGCGCTGTGTAGGCAGTTGGAGTTGCACACTCAGCATGCAAAGGTGTCATGTATGCGCTTAGGGGTTGCCTGATAGCAGGCGGTTGATTGTCTGGAGGACATTGCTTGGAGGGTGGCTGCAGCATGAGCCTGTTGTGTGACGTGGGTCATGCAAGACCAGAGGGTCGTGCACTGTGCACGTTGCAGGCGCAGACGGTCCTGCCTTTGGCACGGCGTTGGTGCAGCAGTGGCACAGACAAGCTGCTGGCTGCATTTAGAATGGGTGGAGGGGGAAGGGAGGAGCATTTTGTAGGCGTGTAGGTTGCCGAATCAGGGCACTCGGTGGGGCGGGGCCGCAGGTGAGGCAGCAGCAGGCGGAAGGGGTGAGAAACTAGGCAAAAAGTAGCACACAAAGACAAGGAGGTCAGAAAGGCACAGTGCAACAGGTGTATGTAAAGGAAGGAGTGTCAGGTTACTCATGGGTCACTCCGAGAAAATGTATGAAGAATCAACAAAAATGACGGCCACAGGATCAGGCAACAAAATGCGGAGCTGCGCACAGGAGACACACCATCAGCAGGCATTGACGTCCCGTCGTGGGGAGCAACCTGCACAAATACATACACAACCAGGCACCAGGCACTTCATGCACAATAGAGATTATTAGCCATGAAGAAATGCATGCATGTTGCCGAAGTACACATACACTCATATGCTCAATCTTTGACAATTATGCCATAGATGACGCATGCAAACTGGCAAGAGATATGCAGTGACAGAGATGAGGAACTTTGGATTGTGCAGAACACCTTTATTGCACAAACTCACACAAAGGGAAATGCATCCATACGAACAGACTCACAGGTCAGTTGACAAAACGTGTGGGACATACGCTGGACCCCCCTTCCTTCACAACACGGATGTTGTAAATCCCAATGGACTGGCACACAAGTCAAGGGGATGAGCCAAACACATCCTGCTGCACACGGAGAGGCTGCAATTCACCATAGAGCCTGTTGTTGTGATGTCCCACACTATGTCCACCCGTAGCATCCGCAATGTTTCAGAGGCAAGGTTTACGCACATTGATGCCTTCATCAGACTCCACACTCCACTACAGATGACTGTCAAGAAGGGTGACTATCATGTCATGGGAGTGATGCTACATGTTATATGCTCCATGGTGAGAAGACATGTATACATGGTACCACAACATGCTCCTCATCAGGATCAAGGATGAGTGGCACTGCCTTCTCAACGGCCATGTTGTGCAGCATGCAGCAGAGAATGAAGATTTTGCACTCCTTCTCCGGTGCATATGGGAGGGACCCGCCTGTCTTGTCAAGGCACCGGAATCGGCTCTTCAGGAGGCCAAACGTGTGCATTGTTGTACCTTGTGACCTGAAGCTGTTCTTGGGTTGCAGAGAGGTGTCATTAGCCATGGCATGTTGGGATATCCAGAGTCCCCTACATGGAAACTTCATGTAAATAAGTGGGTCAGGAGATGCCGTAAGAGCCAAAGATACCACAACACACAGGACCAACAGAGTATACCCACCAACAAGACATGCTTGTTCGTTATGCAGCCGCAGCATCATTCGTGGCACCCTGCTACGCCTCATGATGTAGGCATCGTGTGCTGATCCTGGAAAACGTGCACAGACATGGGAAATCAGTATGTCAGCAAGACACACCACAAGGGCATTTATTGAGTGGTAATGTTTACGGTTGTGATAGGCGTGCTCCTGTGTCTGTGGTGGTACCAAAGCCACATGTGTCCCATCAATGGTCCCAATGACATGGGGCATCCCTCCCAGGGCATAGAAATCACCCTTGACATCTGTCAACTCCCCAGGAGTAGGAAATTTGATGAATTCATCAAGGTGCTCCAACATGGCTGCCAAAACATCACGCAGGACACGGCTGAACATTGTCTGTGACATCCCACCAACATCAGCTATGGTAAATTGAAACGTACCTGTGCCAAAAAAAATGTAGGGCTGCCATCACCTTCATCTTTGGGGTCAGCGCAGTAGGATACCTGTGTCGCGGTTGGAGGTGTGGTGCCAGCCTGTCGGTCAAGTCCTCAATCAACTGTTGAGTGAATCTGTAACGTCGGATGCAGGCACGTCCCCATGGCAGCCGAGTCTGGCATTGTTCTTGGGACAGGCGGTGCCCTGCAAGACATTGTTAGGAATCATGAAGATTGAGAGTCTGCCAACATCAATGTCAATGAACATAGCACATGCTAAACTGCTACTACACATCAGGTAACTATGGAGTCTGGTGTGTGCAATACATCCAGGACACATATGCCACCTTGCTGGCACTCCTACCAAAAGCCAGATACACCTGTTGATTGTCAAGTCTACATGACAGGCCCTGAAATGAGCTGGGGGCAAGTCTGAGTGAACAGCCAGAGATATCACCAGAGTGACACACATCCACATAGCTGCATTGGAAGGATGTCATCTCATCCAGACAGTTGACTGCAAGGCACACACACAGGTCACATGGAATGTCAAATGTACATATGACACATATTGCAATGAAGGGGTACACGTGACAACAATTAAACACAGCCATTGAGACAACGCAGACATGTATGCCTGGGAAAATATGATGTCCGATGCACACAGACCCTACAGCCGTGGGAATCCACATGTGGCATGGTGTGCGTAGATGTGTGCCATGCCCATCTCCACACAGACCGATGTTGGATGCACCAACAGCAGATGCAGTTGACGGAAAACTAACAGCAAGCTCATGGGAACACATGACACACACCTGACATAGTCACATAGGGACACGCTGATGGTGGTACGGACCGTACCACCATTGGAGTGGTGATGTAGGGGTACGCGTGGTACGGGCTGTCCCCACGCTCTGAGGGCGTGGGTACGGCGCATACTCCTACATCACCACTACAATGGTGGTACGGGCCGTACCCACGCTCTGAGGGCGTGGGTACTGCCCATACCACCATTGTAGTGGTGATGTAGGGGTACGCGTGGTACGGGCCGTACACATGCCCTGAGGGCGTGGGTACGGCCCGTACCACCATTGGAGTGGTGATGTAGGGGTACGCGTGGTACGGGCCGTACCCACGCTCTGAGGGAGTGGGTACGGCGCGTACACCTACATCCCCACTACAATGGTGGTACGGGCCGTACCCACGCTCTGAGGGCGTGAGTACGGCCCGTACCACCATTGTAGTGGTGATGTAGGGGTACGCGTAGTACGGGTCGTACACACGCTCTGAGGGCGTGGGTACGGCGCGTACTCCTACATCACCACTACAATGGTGGCACGGGCCGTACCCACGCCCTCAGAGCGGGGGTACGGACCACATCACCTGCACCTCTAGGGTACCAGTACATTAGTGATACAAGGCGTACACACGCCACGAATGTTGGCTTAGGGCCTGGTGCAGCATATAACCAGTATATTGGGGTGTGTTCATGGCCAGGACAGCAGTGTACAGCACCAAGGGTGCGGGTGGGTGGGTGGATGTCTGCCTAGGAGTCCCAGCAGTGGACAGAGACATGTGAGGGGTGGGTGCATATCACTCCCAGCAGTGGCCAGAGACATGTGAGGGGTGGGTGCCTATCACTCCCAGCAGTGGCCAGAGACATTTGAGGGGTCGGTGCCTATCACTCCCAGCAGTGGCCAGAGACATGTGAGGGGTGGGTGCATATCAGTCCCAGCAGTGGACAGAGACATGTGAGGGGTGGGTGCATATCACTCCCAGCAGTGGACAGAGACATGTGAGGGGTGGGTGCAGAGGAATACCAGCAGTGGCCAGAGACATGTGAGGGGTGGGTGCCTATCACTCCCAGCAGTGGCCAGAGACATGTGAGGGGTGGGTGCATATCACTCCCAGCAGTGGACAGAGACATGTGAGGGGTGGGTGCAGAGGAATACCAGCAGTGGCCAGAGATATGTGAGGGGTGGGTGCATATCACTCCCAGCAGTGGACAGAGACATATGAGGGGTGGGTGCCTATCACTCCCAGCAGTGGCCAGAGACATGTGAGGGGTGGGTGCAGAGGAATACCAGCAGTGGCCAGAGACATGTGAGGGGTGGGTGCATATCACTCCCAGCAGTGGACAGAGACATGTGAGGGGTGGGTGCCTATCACTCCCAGCAGTGGCCAGAGACATGTGAGGGGTGGGTGCCTATCACTCCCAGCAGTGGCCAGAGACATGTGAGGGGTGGGTGCATATCACTCCCAGCAGTGGACAGAGACATGTGAGGGGTGGGTGCAGAGGAATACCAGCAGTGGCCAGAGACATGTGAGGGGTGGGTGCATATCACTCCCAGCAGTGGACAGAGACATGTGAGGGGTGGGTGCCTATCACTCCCAGCAGTGGCCAGAGACATGTGAGGGGTGGGTGCATATCACTCCCAGCAGTGGACAGAGACATGTGAGGGGTGGCTGCAGAGGAATACCAGCAGTGGACAGAGACATGTGAGGGGTGGGTGCATATCACTCCCAGCAGTGGCCAGAGACATGTGAGGGGTGGGTGTCTATCACTCCCTGCAGTGGACAGAGACATGTGAGGGGTGGGTGCATATCTCTCCCAGCAGTGGACAGAGACATGTGAGGGGTGTGTGCATATCACTCCCAGCAGTGGACAGAGACATGTGAGGGGTGGGTGCCTATCACTCCCAGCAGTGGCCAGAGACATGTGAGGGGTGGGTACATATCACTGCCAGCAGTGGACAGAGACATGTGAGGGGTGGGTGCAGAGGAATACCAGCAGTGGCCAGAGACATGTGAGGGGTGGGTGCATATCACTCTCAGCAGTGGACAGAGACATGTGAGGGGTGGGTGCATATCACTCCCAGCAGTGGCCAGAGACATGTGAGGGGTGGGTGCATATCACTCCCAGCAGTGGACAGAGACATGTGAGGGGTGGGTTCATATCACTCCCAGCAGTGGCCAGAGACATGTGAGGGGTGGGTGCATATCACTCCCAGCAGTGGACAGAGACATGTGAGGGGTGGGTGCCTATCACTCCCAGCAGTGGACAGAGTCATGGGGGTGGGTACATCATGATCAGATGAGCACAACTCCATGGGTGTATGTACGCTAAGCCTGGGCGTTGAACTACGCTCCGTTCACGGAGCTTGCGAAGTTTAGGCAACTTCGCGATCCGCATAGAGCGTGAAGTTGCAGATTGCTACGCAATCTAGCACGTAGCGTAGTAGTTTTGCTTGCTCGCGCGCTCAATATTCATTCTCGCGTGCGCGGTAACGTCTTACCGTGATTCTGCGATCGCCAACTTGCTTTTCTATCCGTTCGCGAGCGCCACGAGATTTGTACTATGGCTGCCCAATCCCGCGAGAGTGTGTGAACGCGAACACATCATTCGGGAGCGCGAGCTGACTTCCGGCGGCTGTCTTGGTAAGATCGCGATCCCGAACATGCAAAAACTACAATCTGGCGAAGAATATCTCGCGATCTTCATAAAACCTTCTCTAAAATGATCCTTTAGCTCATAAAACTCCTCAGATTGTGATTTTGCTGTAGTCTTTTGTGTAAGGAGGAGTCCTTTAATTTTTTTAACTCTTTTTTTCCAAGAGGAAGGAAGTGCCCCTGAGTCTACAACTTCCTGCTCCTGTCCAGCAGGCTCCTCCCAGTGCTTTGTGCATGTGCTGTTCACTTTCATTTGGATTTGGAGCTGGAAGGATCACTTTTTGTGTCTGTCTGCTCATACCATTGGATTGGATTTATTTGAGGACTTTTTGATTTGAGATTTAATTTACTACAAGTAAGTTGGAGAATTGGTGTGTTTGTTTCATTGGGGCTTGTATTTGTATTACCTACATTTTTCTGGGTTTTTCATTGTTTTTTAAAATTATTGTTGTGGCGGGTGGCCTGTGCTTTCAATAGGGGCCTAGTTGTTTTTCTCTGCAATTTCAGCCAGTAGGGTACCCATGGGTTCATGTTTCGTGGTGTCTGTAGAATTTTCAACATCATGTAGGGCATGGATGGCATAGGATTATTTGAAATGCTAAATGTGGCTGTGGTGTATTTCTCTGTTGGTGTGTGTGTGAAATACCTTTGTGGGATGTGTGTGCTTGATGTGTAACTTCTTTCCAATCATTTCGTAGCCATGTTCATTTTCATTTGTGTATTAAAGCTGTGTTGTTTAGCAGGCCTCCTTTGTCCGGTCATATATTATAGGCCTGCTTCAGTTCATTGTTTTCCATGGCCTGTTGTGACTGTGAGTGCCCATGTGGCTTGTGGCAATTTTGTGGTGGTAGTTTAGTAGTGTGTGCTTCTTTTTCCATAAAGGCCTGTATTTCTTTTCTTTGTTCCCCTTGGATTATGCTTGTTGTTGTGTCCTCCTGGCCATGTGTGTGGCGGCCATTTTGTTAAGGCAGGCATTGTGCTTTTGCCATAGGCTTACATTAAGTGTTCCAAGCTTGTGGCCTAGTCTGCCAGTAGGCCCAGAGGTAGTCAGCCTCAAATCTTTGGTGCGTTATTTAAATTTACAGTTTGTGTTGTCTGTTGATTTTTTTTTACACCATGGATGGCTTTGGATTGTATTGCAAAAGGTGTTTTTTGGGGTGGAATAGCATTTTTGGGGTGTGTGTTAAATAAATAGGGCTTTTTAGCCAGTATGTAAGCCTAGGGATTCAGCTCGCGTACTTTTGGTAACTCAGTTTTCGTCATTTTCGCGCTCGCAATATGCGTGTTCGCGCACGCGATAAAGCCTTTTTGTACAGTTCGCGATCCCGAACACGCAGCTTTTGCAATCTGGCAAACAATATCTCGCGAGCAACATAGATCCTTCTCGAAAACGCTTTTTTGTGCATTTCTGCTAAAAAAACTCCTCAGGTTGTCATTGAGCTGTAGGTTTGGAGCACAGAGAAGCTTATATTTTTTTCAAAATATTTTTATGAGAGGAAGTAAGTTCCACAGACACTAAAACTTCCTGTTCCTGTCCTTTGTAATCACTTTTTGGTTATTTGTGGTGGGTGGCCTGTGCATGTGTGTGGCGGCCATTTTAGGAAGGCAGGCATTGTGCTTTTGCCATAGGCGTACATTGACTGTCTTCCATTTCTTGTTGTTGTGGGTGTGTGGTGGCCATTTTGTGGAGCCATCCAGGCAGTGTGCTTGCTTTTGCCATTCAGTTCCAAGCTTGTGGCCTAGTCTGCCAGTAGGCCCAGAGGTAGTCAGCTTCAAATCTTTGGTGCGTTATTTAAATTTACAGTTTGTGTTGTCTGTTGATTTTCTTTTACACCATGGATGGCTTTGGATTTTATTGCAAAAGGTGTTTTTTGGGATGGAATAGCATTTTTTGAGTGTGTGTTAAATAAATAGGGCTTTTTAGCCAGTATGTAAGCCTAGGGATTCAGCTTGCGTACTTTTGGTAACTCTGCACAGCGCGACAACGCGGACTTACAGTTTTCGTCATTTTCGCGCTCGCAATATGCGTGTTCGCGCACGCGATAAAGCCTTTTTGTACAGTTCGCGATCCCGAACACGCAGCTTTTGCAATCTGGCAAACAATATCTCGCGAGCAACATAGATCCTTCTCGAAAACGCTTTTTTGTGCATTTCTGCTAAAAAAACTCCTCAGGTTGTCATTGAGCTGTAGGTTTGGAGCACGGAGAAGCTTTTATTTTTTTCAAAATATTTTTATGAGCGGAAGTAAGTTCCACAGACACTAAAACTTCCTGTTCCTGTCCTTTGTAATCACTTTTTGGTTATTTGTGGTGGGTGGCCTGTGCATGTGTGTGGCGGCCATTTTAGGAAGGCAGGCATTGTGCTTTTTGCATAGGCCTCCAAGCTTGTGGCCTAGTTTAATAATTGTGATGACCACCCACCAGACACTAATAAGTTATATATTATATTATGGATCTTTTGACTGATGTTCTTCTGACTTTTTTGCTTTGTAGGTGCACAAAAGACAGAGGAGGTGTGTCATCATCATCCCCTGTTGTGGTGCCAGACCGACGTCCTGCTGCTGTACACAACATGACGTGTGAGTGACCTGACCAGGCATCTCTGCAACTTGTGCTACTGAGTGCTGTTTTGACATCTGTTGAAGATGCCCCCAAAGAAAGCAGGTAGCAGGTCCTCCGGTACCAAGAAAGTTGCCATGGAGAAGAAGGAACAGAAGAAGAAGGAAGTGTTACTTAAGTCTGGTGTGCCTCCCAAAACCTTTTTTGGTACACCAAAAATGACGCCTGCAGCAGCGGTGTCGGGGGGCCAAGCTGGGGGCAGCACCTCCACATCAGTGGGCCCAACCCACCAGCCCAGGCCCAAGCAGATGAGTGTGGAAGAGGTAGCCAGCCTTATGGTGGAAAGCAGTGATGCTGAGCCTGAACTAAACTTATCGCTATCTCAAAGTAGTACACAATCAACGCAGGATGGAACATCATCAACTCAGCAGATAAGTGGTCAACAGCCGCAGCCACCGCCCGCAATAGTAGCTGTTGATGTAGAAGAGCAGGATGATGATGATGATGATGATGATGAGCCAGTCATCACAAACATCACTCCCGGGCCTGAGGAGATGGAGACCAACATTTTTACACTATCCAAAATTACTGCGAGGGATGTAGCACGCATACCTCCAACACAGGTAACACTAACACGACCTCCAGCTTCCATATTTACATTAGCAAAGGGCCGGCAGCGTCCTACATCCAGCACAAGCCCCACCTCAGCAGAAGTAGGTAGTGGTCCTGCACAGAGTCAAATTCAACACACACCCTCCAGTTCATCCGGCATTGGAAGTGGGAGTGGCACCTCCAGCAGGAGACAAAAGTTAAGCTCCCCAGTGTGGGACTTCTTTACGGTTAGCGGAAAGGAGGAGAACATTGCTATATGCTCCGTTTGTCATACCTCTGTTAGTCGTGGTAAGCTTGGTACAAACTATGGTACCGGAGGCCAAATGACCCATCTGACAAAACACCACGCAATCCAGTGGGAGGAGCACCTTAGTCGCTTCAAAACTGGATCCATTGCTGTTGGGCATAAACGAGTAGAAAGTCCGCTCCCGGTGGAACAGGAAGAAGAGGGAGACATTCTCTGTGGTAGTGGTACACAAAGTAGCCCTGTCCCCAGCACTGCAGTGGTAACGCCCACATCCTCAGCCACATCTCATTGGCACAAGAGTAAGAGTCAGCCTGAGACACCAAGGAGTACTGCTGGCGCAAAAAGTGTGACGTTGACCACAGGAAGGAATACCATGCAGCCTACCATTCTTAACATGTTTAGTAGGCCGTAGGGGCAGTACGAACGCAACCACCCAATAGCACGTTTGTACAGTGCAAAGCTGGCAAAAATGTTAGCACTGGACCTTCTCCCTTTTTCTTTTGTTGAAGGGGTGGGTTTTCTTGAGTTTGTGACCACCATCTGCCCAAAATGGAAAGTTCCCAGCCGCTACTATTTCGCAAGAGTTGCTGTTCCAGCACTACATCACGACGTGCTGGAATTGCTTGGAAAAGCCTTAAAAAAGAGTGCTGTTCAGAGTATACACCTGACAACAGACATGTGGACCAGTTGCCAAGCCACTGATTACATGTGCATCACTGCACACTGGGTCTTTTTTTCGGGTGTTAAAGATAAGATATCTGACGGTGTTGTTGACACCGCTGAGATTTTTAAAGACACTCGCAAACATGCAACTGTATCCATGTTTGCTATGGAGAAATCTCATACTGCTGCAAACATTTTGGATGAGTTTCACAGCAAGGTGTTTGAGTGGCTGCGACCAAGAGGGCTTACCATTGGTTTTGTTGCCACGGACAATGGCAGTAATGTAGTTAGGGCCATGAAAGATGGTGGCTATTTCAGGGTGCCATGTTTGGCACACTGCATTAACATTGTTGTTCAAGACTTTCTGAAAAATGAAAGCAAAGTCAGCAGCTTACTGACCATCTGCAGAAGAATATGCACACATTTCAACCATTCTTTTAAAGCCCGGAAGCAGCTGAGGGTCATTCAGCGTGAGCATAAAATGCCAGTCAAAGCACTCATCCAGGAGGTGCCAACACGTTGGAACTAAACATATTACATGCTTGAGCGTCTGTTTGAGCAGTACATACCACTTAATGCTTATGTCATGAAAAGGTCAGGGGATCCTACTGTGAAAGGCATGAGAGTTGAGATGGCCCAATGGGACCTCGTCAAATGCCTGACAGAGATGCTACTTCCTTTTGAGGTCTTCACGCGTGAAGTGAGCAAGGAGGACTGTACTATGGGCCAAGCTATCCCACTGTTGTACATGCTAGAGTAAGAGCTGAAGGAGGTGTCAGAAATGTATGCAGGTCTGGATGACAAAGTAGACGCATATCATTTGGCAGACACCTTATCCGCTCGCTTATCTCACAATACAAGGATTCAAAATAACATTGTGTCACATCCACATTACATTACTGCCTCAATTTTGGATCCACGTTACAAATTATTGCTGCGCAATAATGAAGTAATTCCTTTTTCAGAAGTGAATGTTGCCCAGTACAAAACTTTGATATCTGAGGAAGCCACTGAGTTTGAAAACGAAAGGATCTTAATTAGAGGCCCGCCCCCCCAGGGCAGAAAAAGTACTGCAGGGCACCCAGAGCCAAGTTCTACTTCAGAGGCCAAGAGCAGTGCGTTTGCCTCCCAGCAGTCAACAACACTGCCAGCAATAACATCAACAGCACCAACAGCATCATCAGGCACATTTAAAAAAACATCAGGTGATTGGTTTCTACGGAAAGGGTATTGTACGTCCATGACTGATGCAAAGGCAAAAGAGGCCCAGGAAATCGGAGCACCCCTGAACATTGAGCGGATGGTTCAGGCCTATCTAGATGACACAACAGAGGTCTTCATGGAGCAAAGCCCATTGGTGTATTGGTATGGGAAAAGAAGCCAATGGCCAGTGCTCAGCAGGCTGGCGATAAAGTATGTGGCTTGCCCTGTTGCAAGTGTCTCTTCAGAGCGTGTTTTCAGTGCTGCTGGTGCCATTGTTAATGTCAAAAGGACCAGTCTCTAGCCCAAAAGCGTTGAGAGGTTAACCATGATCAAAATGAATCAACACTTTATACCACCGGAGTACAAAATACGTGAATCACAGCAGGAAGAGGAGAGCGACTTCGATGACATAAGTAGTGGGTTATTAGACATACTTCTGTCTGAACCACCAGAGTTTGAGGACGAGCTCCTCTTCCCTGACAACTAGGCTTTCAAATTGTTCTCCCTTCCTTTATTTGTGTGTGACTGTGTGTATCTGTCTTTCTGGTTCAAAATCTAATCACAACAAATCCATCAACAGTCTCCTCTTTTTATTTCCCTATTGGAGTTGCACGTCTGTGCATAACTGTCCACTCCACTCCTCAGGGTCCTGCTCCATCTTCCTTAATCTCCCTAAGTACATTTCAAGCAAGCCAGACATTGGATGGAGATGGAGAATTGTACAATACATGTTGCCTCTAACAGTCCCTCCATAAGAAGTGAAATGTGACTCCAGCTATATTCCATTTTGTTTCCAAGCCGAAAGAAACTCATCACTGACTGGCAGAAGGCTAGGCAGGCATCAGATCAGACAGCCAAAGAGAACACCAAGACAGGTAATGAGTGATTATTGTGAATGATGGTGGCATGCATTGCATTGGATGCTGGCTGACTACGAATAATTGTGCATGAAGTAGAACTATACTAGTTTATAGACATAGTAAAAGTGACTCTGGTGTGGTGACAGTTAATGTTTCCTTGTTGTTTAATAATAGCCACATTGTACTCCTACCATTGCAGGTGCCGGCCAATATCCGTTGCAATTTAGTAATATGGAATATATTCTAAACTTAATCAGTCACTACAGACTGAGTTGGTGTTGGAGAAGACGTACCACACAGTCATCATCATGATGCTGCTGAGCATACTATCTTTGCACACAGTCAGTTGGATCGGAGAAAATTGATGGAATAACTGCGTTTCATGGGCTGACTTAAAAGGTAAACAGTTTGAACAAGAACCACAGCACAGACCTAGGCTAGATGTCCGTGTAGTGATGTGGACTGGAGTACAGTGTAGTGGTATGAGGGACAGTGGCGCATTGATTTAGTCACTTCATTTGGAAAATGCTCGGTTGCTGCAGTGCATATGACATTTCTCTGGCTCGCTCAAAATGTAAGTAAGGGGTAGGGTGCCTGGCCTGTGCCGCGGTTCTCCTGTTCTGTGGCTGTGCTGGCTCCTGAGTACTGTCCCGTTGTTGTTGTACCTTAATGCTGTAGAGTAGACACTTATGTATCCTATCCAAGCTGCCTCAGTCTGAAAGTGTTCTCTCCAGAGTGTTGTCTTCTCGTCTTGCACTCCACTGTAATTGAGTTTATTGTTTTAAATGCAGTAATTTTTCAATACCCCGTTTGTTTTTCCATCTACACTTACAGGCCGGCCTTTAACCTGTGCTATAGTGGGAGAAACGACTCACACTTACCTTACCAATCCGCATCAGGCAGGCAGTGGTACCCAAGATTGATGTGCGGAGTGTCCATGGAAGGGAGGACCAAGAGGAATGACGATAATGATGCAACTCCACATTTGGACCAGGATAATACAGTAACCTTAGTATCATTCATCATTCGTCTTTAAATTTATTTGATTGCTTTTTTCTCTTCAATCATTACGACTGTGTCTTGTGGTTTGTTTGGTAATTGATCCCTACAACTATTTTTTAATTTCCTTTGCTTGCTTGAAAAATAAAAGTAAGCCCGGTACAGCATGTAATTGGGTTCGGTCTGAGCTCTGAGGGCGGCAGACAGGCAAGGCAAATTTCAATTTCTTCCCTGACTGTACTGTCTCATTGGGTAATAGTAGGTATAGTAAGTACAACTCATTATCATTACCATCAAGTTCTCTTCCTCAGCATGCATGCATTTGCTTTTTCTCACTTTATACTTTGATTTCTTTGATAATGGATCATGGTCGTCTTACAAGATTGTGTTTTACTTTTGTTGTGTCCATGCATACTGTCTGTTTTTCTTTCTCAAACCTTTCCCAAAACCCCACTTCCCATCCATTCATCAGCCCCTAACCCTCTTCCCCCGGGCTGTGTGATTTATATTTGTGTGATTTATATTGAGGTGTGATGTGATGACTACATTATGTACACCAATTGATCACACGCTTGCTGGGGCAGATGTGGTGAAAGCAACACTAATTGAATTTCAACTGAGGCTGTGCAAGGATCTTCTTCTGCTAGCCCAGCCATGCTGTAGTTTACTTTGTGTGCTGTTCTACTACTCCTCCCACAGTCTCTCAGTCAAGTGACTTTCTCTTTCTTTTTTCAAATGCTATTGCCAGTGTCTACTACTACCACCACAATAATGGCATCTTGTCCGTTAATTTGGGAATCAACCATGCAGCCATCAGTGTGCTGAACTTCATCATCAATTGCAGGTAAGATAAGTTTTGTGGGAGGTATGGACTAGGAGGAGAGACTGACAGTACTATTATGACAATTAAAATAACTCAGTGAGGGGTACTGCATCTATCGGTTTGTGTGTTACAAAATCGGCAGATCTTTTAAATCAAACACTGGCTGTGAGCATGCAGCAGCACGGAAACAAAGTAAACAACCATGTAACTTAGATTGAATTCGGAAAACTGTAACCCACCACAAAACATTAACATCGTATAAGTAAATAATAGTATATATTTAATACCCCTAACAAAAATAAACTATCCCACTCTGACCTAACCCACCCCCCTCCCTAACCCCAACCAATGTCCAAAACGAAAGTTGCGAGTCCCAAACCCACCCACCAACAAAAGGAATTAAAAAAGGGGCAAATGACGAGGTCCTCTATCGTCGGCGGGCCTTGAGGTGTTTATCCACCAGGATCTTTACCCGCTCCTCCAGGTTCTCCTCCAAGCGGGCCATCAGGCGGAGCAGCTAGCGGCGAAATGCCCTGCAGTTACATGCAGGGTGCGGGGCAGCAGTGCTTGAAATAGATGGCCGCCGGCGGCCGGCTCCCGGACCACGGCGCGTGAAAGTGGAGGCAGGGCCTGACTGGGGCCCGGGGCATTGGAGGAGGCTGCAGCTGCAGCTGCAGCCGCCTCCTCCTCCTCCTCCGCCTGAGCCACCAGCCGGCGATAATGTTCACAGATGGCCTCCAGTTTCCGGTGCCGGGCCCTAGCGGCCAACTCCTTCCGAGATGGTTTCGTTGGTGTGGAAGGAGTATCTAGAATCAAGAAAGAAAAAGAACATGTTGTAGCCAATACTGTTAACACTGAAATCATTCAACACATAGTGTCACAGTATCACTAGCAAGCACAGTTCATAACATTTGTGATTTGGTGGTAAGTATCTCTACTCCTACTTCCTTGGACTCTAACATTTGTGGGAGTTTCCGACATTATAAATATAATCGTACTATGTACTCCGGCACACCAGTCGTGTTGTTGTTATCTGTAGTTTAGCCCAATTACATAACCTTGTTGTAGCCGGCATGCCAGCTCAGTCAGCTAAGCTTGCACCCAAGAGAAACAGATATGAGCCACATGATGCAGACTCACGTTAGTTTTATTTACTACTACTGTCTGCAGGTGGGGAAGCTCATATTTTTGTATGACGCCTTACGGCCGTTGGCACTGGCCATACTCTGTTACATGGGGGCAAATGGCATGCACAATTTCACTTACACCCTGCCATGGGTACCACAAAAAGGCTGATTATTTATCTGATCCAATGATCATTGCTTAAATTCATATTATAGATGCTAATACGATACAACATCAGGCCAGTAGCGGTCAGTGGTGGGAGTGCTGCCGGGCGGTGAGTCGGTGACGTGGGAAGGTGCAGGGTGGGGATAGTAATCTATGGATTAAGGACAATCACAGGTAATTAAACAATACATTAAAAAAAACAATTGTTGCACGCACTGCATCGCATTCGGCGGTGCAGCGCGCACATTGAAAATAATGTTATTTATTTTTATGTTGATTACCTGTATTTGGCCGTAATACACAGTTTACTCGCCAGTGCCACCCACCCGTCCCCTCCCCATGTCACCACCCGCAAACACTCCCACCACCAACCGCTACTGCAGAGGGTACTTTGCTTTCATTGATTGTGTAACTAATAACCATAAACAACAGATAGGCCACCCTTTGCAGGCTGGATGCCACAATTCGAAAATACATTAATAATAATAGGTAGGGAGTGGTCCCCAGAGTGGGAGGAAGGGGCTTCCGCTTGATAATGTATATATATATATATATAAATATACAAAAACAAAGCTGCTCCCAGCATTGAGGCGCCACACACTTCATGTTTGAATATCCTTTATTGGAGCTTTCACAGGGATGGAGCAGCGTGCAGCAAAACTTCTTCTTCAGCCTTTTAATCCATACGCGTTTCGGGAGCCATCTCCCTTGGTCACTGGCACAGGCAATATCGGAGCGCGGCAGCAATGTTCACAGCGCAGCTGCGCTGATTTTAAATGTTTCCGCCCTGTGGGCGTGGGCAGCAGGTGCATGCTGGTACCTGGAGTTCTTTTTTAGTAATGTTGCCGTGAATCTCCGTAATTTATTAAAATTCCACAGTGGGTAGTTAATACTGACACCCCATTCACAGCCCTGAAATTTCCAAGCTCCAACTGGACACGGAGTTCCTGCAACGTCTCTTCCTCTTTTACGTTGCGGACCGGCTCTTCCGCCGCGGGGCACCTCTCGGTCCGAGCAAGACCGATTTATATCCAAAAACAAAGCTGCTCCCAGCATTGAGGCGCCACACACTTCATGTTTAAATATCCTTTATTGGAGCTTTCACAGGGATGGAGCAGCGTGCAGCAAAACTTCTTCTTCAGCCTTTTAATCCATACGCGTTTCGGGAGCCATCTCCCTTGGTCACTGGCACAGGCAATATCGGAGCGCGGCAGCAATGTTCACAGCGCAGCTGCGCTGATTTTAAATGTTTCCGCCCTGTGGGCGTGGGCAGCAGGTGCATGCTGGTACCTGGAGTTCTTTTTTAGTAATGTTGCCGTGAATCTCCGTAATTTATTAAAATTCCACAGTGGGTAGTTAATACTGACACCCCATTCACAGCCCTGAAATTTCCAAGCTCCAACTGGACACGGAGTTCCTGCAACGTCTCTTCCTCTTTTACGTTGCGGACCGGCTCTTCCGCCGCGGGACACCTCTCGGTCCGAGCAAGACCGATTTATATCCAAAAACAAAGCTGCTCCCAGCATTGAGGCGCCACACACTTCATGTTTGAATATCCTTTATTGGAGCTTTCACAGGGATGGAGCAGCGTGCAGCAAAACTTCTTCTTCAGCCTTTTAATCCATACGCGTTTCGGGAGCCATCTCCCTTGGTCACTGGCACAGGCAATATCGGAGCGCGGCAGCAATGTTCACAGCGCAGCTGCGCTGATTTTAAATGTTTCCGCCCTGTGGGCGTGGGCAGCAGGTGCATGCTGGTACCTGGAGTTCTTTTTTAGTAATGTTGCCGTGAATCTCCGTAATTTATTAAAATTCCACAGTGGGTAGTTAATACTGACACCCCATTCACAGCCCTGAAATTTCCAAGCTCCAACTGGACACGGAGTTCCTGCAACGTCTCTTCCTCTTTTACGTTGCGGACCGGCTCTTCCGCCGCGGGGCACCTCTCGGTCCGAGCAAGACCGATTTATATCCAAAAACAAAGCTGCTCCCAGCATTGAGGCGCCACACACTTCATGTTTGAATATCCTTTATTGGAGCTTTCACAGGGATGGAGCAGCGTGCAGCAAAACTTCTTCTTCAGCCTTTTAATCCATACGCGTTTCGGGAGCCATCTCCCTTGGTCACTGGCACAGGCAATATCGGAGCGCGGCAGCAATGTTCACAGCGCAGCTGCGCTGATTTTAAATGTTTCCGCCCTGTGGGCGTGGGCAGCAGGTGCATGCTGGTACCTGGAGTTCTTTTTTAGTAATGTTGCCGTGAATCTCCGTAATTTATTAAAATTCCACAGTGGGTAGTTAATACTGACACCCCATTCACAGCCCTGAAATTTCCAAGCTCCAACTGGACACGGAGTTCCTGCAACGTCTCTTCCTCTTTTACGTTGCGGACCGGCTCTTCCGCCGCGGGGCACCTCTCGGTCCGAGCAAGACCGATTTATATCCAAAAACAAAGCTGCTCCCAGCATTGAGGCGCCACACACTTCATGTTTGAATATCCTTTATTGGAGCTTTCACAGGGATGGAGCAGCGTGCAGCAAAACTTCTTCTTCAGCCTTTTAATCCATACGCGTTTCGGGAGCCATCTCCCTTGGTCACTGGCACAGGCAATATCGGAGCGCGGCAGCAATGTTCACAGCGCAGCTGCGCTGATTTTAAATGTTTCCGCCCTGTGGGCGTGGGCAGCAGGTGCATGCTGGTACCTGGAGTTCTTTTTTAGTAATGTTGCCGTGAATCTCCGTAATTTATTAAAATTCCACAGTGGGTAGTTAATACTGACACCCCATTCACAGCCCTGAAATTTCCAAGCTCCAACTGGACACGGAGTTCCTGCAACGTCTCTTCCTCTTTTACGTTGCGGACCGGCTCTTCCGCCGCGGGGCACCTCTCGGTCCGAGCAAGACCGATTTATATCCAAAAACAAAGCTGCTCCCAGCATTGAGGCGCCACACACTTCATGTTTGAATATCCTTTATTGGAGCTTTCACAGGGATGGAGCAGCGTGCAGCAAAACTTCTTCTTCAGCCTTTTAATCCATACGCGTTTCGGGAGCCATCTCCCTTGGTCACTGGCACAGGCAATATCGGAGCGCGGCAGCAATGTTCACAGCGCAGCTGCGCTGATTTTAAATGTTTCCGCCCTGTGGGCGTGGGCAGCAGGTGCATGCTGGTACCTGGAGTTCTTTTTTAGTAATGTTGCCGTGAATCTCCGTAATTTATTAAAATTCCACAGTGGGTAGTTAATACTGACACCCCATTCACAGCCCTGAAATTTCCAAGCTCCAACTGGACACGGAGTTCCTGCAACGTCTCTTCCTCTTTTACGTTGCGGACCGGCTCTTCCGCCGCGGGGCACCTCTCGGTCCGAGCAAGACCGATTTATATCCAAAAACAAAGCTGCTCCCAGCATTGAGGCGCCACACACTTCATGTTTGGGCGGAAACATTTAAAATCAGCGCAGCTGCGCTGTGAACATTGCTGCCGCGCTCCGATATTGCCTGTGCCAGTGACCAAGGGAGATGGCTCCCGAAACGCGTATGGATTAAAAGGCTGAAGAAGAAGTTTTGCTGCACGCTGCTCCATCCCTGTGAAAGCTCCAATAAAGGATATTCAAACATGAAGTGTGTGGCGCCTCAATGCTGGGAGCAGCTTTGTTTTTGGATATAAATCGGTCTTGCTCGGACCGAGAGGTGCCCCGCGGCGGAAGAGCCGGTCCGCAACGTAAAAGAGGAAGAGACGTTGCAGGAACTCCGTGTCCAGTTGGAGCTTGGAAATTTCAGGGCTGTGAATGGGGTGTCAGTATTAACTACCCACTGTGGAATTTTAATAAATTACGGAGATTCACGGCAACATTACTAAAAAAGAACTCCAGGTACCAGCATGCACCTGCTGCCCACGCCCACAGGGCGGAAACATTTAAAATCAGCGCAGCTGCGCTGTGAACATTGCTGCCGCGCTCCGATATTGCCTGTGCCAGTGACCAAGGGAGATGGCTCCCGAAACGCGTATGGATTAAAAGGCTGAAGAAGAAGTTTTGCTGCACGCTGCTCCATCCCTGTGAAAGCTCCAATAAAGGATATTCAAACATGAAGTGTGTGGCGCCTCAATGCTGAGAGCAGCTTTGTTTTTGGATATAAATCGGTCTTGCTCGGACCGAGAGGTGCCCCGCGGCGGAAGAGCCGGTCCGCAACGTAAAAGAGGAAGAGACGTTGCAGGAACTCCGTGTCCAGTTGGAGCTTGGAAATTTCAGGGCTGTGAATGGGGTGTCAGTATTAACTACCCACTGTGGAATTTTAATAAATTACGGAGATTCACGGCAACATTACTAAAAAAGAACTCCAGGTACCAGCATGCACCTGCTGCCCACGCCCACAGGGCGGAAACATTTAAAATCAGCGCAGCTGCGCTGTGAACATTGCTGCCGCGCTCCGATATTGCCTGTGCCAGTGACCAAGGGAGATGGCTCCTGAAACGCGTATGGATTAAAAGGCTGAAGAAGAAGTTTTGCTGCACGCTGCTCCATCCCTGTGAAAGCTCCAATAAAGGATATTCAAACATGAAGTGTGTGGCGCCTCAATGCTGGGAGCAGCTTTGTTTTTGGATATAAATCGGTCTTGCTCGGACCGAGAGGTGCCCCGCGGCGGAAGAGCCGGTCCGCAACGTAAAAGAGGAAGAGACGTTGCAGGAACTCCGTGTCCAGTTGGAGCTTGGAAATTTCAGGGCTGTGAATGGGGTGTCAGTATTAACTACCCACTGTGGAATTTTAATAAATTACGGAGATTCACGGCAACATTACTAAAAAAGAACTCCAGGTACCAGCATGCACCTGCTGCCCACGCCCACAGGGCGGAAACATTTAAAATCAGCGCAGCTGCGCTGTGAACATTGCTGCCGCGCTCCGATATTGCCTGTGCCAGTGACCAAGGGAGATGGCTCCCGAAACGCGTATGGATTAAAAGGCTGAAGAAGAAGTTTTGCTGCACGCTGCTCCATCCCTGTGAAAGCTCCAATAAAGGATATTCAAACATGAAGTGTGTGGCGCCTCAATGCTGGGAGCAGCTTTGTTTTTGGATATAAATCGGTCTTGCTCGGACCGAGAGGTGCCCCGCGGCGGAAGAGCCGGTCCGCAACGTAAAAGAGGAAGAGACGTTGCAGGAACTCCGTGTCCAGTTGGAGCTTGGAAATTTCAGGGCTGTGAATGGGGTGTCAGTATTAACTACCCACTGTGGAATTTTAATAAATTACGGAGATTCACGGCAACATTACTAAAAAAGAACTCCAGGTACCAGCATGCACCTGCTGCCCACGCCCACAGGGCGGAAACATTTAAAATCAGCGCAGCTGCGCTGTGAACATTGCTGCCGCGCTCCGATATTGCCTGTGCCAGTGACCAAGGGAGATGGCTCCCGAAACGCGTATGGATTAAAAGGCTGAAGAAGAAGTTTTGCTGCACGCTGCTCCATCCCTGTGAAAGCTCCAATAAAGGATATTCAAACATGAAGTGTGTGGCGCCTCAATGCTGGGAGCAGCTTTGTTTTTGGATATAAATCGGTCTTGCTCGGACCGAGAGGTGCCCCGCGGCGGAAGAGCCGGTCCGCAACGTAAAAGAGGAAGAGACGTTGCAGGAACTCCGTGTCCAGTTGGAGCTTGGAAATTTCAGGGCTGTGAATGGGGTGTCAGTATTAACTACCCACTGTGGAATTTTAATAAATTACGGAGATTCACGGCAACATTACTAAAAAAGAACTCCAGGTACCAGCATGCACCTGCTGCCCACGCCCACAGGGCGGAAACATTTAAAATCAGCGCAGCTCCGCTGTGAACATTGCTGCCGCGCTCCGATATTGCCTGTGCCAGTGACCAAGGGAGATGGCTCCCGAAACGCGTATGGATTAAAAGGCTGAAGAAGAAGTTTTGCTGCACGCTGCTCCATCCCTGTGAAAGCTCCAATAAAGGATATTCAAACATGAAGTGTGTGGCGCCTCAATGCTGGGAGCAGCTTTGTTTTTGGATATAAATCGGTCTTGCTCGGACCGAGAGGTGCCCCGCGGCGGAAGAGCCGGTCCGCAACGTAAAAGAGGAAGAGACGTTGCAGGAACTCCGTGTCCAGTTGGAGCTTGGAAATTTCAGGGCTGTGAATGGGGTGTCAGTATTAACTACCCACTGTGGAATTTTAATAAATTACGGAGATTCACGGCAACATTACTAAAAAAGAACTCCAGGTACCAGCATGCACCTGCTGCCCACGCCCACAGGGCGGAAACATTTAAAATCAGCGCAGCTGCGCTGTGAACATTGCTGCCGCGCTCCGATATTGCCTGTGCCAGTGACCAAGGGAGATGGCTCCCGAAACGCGTATGGATTAAAAGGCTGAAGAAGAAGTTTTGCTGCACACTGCTCCATCCCTGTGAAAGCTCCAATAAAGGATATTCAAACATGAAGTGTGTGGCGCCTCAATGCTGGGAGCAGCTTTGTTTTTGGATATAAATCGGTCTTGCTCGGACCGAGAGGTGCCCCGCGGCGGAAGAGCCGGTCCGCAACGTAAAAGAGGAAGAGACGTTGCAGGAACTCCGTGTCCAGTTGGAGCTTGGAAATTTCAGGGCTGTGAATGGGGTGTCAGTATTAACTACCCACTGTGGAATTTTAATAAATTACGGAGATTCACGGCAACATTACTAAAAAAGAACTCCAGGTACCAGCATGCACCTGCTGCCCACGCCCACAGGGCGGAAACATTTAAAATCAGCGCAGCTGCGCTGTGAACATTGCTGCCGCGCTCCGATATTGCCTGTGCCAGTGACCAAGGGAGATGGCTCCCGAAACGCGTATGGATTAAAAGGCTGAAGAAGAAGTTTTGCTGCACGCTGCTCCATCCCTGTGAAAGCTCCAATAAAGGATATTCAAACATGAAGTGTGTGGCGCCTCAATGCTGGGAGCAGCTTTGTTTTTGGATATATATAAATATATATGACGTGCTTGCAAACTACTGCAAGTGTACTGTATTCTGATAATACTACCTATATTCCCCTAGGCTTTGCTACTGTCGCGCAGTTTCTTTTACATTTTCTTCAAAGTAAGAATCTCCAGTGACACTTTCCAATCCTATACTGTCTATAGTACATCCAGGAATACTTCCATTCAAGTAAACGTTTATCCTTCTTTTTTATATCTCTCATACTTAGTTGGTTTCACCAACAACCACCCATGCTTCCGCTCCTTCCTTGCTTGCCTTGGCTTTGAGTTTGAATTTGAACCAAACAACGCTGATTTTTGCTATCTAGCACTATCCACCCATACTTTGTCGCCCACCCAGGCAGGCATTCTTTCACCTTCCACCCATCCTTCAACAACCCTTGCATCTGATCTGATTACTATCAGCCACCTATGCATGCTTCCAACAACATATCCTTCTCTGCCAGTCAGTCATATTATTTATCTCGCCCGTCCTTCCACCCTTAGTTCTTTCCCTCTTTGTTCAACACATCCATCAAGGTCATCTGATCTGAGTTTGTCTTCTCCATAAAACCTTCACACAGCTGATTTTGGAGTCAAATCGAAGAGGCCATTGGTTACTCTAATCACGCTGCTAATGCTAAGTAAAGGGTGTCTTCTTCAACCGTTGTATAATAATAAGGCGCACAGTACAGTGAAATAGTGAACACACTTCCATCTAGTAGTAATGTCAAGAATTAATGAATATAACTTACCGCCGCCAGCCACTGCTGCTGCATCCCCCCCTGTCTCGTCTGCAGGTGCCGCCAGTTCGCCTGCCCCCTCCAGAATGGCCGCATCGCTGGCCCCGACGGCACTGGTGGATGGTAGTGTGCCTATAAAAAAACATCACAAATTTTTAGATGCCTGGAAACCTCCCCCTATTTTAAGTGTTGTTCACTTGGAACATTGAAAAAAAAGTTAATACAACATACATCAGCACTAGACAGTATGTACAGTCAGTAGACAGACACTAGTGGTGATATGGTTCCACTTCCTAGGGTCATCTAGTCCTACTCTACTCTTTTGAAAGTTAGCCTGAGCCATGTGTAACCCTTTTACATTCATCATGTGGACTACTACTCTTTTGGCGCATATTTAATTA
Organism: Triturus cristatus; assembly: GCF_964204655.1. Taxonomy (NCBI): domain Eukaryota; kingdom Metazoa; phylum Chordata; class Amphibia; order Caudata; family Salamandridae; genus Triturus; species Triturus cristatus. The sequence continues at coordinate 1,690,276,296 of NC_140589.1, forward strand.
TATCTGCAAGCTTAGTGAGATGTGCAGTAGAGTAGATGCCTTTGAGGCCACTTGACTGTTGCGTACAAGTGACGAGGTCGGAAAAAAACACACTTATTGAGTTTGTTTAGTTTATATTGCTTAGCCATAAAATACATGTTACAATTTTTGCCATGACTGCAAAATGCTTCCATTCACCAGTATCCTATCTAACGGCTAACTCGCAGCATTTTTCTCATATAATAGGCGGATGATTCCCTTCTACAAACCAGAGATTTACAGAACATATTATGATGCAAGATGATGTAACCAGTATTTCTACGTTCTACGGTGAGGGGTCTTCCAGAATTCCAAAGATCTTGGCTCTTGTTCTTGTTGTCATGCACTTGTAAATGTTTACTGTTTTAACCTCTTCAGTGCCCCGCCCTTTCCACGCCCTGTGCCGGGCGTTTCATTAGCGGGCAGGGTTCATGACGAGATAGTCTCGTCATGGGCACAGCGCAACCGCGCTCCATGACGAGACTATCTCGTCATGGGCACTGAAGGGGTTAATGTTAGGCTTTTTGCTGGCTTATTGACTATGGCTGTAGTAAAATTAATTTCATATTAACGATGTACAGAGTTTGATACTTGTTTCAAATAAACCTTTTGAACTTACACATAGACTCTGTGGTATTTGGTATGGTGGGGTGGACTTACACAAGTGAGTGTGCAAAATGGTATTATTATGTTCTTCTTCGTGGGGGGGTTCGGGAGTGGGACCCTAATGTGAGACACTATAGCTAGTCGGTCAGGGGATCCTGGGTTCTTCGGACTGAGGTGTGATCAGTAAGGTCCAACCTCCCATCAGCAACATCCTATTTTGTTGTGCATAGTTCTGTATGTGGCTCTGCAGAATCACTAGACAATAGTAGTATCATGTACTATCCGATCAAAAATACTAGTCAAATATCTGGTTGGCCATTTTGTTTGTGGTAATTGGCAAAACCTCAACATTGAGAAGACTTGAAGAGGACAACCCAAAGGACAGGACACAGTGGCTAGAGCTATTGGTCAATCAGTTTTATTATTCCAAAGAAAACCTTCTATAAAGAGTGGGCAGCTGTGCAAGCTTCGCTACAGACAGAGTAATATAATAGTAATAGTAGTAGTAGTACAGAGAGTCATAGCAGAGGCAGTTAGAAGCAACTTAGTTAGAGGCAGGGATAAACAGAATTTGGAAACAGATAGTCAAGGTCAAAGAAGTAAGCTTTTGTAAAAATAGAATTAGAAAGTGGAACCATAATTTATAGTTCGGAAAAAAAAGATGCAGTAAAAGTTAGGGAAATATAAATGTCAATATAACCGCTGGAGGACTTACTGGGGCCAGCAGCAGATGCCTCGGTAGAGGAGCGGTCCTCCTGTGGGTCCCCCGCCGACTCCGACCCCGTCTTCTTGCCCCTGGGTGGTTGGGTGGTGCTGATGATCATGTAAAATATAATAAAGAAAGAGACAAACATTAAGGAGTGCTGTGAAAGAAATAATAATAAATCATTTGGAAAAATAAGTCAAACAAGATTTTAGGAAACAACTATTGCCATAAAATTGAACTATCTAATCAGATGGATCAACTACTGGCTTCTTCCTGCATTCACGGATCGCCTACTTATTTATGAACACTCCAGTGTTCCATAATCATTCTGATTACAAATACTAACGAAGCCTAGTAAGTACCACCTGACCTACACCATCTATTCCAGACGGGCCAATTGTTCACTAAGTCTGCATTTCCATTTTTTTTCAGCCATCAAATGCATAGATGAGATGGAGGACACATGCATACATTAGTGCATACATAGAAGATACAACAAATTGTGGGTTGGTTGCATGATTCTGATCTAGTTCTGCTACTGACTGACCATGCTAAGCCTACAACTCACTAAACAAAGTACAAAAGGTTCGACGGAGGACTGGGGTAAGCAGCACTCAGTGACAGAGGAGGCGTCACGCAGACCGCATAAAACAATTATTAACTAATACTAACAAACTAAACCTAGTATCCAATATCCATCCACCACTATTTCACAGTAGGACAATGGAAGGACTAGAGTCTCTCTAACAAATCGCATTACCTAACTTGAGTTCTGTAAAATAAACTCTTATATAATCAGCATCAGCACAAGCTAGCGCAAACTAAGTTGCAAACAAGTAAGAGTACCACCGAGCACCTGGGTCCTTAAATCAAAGAACATTTTGCTTTTTGGAACTTAATTTACCAGCAACGCTTGGCACGCAGCAGTAATCTTGTTGTTCATCAAATTTAATATACACAATAAGTTACTCACCAAGCCCGACGACCTCGACACCTAGCAGGTCCAACAGGTCCTGCTCCCGGTCCAGGATGTCAGACCACCGGTGGGCTAGTTGATTGTGGGTGCGCAGGACCCCAGAGCACCGGAACACGGCCCGGCGCACCTTCGCCCACCGACGGTGCAGCTCCTGGGTAGCATAGCCGGAGCCGGGCCTGCCGCCTGCTGCCAAGGTCAAGGGGAGGTGGCGCTGGATGAAAAAAACGAGGGAGGCCACCTCCTCCTCCCCAAATAGTTGCCGGGCCTGCACCCCTGCAGGACTCATTCTGCCGCAAGGCAGGCGGGCCTTCTGTGTCCTGCAGGTCCCTTGCCCTTGCCACTGGGACTTGCTGTGCCCTCGGCCATGGCTCTGGGGTGGGTGGGAGGCGGTAAAGAAAAGTTAGAAGGGGAAAAAAAAGTTAGGGGGAAGAAGATAGAAAGAACTTTATAAAAGTAACAAAAACACAGTAAAAGTAGAAATAAAATGGAAAATATAAACTTAGGCAAAGAAATAATTAAAAAAAAGTCAGAAAAAATGTTTTAAAGACAAAGGATGGCAAAGATAAAGGGAGGATACAAAAGTAGGCCCAGAACCATAGCATAGAGTGAAAAACAAGATGGCCGCGCCCATTCGCGACCGCATGGGTAAGTTCGCGCGATATTTCTCGCGAACATGTACTATTCATCGCGAACAAGTAAAATGCGCTCCCGAACACGTCAATGCACATCGCGAACACGCTATCCGCGACCCGGAACAGGAAATAAGGCCTCGCGAGCGGGCGGGACAATAGAAAAACAAGATGGCCGCGCCCATTGGCGACCGCATGGGTAGGATCGCGAGATATATCCCCCGATCATGCAAACAGCTCCCCGAACATGCTTACCGCGCTCGCGAGCAAGAAAAAGCCATCGCGAGCAGGTTGCCACAAGCAACTACGCAAGCTCACGAAGCTACGCGAAGGTCGCGTAGTGCAATGACATCTTCGCGAAGCTTCGTGAAGCATGGCTACGCGAACTACGCCCAGGGTTAATGTATGCATCCCTAATGTTCGACTATGTTGATAGTGCCATAACAACACATCACTTACAGCAGTGTCCCACTCCCATGAAGATGGATGTCTTTCCCCCACTGCATGACACAACCCATGTGGGTGTGAGGACAAATGACACATGCATACCCACCCCTGGCGGATGCAGCACAATACACACACAGAGATCATGCCACAAGACTGTATACTCATGTCAGTGCTCACTAAACTAAGAGAGCCAAAGGGAACACGCACTGTCACGCACATCCCAGGACTGATAGGAATGTACAGGTGCTGGGAGAGCCACCAAGATGTTGCCTCTCATGGAAGGAATAGGGTGGAGTTCCCACAGATACAATGCCCACAATTGTCAGTCAGGTGCCCAAATACCCTGCAGAACAAGTACCAATTGTGTGCTAGGCTGGGATAACAAACATGCATAGTGCGGAAAATGGTGAATGTCGCCATTAAGGCATTACAACATACTCAATACACAAGTACAGTGACTAGCAAGGATGGCACAGACGAAGCAGCCGGAGACATTGCTGAGCAGGCATGGCCATAGTTGAAGGGATCCGTCACCAACAAAGGAAATGTAGACACAGGTCAGCACAACAAAAGTGCAACTCCCTGCAGGGAAGATGTCAGGTGCCACAGAGGAAGGAACACTCCTTGGGACAATGTCTCCAAACACAAATAGCACACACGAGCAAAGATACTTTGCAGAGACCTTGTGATGGCACGCAGATACCATGGTCCACCCCATGAGCATCAGACTACAACTTTTTCCTGAAACATAGCACATTACCACAACCCCAACTCCGGGACCATCAGCACCCACATCAATACCTGAAATGCAATAGTGTTCAAAGTGAAAAGAAAATGCTTTATTCAGCATTAAATGAAAATTTATAAAAGGACACTATTTACAAAGGCACATGGCCAGTCCAGATCAGAAGTCCTAGGGAGGACACATGGCCACGCGTCTCCCCTAGCTTGCCTGCACATTAGAACCCTCAGGTTCGTCGACTGGGGGGGCATCATGTGGGGAAGGGCCAGGCACCGCAGGGACAGGAGGTGTAAGGGTAGGTGTGGTGGGTGCAGGGACGGACGCCTCCACCACAGGGGGTGGGGCAGCGCCAAAGGTGGAGGTCAGCTTGGCGCTGCACACTGCTGCCAGGTCGTCCAGCGTATCCCCTGCACCCGAAGAAAACACAGGCTCAAAGGAGGGGGGGTCGGAGTGATGGGGTGCAGCGCTACTGGGGGAGGGGGTGGACAGTGGGGGGACTCAACTCCCCTACCCGTGGAGTGCCGTTCCCGTTTGCAGGCTGGAGAGCCAGAGGGGCTGAGGCCCAGCACAGCCAAGTAGGCCTCCTTGTCAGGTTGTGTGGTAGGGGAGCCGAGGGGAGTGCCTTTGGAGGGACTGGGTAGTGGGGCATGCGGACTCGGACTGTGGCTGCATGTATGCCTGTGTGCCCCAGACCCAGTGGGTGTGCCTTCATCCCCCTGGGTGTGCGGGCCAGGAGGAGTGTGCTTGCCCTTACGTGGTGGTGTGCTGCCTGTGTCTGGTGTGGTGCGTGCTTGGGAATGTCTGTGTGTGCTTGGGACAGGCATGGGAGTGGGAAGTGTGGATGGTGCAGGGGTAGGGGGGGACGAAGCGCTGCAGGAGACTCACTGCTGCCGTCAGTGAAGAGTCCATGGACCTCAGCAACATCTGTTGGTCAGACATCGCTGATGACATGCCCTCCATGTACGACACCATCTGTGTCATCATTCTGGTGTGGCCATGGAGGACATTCAGCATCGATGTCTGGCCAACCTGCAACTGCCGCAGAATGTCCACAGACTCTGCAGTGAGGGCAGCAGGGGGGACAGGGGCAGGGGGTGCGGTGCCTGGCACGAAGGAGACACGGTGTTGCCTAGCATGGACAGAAGGGACCGGAGCAACTGGGAGGGCGGTGATGGGAATGGAGGGGGCAGTGACAGATGTAGTGCTGCTGCCAGGTGTTGTAGCAGCCTCTGCCCCTCGAGGAGTTCAGCCTCCGTCCCGTCAGCGTCGTAGTCAGTGTTGTCACTAGACAGGTCCTCCGCCTGACTCCCCTCGCCCTCCGTGCCACTTGCTCCCGCAGACTCGCCAGCAATGGTGGCAACGGTGCTGGATCCCTCCTCCACATCTGTGCAGGTGTCTCCCTCGGTGTCCTCCGATGATGCTGTGGACAAGGTGAAGATACAGAAAATAATCAGTCACCTGTATACAACAGACACATGAGTCCAAACAAAAATGTCACAGTGCATATCAGGAAATGCATCATGAGTAACATCTAGAATAGTCCGCACATATGTAACCCTGCACTCCCCAGTTGGTTGACCCACCATGCCACTTGGAAACAATGGAGATTATGACACAACAGCAAATAACTTGATATCGAATTATACTGAGAAGCTAGTGTCTGGGGACAGTTGAGCACAGCAAGACTATGAAGGCATGCCAACTCTTGTTCACTGTGAACGAAACAGTATTGGTGCACCCAAGGACAAATAACACACCTCAATGCTGAAGGTGTCCCCACACTCTGAGACCTGTGAGTACTTTGGAAACCCTAACCAAAAACATTGCGATCCCTTGGGACTCACAACACTTTACACAATGTACATGTTTAGAATGTGTGAATGTGCCACTTTGTGAACAGAAGACACATCTGCCTGTATGATAGAAGTCACACAATGAGGTGCACACAAAAATACATTTACACAGTCGTTGTATGAGCTGCCAGCTGAATTCAAATAAGCCACTGTAAAGAAGAAATGGGGTATCAGTAAGTACATATACATGGCACCACGGTGGTCTGGATGACTTGACACTCGTAAGTTGGTATCAGCAACAACCAAGGACTTACCCAAATGCAAACACACTGTGTGAACATGGATATGTATAATCAGAAGACAAGTGGTAATCGAACTGTGCCTTTCTTTAAAATGTGCCAGCGTGTCCACGGAAAGTGTAAAAGTACTTTCTTTTGCACTTCCCTGGGAGACATCTGTCATGCAGGCACATTATTGTCCTTCACAACAAACTAGCAAAATGAAGCATATGAAGAATTGAGACATGTTGACAAGTGTAGTGAGTGCCAAGGTACAATACTTCTTGACTAACAACTTGAATCATGCCACCTGTCACATGGCCATCCGTACCATGATGACACAGTTGGCAACACATCTGACCCACTGCCTGTCATGTGGAGTGGCACACATGTCCAAACACAGGACAATGCATTAGCTAATGGGCCTGCAATGTGTCGGGATAAGGAGCACCTGCACTGAGGAGATACCCTCATGGCAAGCAAGAATGTCCACACAGATGTCAGCACACACAGACCAAACTACGTAGCATCTCAACCACACACTGGTGGAAAAAATGGATGAGCATGAGCCATGTATTTTAAATTTTGACACATGCTGCAAAGCACAAACATTAAACCCAGCACAACATGACTGGGTCACTGCATGTTGAGTGTCTGTCCAGACAATTATCACACACAGGTCAGACCTGGCAAGGAGACATAAGGTTTGGACATGTAGGCCTTGCCCGCACAAACCCCCCATACCTGAGACAATGTTATTGAGACAGATCAAGAAGTTACGCCTCTTAATCTGGGTTTACTAAAATGTGCATCAAGAATTCCTATATGTACTCCACATCACCTCGTGAGGCTGCCAACACATATTTGTGACAAACAACCATCAACAGATAGTTGTACATAGACAAACAGGCACTGCCCAGTGTGAGGATCCACAAGCAAAATGGGGTCAGCCTGTACAATGGGCACATGTAGCACACTTTAGATAAATACAAATGAGGCCAGGGAACAATGCCACAGAGGCCAAACTATGCTGAACACACAGAGAATGGACATAGTGTTGGATGACACACATGATTCCGAGGCAAGGGTGTCTTAGGGGACTGTAGTGGGCACACTGTTCCATGGTCCTGGAATTATCTGACTGTAACATTAGCTACCGTCCCGGCACTATGCACATCTCCCACTCATGCACATCATGTCTGAGGCCACAATATCGGTCATGCATGCTGCAAGTCTGTTCATTTGAAAACTCACACTCCTATGTTGAGACTCAGCATCAGTGCCAACTAATATGGAACCCCAAATGACTGAACAGGACAGGACACAGGCAAGGTAACAACACATGTCTCAGACCCCCCCCACATGATGCAGAAAGCAATGTGCACTTGGATTAACTGCCAGCCTAGATGACCATGTGCAATAGTGATTACACACAGACCAGGGAACACATGTCAAGGAGGGGAAGGGAGGAAGAACAGCACCGTTTGACTTTGGGGAACAGGATATGCACTGCACAAATTAACCCTCACAGTGTATCCAGGCGACTGAGCACTTCCAAAAGCTGGTGACACACAACAAACACACATGTACCTACCCCCTTCCTGCTGCTGCAACTCCTGTAACCGCCTATCCAAGTCAGGGAAGACCACCACCAGGACACGCTTCATCTGGTGGGTCAGGCGTCGGCGCCCGCCGTGCTTGCGTGGAGATGAGTCCTTCAGCTGGCACCGGGCGATCCTCCGGGTCCAGCACCGGATGTCCTGCCAGCGTTTCCTCACTTGGGCTAGGCGCCGACTGCGACCCTCCACCGATCTCACGGCCCTGACGGCCCGCTTCCATATCTCCCCCTTGGCGTAGGCGGTTACCTGTGAGGATGACAAAGTGAGAAAACATCACTACACCTGCTCCATGTCACAGAGACACACATTTGAACATCTTTGATATGTTGAACAGGGCATAGTATGCTGGCAACAAATAGCACCTTTGTCATAGGGACATTAGCCTCTGTGGAAGCCCCAATGCAACACATGGCATTGAAAGTACACAGGTGGCATGAGGGGTGCAACTTACTCCCTGATCATGGCACTCGCTGTGCATCACATGCAACACCAGGCTGATGGACAGCACCTCCAAGCAGTCACATGCCCCAGGCCACTGACGTAACCTTAGCAGAGTACACAGACACACACAGGCACAGATCAATCACCTGCCATTGGCAACAGTGGATACAAACCTCACTCTGCACATGTGCCACTTGCCTGTGGGGTGTCACAGGTGTGGTGCTAGCTCAGCAAGTAAGACACTCAGCACGGCTTACTTCTCACATCAGATGGGTGGAGCTGTTGCCTCCTCCATGCAGCTGTGGTGCAACACTCCACATAGACACTCACTCACATGACAAGTAGGCCTGGGCGTAGTTCGCGAAGTAGCACTTCGCGAAGCTACGCAAAGTGAAGTTCGCACTACGCGAGCTACGCGTAGCACTTCGCGAACTGCGTAGTACCTTGTTCGCACTGTGCCAGATGTCGTTTTCAATGATTGCACAGTGTGGACAAGCAACCGGCACTGTGCAATCATTGAAAATGGCATCTTGCACAGTGCGAGCTGTAGTTTTCTGCTGCTCGAGTAGATTTTTACTCGAGCTTCAGCTTTCTCCACGCGAACTGGTAGTTTCTCATCGCGAGCGGTCGCGAGCATACGCGACAACTCGCAATGAGAAACCTGACCTCCTGGCGTTGGGAATCTCGCCGGGAGGTTTATTTTCCATGCTCGCGATCGCCAACTTGAAGTTGCTGATCGCGAACAAGGAAAAAGTCTCGCCGGGATGTCATTTTGCTTGCTCGCGGTCGCCAACTTGACGTTGAGGCCGCGAGCAAGCAAAAAATGACCGCAGCACTACGCAACACTACGCTACGCGTGTTCGCACTGTGCTACGTGCAGTTCGCGTAGTGCGAAGTAGCGCGAACTTCGCAAACTACGCGAGCGTAGCGTAGTGCTTCGCCCAGGCTTAATGACAAGGAACATTCACACACATCAATGTCCAGGGGGCGTTCACATCATTTGGACACTCTCACCACAGCTCCACTCAACTCACACACATCTGTGGGTACAGTCACCTGTCACACCGGGGGGGGCACTGAATCACCTCTGGACAATAGAACAAAAATGGCCCAAAGGATTGGGCAGGCTGAATGTGCCATGCACTATGCAGTGAATGTCACAGTAAGCACAATGCAAGTGAGGAGTGCACACAGGAACTACATAATGCTCTGCATGGGAGACATAAGCCATTCCCCCCCTGGGACCCACTCTAAACAACATTGAATGTCTGTCACACCTGGACACAATGCCAGAAGTGACAGTCACAAAAAAGGTGCACAGTCAAAGGTAGTGGAGTCAGCACTCACCTGCTCCCCTTGTCTCCCATACAGGCTGGTGTACTGTGGGAGGATGACATCCAGCAATGCCTCATTCTCCTCCTGGGTGAATGGCTGGGCCCTCTCCACAGACCTTGACATGGTGCCAGAGGACGCAGGGGCAGCAGCAGTGGTGTCGAGTGAAAGGTAGTGCAGGCAAGTGCCCTCTCATGGGTTCTGGCTGACTTATATCTGCCTTGCTGGGCTGTTTCATTTACAGGAGTACAGAGTGATTGGTCAGTCTCATTTGCATCCTACGTTTCCTCCAATCCCTTTAAACATACACCAGTGAGTGCCTTTGCATGGTTCAAAATTTGAGCATAATGTGAAGTCAACAACCACTTTGCAACATTGTATTTAGTTGCCAACTGCCTTTTACAGGATTTACACATGATGGAAAATTTGAACTTGAAAATCGGTATCCATGACAACCAGCATGCATTTAGGCCCTAATACTTGACCCTCATGTGTCCCTATGTAATTTAGCAATCCACACACAGGTACGGTGCGTTTCACATGTACCCCTACGGCACCAGTTGCACAGTGCGTTTGACACGTACGTGTACGACCAAACGTACGTGTACGATCAGTGTGGACACGTACGTGTACGACCAGTGTGGACACGTACGTGTATGACCAGTGTGTACACATACGTGTACGACCAGTGTGTACACGGTCACGTGTACTACAGTCGTACACATACGTGTACAAGCAGTGTGTACACGTACATGTACTACGGTCGTACAGGTATGTGTATGACCAGTGTGTACACGAACGTGTACGATACGTGTACTACGGTCGTACACGTACGTGTACGACCAGAGTGTACACGTACGTGTACTACGGCAGTGTACACACTGGTCGTACATGTACGTGTACGACCAGTGTGTACACGTACGTGTACAACCAGTGTGTACACGTACGTGTACAAGCAGTGTGTACACGTACATGTACTACGGTCGTACATGTACATGTACGACCAGTGTGTACACGTACGTGTACTACGGCTGTGTACACACTGGTCGTACACGTACGTGTACACACTGGTCGTACACGTACGTGTCCACACTGGTCGTACACGTACGTGTACACGCTGGTAGTACACGTACATGTGTACGGTCCGTACACACACCCGTACTCCGGCAGGAACACCAATGTGATGATACGGACCGTTCACACGCCCTCAGAGCGTGTGTACGGTGCGTTTCACAGCTTACACAGGTGATAGGAGGCGCACACGAATGGAATGGAGGTGTCAGACTCGTGCACGGCTGTACATCAAGTCATTGTCATTGCAGTCCTTCATGTGCAGGGCCTAGGTGTGTCAGGCAGTGATATGGCACATGTCTCCTCATGTTTTAGCACAATAGATGTGTGATGACCTGTGTACACATGTCATGTGTGATGGGGCAGTATGTGGCACACATCCCCTTCCCACTTTGCACATGTGTGCATGTAGTACAAACGTGTCAAGCACTGCATCACTGGCATGGCACAGTCACCAACACCCGCAAATGTCCCCTGATGCCAGGGACACTAACACCTGACATCTAAGTACCAGCGTGCCCCGATGTGACTATGTCCTGTGTGTGTCATGTGTTCCCATGAGCTTGCTGTTGGTGTTCCGTCAACTGCATCTGCTGTTGCTGCTTCCAACATGTGTCTGTGTGTAGATGGGCATGGCACACATATACGCACACCATGCCACATGTGGATTCACATGTTACGTGTGTCTGTATGCTTCAAAGATTATTTTTTGACATGAGGACATATCTGCGCCATATCCATGACTGTGTTTTCGTTTTTCACGTGTACCCCTTCATCGCTATGTGTGTGATCTGTACATTTCCAATGACATGTGACCTGTGTGTCTAGCTTGCCGCCAGCAGTCTGTATGAGATGACATCCTTCAAATGCAGATATGTGGATGTATGTCACTCCTGTGATGTCTCTGGCTGTTCACTTACACTGGCCCACAGCTAGTTTTGGGGCATGTCATGTAGAACTTGACTATCAATGGGTGTAGCTGGCTTGTCGTAGGAGTATCACCTGGCTGGCATATGTGTCCTGGATGTATTGCACAGACCAGACTCTGTATTTAGCAGATGTGTAGTAGCAGTTGAGCATGTGCTCAGTTCATTGACATTGATGTTGTTATGTACTCACTCTTCGTTATTCCTTCCAATTTTCGACAGGGTACCGCCTCTCCCTCGACCAATGCCAGACTTGGGTGGCATGAGGGAACGTGACTGCATAAGACGTTACCGCTTCTCGCAACAGTTGATTGAGAACTTGACCGCAAAGCTTGAACAACACCTCCAACACTGACACAGGTATCCTACTGCGCTGACCCCCAAGATGAAGGTGATGGCAGCCCTACATTTTTTTGCCACCGGTACGTTTCAATTCACCATAGCTGATGTGGGTGGCATGTCACAGACCATGTTCAGCCATGTCCTGCATGATTTTTTAGAAGCCATGTTGGAGCACCTGGATGAATTCATCCATTTTCCAACTCGTGAGCAGTTGACAGGTGTCAAGGGTGAGTTTTATGCCCTGGGAGGGATGCCCCATGTAATTGGGTCTATTGATGGGACACATGTGGCTTTGGTACCACCACAGGCACAGGAGGTCGCCTATCGCAACCGTACACATTACCACTCTATAAATGCCCTTGTGGTGTGTCTTGCTAACATGCTGATTTCCCATGTCTGTGCACGTTTTCCAGGGTCAGCACACGATGCCTACATCATGAGGCGTAGCAGGGTGCCAGAAATGATGCAGGAGCTGCACAACGAACGAGCATGTCTTGTTGGTGGGAATACTCTGTTTGTCCTTTGTTTAGCGCTATTTTTGTATCTTACGGCATCTCCTGACCCACTTCTTTACATGATGTTTCCATGTAGAGGACTCTGGCTATCCCAACATGCCATGGCTGATGACGCCTCTCCGCAACCCCAGAACAGCTGCAGATCCCTGTTACAACAACGCACATGGGCAGACCAGGCGAGTGATTGAGAGGACGTTTGGCCTCCTGAAGAGCAGATTCCGGTGCCTTCACAAGACAGGCGGGTCCCTCCCATATGCACCGGTGAAGGCCTGCAAGATCTTCCTCGTGTGCTGCATGCTGCACAACATGGCAGTGGAGAAGGCTGTGCCACTCATCCTGTATCCGGATGAGCAGGAAAATCTACCCGTGGAGGATGAAGGGCTTGGTCACGAGGCAAGTAATGATGAGGAGGACGACGACATCCGGAGTCAGCTCATACACAACTTCTTCTCATAATGGTGAGTCCATGGGTCTGAGTGTGCACGCCTGGAGCCTTGTGTGGCATGTGTTGCAATGTGTGTGTCCAGCTGACTGTATGCTAAGTGACTTAGATGTGTGTTCAGATGTGTCACTCGAGTGATGATGTCCTTCCACACATTTTAGCTTAGACACTCAATTTTAATATAGCATGGTGACACACTTATTCCTGTAGACTAAATGACCATGCATGCGGGTGACAATCTTTTCCCTGACTTCTTGTGTGTCTGTCATCCCCAGGTCGTTTTGCATGCTGTCTGCTTGTGTCATCGTTGGCCTCCCGCTATTCCTCATGAGTATTGCAACGTGTGCTGAATCAGCGTCCCATGCACGGACATGGTGAAAAGTCTTTTTGGTTAAGGATTGCTGCACGGCATTTTGGTTTTGGTAGGTGTTTGGAATGTATGGGCACTGCTCCTGTGCATGTTGTGTTACTATACATACATGTCGACTCACCATGGGGCACATGACATGTTGCATGACTCCCATGTATTGATAGTCACCCTTCGTAACAGTCATCTCTGATGGGACTGTGGATTCTGATGAAGGCATCAATGTGTGTACAACTTCCCTCTGAAACATACGGGATGCTACGGGTGGACATAGTGTGGGACATCCCCATGAGAGGATAAATGGGGAATTTTAGCCCCTCCGTGTGCAGCAGGGGGTGTTTGGCTCACCCCCTTCACTTGTGTGCCAGTTCAATGGATTTACAGCATCTGTGTTGTGAAGGGGGTGTCCAGTGTAGGTCCCACATGTTCAGCCAAATGACCTGTGAGTCTGTTCATATTGATGCATTTCCCTAGATGTGAACCTGAGTAATAAAGGTGTTCCTCACCCTCCAAGGTGCCTCATCTCTGTCAATGCAGGTCTCTTGCCACTTTGCATGCGGCATCTCTGGCATAGTTGTCAAAGATTGTGCATATGAGTCTATGTGTAGTTTAGCAACATGCATGGAGTTCTTCAGGGATTTGAATATCCATTGTGCATGATGTCCATGGTTGTGTATGTATTTGGGCATGTTGGTGACCACAACAGGCCATCGTCAACACCTGCTGAGGGTGTGTATCCTGTGCGCAGCTCATCCTTCAGTTTCATGATCCGGTGTCAGTCATCTTTGGTGATTGTGCATCCATTGTCTCTGGGTGTGCCATGGGAAACCGGACACTCCTTCCTTTACATATGCCTGTTGCAGTAGTCCTTTCTGACATCCTTGTCTTTGTGTGCAACTAGTGGCATAGATTCCAGGACATGCCGCCTGCTGCTGCGGCCCCTGCAGCAAAGGGGACACAAAGTTTACAGATTTGGCAACACACACACCTCAAAGATGCTCCTCCCTTCCTCCCTCCACCCATTCATTTGGCTGGCATCAGCTTGTCTGTGCCACTGTTGCGCCCACGCGGTGCCAAAGGCTGGACCATCAGCGCATGCAACATGCACATTGCACGACCCTCATGTCCTTACATGACCCACATCACACTACAGTCTGATGTTTCAGCCACCCTCCAAGCATTGTCCATCCAAGGAGCTACCGCCTGCTCTCAGGCATACCCTAGGTGTACACACAACACCTTTGCATGATGAGTGTGCAACTCCAACTGCCTACACAGCACTGCCCCGCCTTCCAGGCCCTGTCACACCAACCAGGTCATGTCCCTCCTACTCCCCACCAGCTCCGTACACCAGCAAGGCCATGGGAGTGGGATTCAAGCCTTCAGCAGGTAGTATAGTGGCATCATCTGGCACATGGCCCAGGTATCATCTCTCAGCGTGTCAATCTTCAATGTGTCCAGGTCCCCCTCACCGGCATCACATGGGCACAGCACCTCATCATAAGCTCGTATGCCATTGACAGCCAGGTGCTCCTCACCCTCACCAAAGACGCAGCCATTGCCAGTTCCAACATTCAAGAAGGCATGAGATCCATTGATGAATGGCTGAACATCAGCCACCTGAGGCTGGACTTGTACAGGACTGAGGTAATCATCTGAGGATTGTCCCCTTACAGGTGGGTCAACTGCTTGTGTCCCACCCGCAAGAGTCCTGCACATGCACCCAGTGCCCACGCACACAAGATGGTGTGCATCATGGATTTCTCACTCACATTTGCCATGCTAATCACCAGCATCTGTACCTCAGGGTGCAACACCCTCTGCATGATGCACATGATCCACAGATAGATCCACTCCAGGGAAAGACAGACCATGCCCCAGGCCCACGACACCAGCCGTGTCAACTACTGCCCCGCCCTCTACGGAGCAAGTACATCCTAACTCCCGGGAAACTTGTCCACATTCAGGCTGCATGTGCACACCTCAGCTTCAACATCCTGCGCCCCAGCCACATCACCGTCCACCAGAGATAGCTGCAATGGATTACTGTGTGCTGCAGGATGACCTTCAGACTCCTCACCCACACTCAGGAGGCAGGCCACAACCCCAGACCCCAAACCAACCTTGGCCGTCTGTCATCCGAGACCCCGTTGTGCCAACTCTGTGCATCCAACCTTGCCCTGTCCACCATTCTTCACATCCACCGTACTCCAGCATGCAGGACATAGTTCTCCCACCTGGCAAGACATACCTGCTACTCCCTCCCCGGCAACATCCACATGAGCCATGACCTCTACGCCTTCCGGATACTCTTCCCAATTGGTCTATCCGCACAGTAATGCATGCCCCCCCTCAGCAGCTTGAGGCCATCACGGCTGAGTATTGTGCTCCATGTCTGATACATTGTGACCCATGTGTGTCCTGTCCCAGACTCAGATTCCAGGGTATGGATGGCTGGAGTTAGTTCAACACTCATGCATAGTTTGACATTTCCCCACACGTAGGTTGTGTACTCATGCAAAATGAATGCAACATGTAATTGTAGAAATTAAGATTTATTCTCGGTGGGGGGCCTGTTTAGTGTGGACAAATAGGTGCTATACAGTGTGCATGGAATCCAAAGTTCACAGGGGGAGATGGCATCCTTGTCAGTTGGAGTCATCAGAGTCCAGACCACAGTGTTGGTCATCACTGGTCAGAATGTGACCAGCAAGTCCATGTGGCAGAGAATGTCATTGGATGAGGTGCTGCTGTTGCGCTTGAGGGCCAGGTGCCAGGCCAGGTGACCTGGGAGATGTGGATGGTCCGCTGCCTCTCACGGTCTTTTCCGTGGACGACCCACCTTCCTTGCGGGACCCTCAGATGCAGGCCTTGACGATGCTTGGGACACTCCGTCGGACGAATCCTCCTCCTCCTCCCTCCCTGTGGCTGGTGCTGGTCTTCGCCTGGTGGCACAGGGAGGGTTGCCCATGTTGTCGGCGATCCGACGGAGTGAACGGCATATGTCCGTTTGCACTGCCAGGAGCTCAGCCAGTCTTGCCTCCATCCGTCCTTGGTGTTGTTGTTGACTGGCGTGTTGCTCGGCCTGCTGGTTCTTAATCTCGTTGAGGGTCCCCACTACCTGGCTGATGCCCCTGGTGTCACGCCGGTATGTCTCCAAGATGTGGCGCATGTGTGACATACCGGTTCCCTCAGCTGCCTGGTCAGGTTCGTGCCTCCGCCTGCCTCCACTCCCACCACCCTTGCCCACATGAGCCTGGCCTGCCGTTGTGGGCACATCGGGTCTATGGGACCCCTGAGGGATGGCATTTGCAGGGTTGTCTGCCTCTTCCTGGGTGGCCGGAGAACCTTGTCCCTCCAGGTCAGACTGGCTCAGTTGTTCTGTGCGGGCAGGGCTCCTGGGTGTCTCCTGGGATGTGGCAAGAATGGGGGTGGTGGTTGGCACAGATGTACCTGATGCAGGTGCTGCAGGGGCTTGGGCACCAGAGGGTCCAGGTTGGTTGGGGTCATCCACAGAGTGCTGAGAGTCGTCGCTGCCGGTGGGATCATCTTCCTGCCGAGCCTGGGCCTGTGATTGTTCCCCCCCAGTGTTGGGGGGAGATCCATGACGTTGCCCTGTGTGTGAGAGAGAGACAATGTTAATGCTGCTTCATGCGACATCCATGTTTCATACATGTTCTGGTTGCCGGAGTTCCTCAAGGGAGTTATATGTGCCTAGCATTCACATCAATGTTCACTTGTGGATGGGTATGTTGCAGGGGACTGATTTAAATGTTATCCAGGGTCTTTGACATGTCGCATTTGGCCTTGGATGCTTTTTTGGCTGTGGCTTGATCTTGTTGTGTCACATGTCCATTGTGAGAGTGTGTGACTCCATTGGTTGCCCCGGGGGTGTATGCTTGTGTAAGGGGTGAGTGATCATCACTCAGCCCGACGCTGTTCAACATCCACATGGCCCCCCTCACACAAGTGGCCCGCCACCACAACCTCAAAGACATCTCCTACGCCGACGACACCCAGCTCATCCTCTCCCTCACCAAGGACCCTCACACCGCCAAGACAAACATCCACGAGGGTCTGAGGGCCATCGCCGACTGGATGCGGAACGGCCATCTGAAACTGAACTCGGACAAGATGGAGGTCCTCATCCTGGGACCCACACCCTCACCCTGGGATGACTCCTGGTGGCCGATCGCTCTGGGGACATCACCGACACCCACCAAACACGCACGCAACCTAGGATTGATCCTCGCATCCTCCCTCTCCATGTCCAAGCAGGTCAACGGTGCCTCCTCCTCCTGCTACGACATCCTACGCACGCTCCACCGGATCTACTGGTGAATCCCGACTTAAACAAGTAGAACAGTGACACAGGCCCTTGTCAGCAGCTGACTGGACTACGCCACTGCACTCTACGCAGGACTCCCAACCACACACCAACGGCGGCTACAACGCTTCTGAAATGCCTCGGCACAACTGATCGTCAACGCCCCCCGCCACAGCCACATCACCCCTCTCCTGAGAGACCTGCACTGGCTCCACATCGACAAGAGGATCACCTGTAGGCTCCTCAGCCACGCACACAAGGCACTCCACACCGCCGGACAAGCCTACCTGCACATCAGACTCAGCTTCTACACCCCCACCCGCCAGCTCCGCTCCGGCATCCTCGCCCTCGCAGCTGTCCCCCGCATCCAATGTGCGCCCGCCTGCAGCAGATCCTTCTCCTACCTCGCCGCCAAGACCTGGAAGACCCTCCCAACCCACCTACGACTGACCCAAGACCTTCTTGCCTTCAGGAGACTCCTCAAGACCTGGCTCTTCGAGCATTGGTGGAACCCCCCTCCCCTCTGCGCCTTGAGACCCTGACAGGTAAATTGCGTGCCTTACAAGTACCCTGATCGATTGTTGATTGATTGATGGTGCCTGCTGGTGGGTGTGGTGTGATTTGGCAGTGGGTCTCCCAGGTGATGTATCTGTCCCACCATGGCGCATGCTGCCATGTCAGTGTGTGTGAGTTCCTGCCCTAGATTTCTGAGCTTGTTGTGTTTGTGTTCGAGTTTGCAGTTGTCACAGGAGGGCCTGGTGCTGCCTACAGCAGGGCCAAGTGTCAGCTACCTTGTCAGTACTTTACCAGTCCCTTTGCATTGCGCATGGTGCATGGGTATGTACCTGGGACAAATGGGCTGAGGGCAATGGTGTCTGTTTCTGAGTTGTACAATATGTTTAGTGATCCCCACCCTCCCAGCATCCCGGACATCCTGTCTTGGGTTTGTGGTTTGTGTAGGCTGGGACATGGCATGGCCTTGCTTTGTGAATGGGGCATACTCATGTTAGTGGCCTGAGCGTTGTTTAGAGTGTGGTTGTGTCAGGTGAGGGCTTGGGGGTAGGTGAGTGCATTTGTTGTAGTTGGGGTGTGGATGCCATTCCCCCATGTTACGTGAGTTGTTTGTGTACTCACCAGGCTCTCGAACTCCTTCAACTCCGTGTACTCCCACCGGCGGAAGCAGGGCCATCACCTTCTCCTCACAGGGATGGTAATGTACCGGTCTGCGGGGCTGCCCACCTCCTGTGATGTTACTCTGGGCATATTCCTCGTTCATTTTGCGCTTGACTGCCCTGCGCAGATCGTACCACCTGGCTTGACATTCATTCCTGGTCCTTCTGATGGGCGCAACAGCATTCTCCCGATCGACAATCCTCTGCCACAGGCTAGTTTTTTGGGATATGCTGGTCTGTCTGACCAATGTTCCAAAGAGCTGTGGCTCGACTCTGATGATTTCGTTGACAAGGATGTCCAGCTCCTCCCTTGTGAACTTTTGATTCTTGTCTGTGGGCATGGTGTGGGGTGTGGGTGTGGATGGTTGTGGGTGTGTGGGTGTGAATGTGTAGGTGTGTGTGTATGTGTAGAGGGGGTCTGTGTGAAGGAGGTTGTGTGAAGGTGTGTAAGTTAAGGTGTATGGGTGCAGTTGTTTGTGTGTGATGTCTGTCAGCAGTGGGTCTGTTGCAAAGGCTCATGGTTTGTGATTGTGGGCCCTTTTTATTGGTCCAAATGTGGGTGTGGCTGGGTTTGAACTTTTGGTGGGTGTGTTATAAGAGGTGGTTGTGAGTTTGGGCCTCTGTTTGACTGTTTGGATGTGCCAGGTCAGTGTTTTAGTTGTTTTTTGTCCTGTAGACGTGTTTTGTGGTGTTGTGCGAGTCGAATTGACCCTCCTTGTGCTGTTTTACAGTGTCCTGGTTCAGTACGAGTCGTTTTCGCGTATGTAAGGTGCGTCCATGGCTATGTTGTTGTACAGTGATCACATATGCAATAGTGTTGTACGAATCGTACATACGCAATGCAGGGGTACGGTGTTGGGGTACGGTGCGTCGAAGTATGGGGCTGGAGAGGGGGGTACGGGGCGTACATATGCGGGTGCTGTGGTGGGGGTACGGCGCTTACATACGCGTGTGCTGGGGTATGGCACGTACATGCGCGGGTGCTGGGGTGGGGGGTACGGTGTGTACATATGCGCGTGCTGGGGTGTGGCATGTACATACGCGGGTGCTGGGGTGGGGGGTACAGAGCGGACATACGCGGGTGCTGGGGTATGGCGCGTACATACGCGGGTGCTGGGGTGGGGGGTACGGCGCGTACATGCGCGGGTGCTGGGTTGGGGGGTATGCCACGTAAATACACGGGTGCTGGGGCACGGCGCGTACATGCGCGGGTGCTGGGGTGGGGGGGTACGACCCGTACATACGCGGGTGCTGGGGTACGGCACATACAGGCGCAGGTGCTGGGGTGGGGGGTCCAGCGCGTTCATGTGCGGGTGGGGTGGGGGGCCGTACGACTCGTACCCCGGGCCCAAGTGTACCCGGGGTAGGGGTCGTACAAAGTTTGCTCCGTACGGGACGTTTTCCATACGCTTGTGTATTTGGGACGCCGGTACGGATTGGACTTGTACGCTCGGACTTCAGTTTTACGACTTGTACGTTAATCTGTCCGGGGACGTCTTGTAGACTTTTCCTGAAGCAATTTGTATGTATTTTTACGGTACGAATCGTACTTCGCCGTTTGTATGGGACTTGTACGACTCGTACGTAAAAAAATACGGATACGAGTCGTACGGGAAAATTTTTTACCCGATCAGAATCGGCACCTAGATGTTTGAATCAAAAAATATTAAACAATACAAAAGATACTGTATATTAATGTAAAAATTATACTGTTTTTCTTTACCATTATATATGTATACCAAAAAAATGTAAAATGTTTAAGAACTGTCAAATACATTTGTACATCAATGTAATAAAATCTAATTTGTTGAACATATCTAAATAAATGTTACAATCTCCAAATAAAATATGAAAAAACACAACAAGGTGTTTTATTTTTTCAATGCTGTAATTAATTGTTAAAAAAAATTAAATTCATAATTTACTATTCTAACTGCAACTCCCAAAAAACATATGGGAAAGTGCTGGATGGTAAACCATAATAATTTACTATTCTAACTCCAAATCCATTGAAACTCAGGGAAAGTGCTGGGTGGTAAACCATAATAATTTACTATTCTAACTGCAAATGCAATGAAACTCAGGGAAACTGCTGGATGGTAAACCATAATAATTTGCTATTCTAACTCCAAATGCAATTAACCGCTGGGAAAGTGGTGGATAGTAAACCATAATGATTTACTATTCTAACTCCAAATCCAATTAAACTCTGGGAAAGTGCTGGATGGTAAACCATAATAATTTACTATTCTAACTCCAAATCCAATGAAACTCAGGGAAAGTGCTGGATAGTAAACCATAATAAATTACTATTATAACTCCAAATAAAAAAAACTCAAGGAAAGTGCTGGATAGTAAACCATGATAATATACTATTCAAACTCCAAATGCAATGAAACTTTGGGAAAGTGCTGGATGGTAAACCATAATAATTTACTATTCTAACTCCGAATCCAATTAAACTCTGGGGAAGTGCTGGATGGTAAACCATAATAATTTACTATTCTAACTCCAAATCCAATTAAACTCTGGGAAAGTACTGGATAGTAAACCATAATAATTTACTATTCTAACTCCAAATACAATTAAACTCTGGGAAAGTGCTGGTTGGTAAACCATAATAATTTACTTTTCTAACTCCAAATCCAATGAAACTAAGGGAAAGTGCTGGATAGTAAACCATAATAAATTACTCTTTTAACTCCAAATAAATATAAACTGTAAACAATAAATATTTAAAATCCACCCTTTCATTTATAGTATGAATAAATATATATCCTTAAAACTATATATAAGAAATTACCAGAAATTTTCTTTCTACATTTAAAAATAAAAAACTTAAATGATAAAAAAATCAAAAATTCTTTATTATTAGTATTTTTACAAATTTAAAATATAAATAAATATTTTTTATATTAACCTATTTAATTATTAATTAGACAAATATTAAAACCTTATAATAATTACATATCATTTCCAAATGTAATTTAAATATAATATGTATCTACTTTACCCTTAAGATTTTTATCAAATTCTCTTTAAAATTTAAATTAATATATTTGCACGTCTAACAAATATATTATTTTCATATATTTTATAATTAAATTTGTAACATTCAAATATAAAATTAATTAATTTTGATAATACACAATATTTTATGATTTTGCTTTAAAAATAATAAATATTTACATTTATTGAACACAATTGATAGATTTGATAATTTATTTATAATCACAAATTCTCATTTATAATTTTAAAACAATTTCGCAAAATGTATAATTTCTAATTTTAAATTATAAATTTCTAATTTCAAATTACACTTTTTCTAAATTTTAAAATATTTATTTTAAAATTGTGGTACAACATTTTTAAATTCCTATCCACCCATATGCCCTATAAACCCAACATCCCACTCCTAAAATATATAAAAAAATTAAATATTTAATATTTTTAATACAACATTTTTAAATTACTACCCACCCTTATCCCCAGTAAACCTAACATCCCGCTCCTAAAATATATACAAATTTAATAAATTTAAAACAACATTTTTAAATTACCAGCCACCCTTATCCCCTATAAACCCAACATCCCACTCCTAAAATTAATATGAAAATTAGAAGAAAAAAATTATTTCACATTTATTCTTTCCATACAAACATTAGAAGTTTAAAAAAATTACATAAAATAACTATTAAACCACTAAATAAAACGTTACATCATAAACATAACATCGATATTACTTACATCGATATTTTTTACATCTATATTTTTAACATCGATATTTCACACTCTCGATATTTTTACACAACTAACAAATCGATATTTTTGACATAGATATTACTTACATTGATATTTAACACCAACGATATTCTTACCTCGATATTTATGCATGTCGATATTTTGCTGTCGATATTCTTGCTCTGCACCGTAAATAACATTGTATGTACTGAAATAATTCTGGGATCATAACTGTGCTAGGTGAGCTGCACTGGGGGTTGACCTGTGTTGTCTGTTGTATTTTATTCATTTGTCTAACTAATAAATTGAGTTGAAAAAAGAGATGGACCAGGCCAATCAGAATGCTTAGACTGTTGGTACAAACTGTGGATGTTTGGCTGTGATCTAAGTTCAGCAAAAGTGTGAAGCAGGGACATAGAACATGTAAAGGCAGGTAATTTGCAAAGAGGCTCAATATTCTAGTACTTTTTTAGACTCTAAAATGTTTCTTAGTCAACAGGTAAGTACGTTGATGTTTCGACCCATGTAATCATTTTCCAAGGCCTTTATCAGGATAAGATTGGTAGTGAACTTCAAGTTAAAAAGTTAAGCAGGAAAAATAATTTGAGAAGAAAATCCCTCAGCATCGGGACATGCTGCAAATCTGTTTCTTGAATAAAACATTATCAAACCGAAAGTCAGTATTAAGATCTGCACATAATGTCACTGGTCAGTATCGGCCACGGCTCGAATGGCGCTGCAATGGAAGACAGTGTCAACATGAGAAACTTCTGGAAATGAAGCTGCTAAGGAAGTCAACATCATTATGAGAAATGTCGCATGATGACAGCGTCTCTCTCATTGCAGCGCCATTTGGAATGGTGACTCAAGAGTTGCTTGGGGCCCAGAACACTCCGTACCTGTTCACAGCGGATACGCTGTGGTTATCAGAATTCATCCAGGAAAGATATTCCTTAGGAAGGAAAACACATGATCAGCTGGGCTCAGCTCCCCTCATCTCTGTATTGGTTCTTGGCATAGTAGTGGATGCTGTGCAGCACTCTGACAGGACCTTTCATGATAACCTGGTGTGCCAGGTCTCCCCAATTCAGTGGTTAATTCAAGTAGTTTATATTGCATTGACCACTGAACGTTTAGCCTACATTGGAGATCTTTCTAATACTCTGAGTTATTACATGCCTAAATCAGCATGAATTTCAACTCAGATTATATATTTATCTTACACATCTATGGTCAAATCTTGAAACGTAGGTATTGAATAGCTGATAGCAGACTTGTGTCACCGTATGGGACAGCAAAGTCATTGTTTAGATGAAATGACACTTTCACAAGTTCTGTGAAACATAATTATATTATGAATGTGGATCAAAGTTATACAGGCTAATTTGAAATATTCAAAATGGAATCTGACCTTGGGATTTTATGACAATGGCCTCCATGACTTTGGATGCATTATTGCCCATCATAGAGGCCTTCCTCGTGATAGGAAGGTAGTGTTTCTCTCTCCATCCCCTAATGGGGACTCCTCCTGACCCTTTACCAAAGGTAGGTCTGAGGTGCCTTTACAGAGGGTGCAATGTTTTTTATGGAGGGATACCCCTCCCCTTGCCTTTAAAAGGGTCAACGTTTTACCATGATGGTGAGGATTTCAATGCCCACTTCAATGTTCTGGTGTATACCTGCATGAAATTTAGGAGTGGTGGGCATACTGACACTCATTATTTCTGTTTTGTGGGTCTGAAAACATGAATTAACTCATCGATTTAGGATGTGCACTAAAGAGCATTGGTTTTTGCAATGATACTGTGATTGTTAGCAGGTCCAAAAAAGGTAGTCTATCACTGCTCTAATCGCACTCCAGGGTTTCTTCCCAGCCAAATCAGTGGTACTCATTTATTGAGCACTGCAGTTTGAGAGATGGAGGGTGTTATTTGGACTCTGGTGGGAGGTTCACAAGCCTATTTAGTTAGTTGATGCCTATCAGTGCTTAAGTTGAACCAGTGGTTTCAAGTGCTCAGCACTGGCACTTAATTGTCAACACTGGTACTTATGACAGACTGCCACATAGTGGTGCTCTTTGTCTAACTTAGAGATGAGCACACCAACAGTTGCTTATTAATGCAATAGATATTAAAAATTACTAATACACGCCACCCAAGCCATTCTTATAGCTTTGGGGGCCTGGAGTAGTCTGAATTGTCACACCTGTAGGAGTGTGATTGTTAGTAGCTGTGTTAGTACTGTGATTGGCAGCTTTGCAGGGGCAATGAGTGATGCAAGCTGCAGTAGCCTCCTTACAAAGGTCATGGCAATTATTTTTTTACAAATTAAGCACTGATGCCTAGGCCTACACTCTACCAGTGGAGGATAATTCATAATATTTAGAGATCCAAGCTGCCTGAATAGGTTCTATGTGATAGAAGCTGAGGCTCTGCTGTTGGAAATGCTGCGGTTACCACAGCTCTGAATATGGTGGGGGAATTGAGTAGCTGCAGATGGGCATCCACCCATTTTTAAATGACCCCATCAATCAGCTCTGCCAGGATGCAAATATCACATGCAGCTTACAATCAGATCTCACCCGACAAGTGAGCCAGACCATATTACGAGCTGATGTAAACTGGGAAATGTCCATGGTTCTTTGCAACAATTGAAGCCATCATATCATTTTGAGCAAGTTCGAATTTAGGCTTTAAAATAATGAGAGGCATTGATTTTATCATTCAGTAAGACTAAACAACTTGGACAGCATAAAGAATTTCTCAAACATTATTCAAATTTGCAACACTATTCTTTCAAATTCTAATGGGCCAGATTCTCAAAAGATCAGAATTTTGCACCAGCATGTTTGTGACCTCGCTTGACTTCAGATGTACAGATTTCAGAAATGTACACAAGTTTACAGAAGTACTCTTGGAAACTTGGGAAAGTTGCAGCTTTTTCAAGCATTTTCCCGGAACCTTTTAAGAATTCATTTTTTACACAGACAGACATACGCATGTATGGTTTGATTATGCAGCAAATCTGCTGAACAAGTGGACAACCACTTCCTAGTTGGCTTTCCTTATTTATTTGTTTCCTCTGTAGTGAAAATAATTTTTAATGTGGGGATACCACTTTCCCTGTACATCCAACAATTTTGGGGGTGGTCCCTTCGATTTATAGCTCTCCTTGTCGTTTGGTGAATTCTGCTCATTGTGTTTAAACCCATGAGCTGATATCTATCTACACTTGTACTGGGCGCGTTATTGGCTGTTACCATGACTACACATTCTAGTCACTACGCGGATGCGAATGCTAACACTCAAGAGTGTGTGTGAATTGGACAGGTAACATATGTAAGCCTCACCTCGCGCTCTGCTCGCAGCAGCCCAGAGCTCGGCTCGGCGTGACCTTCAGGGTCTGGGGATCAGCAGCCTGCGCCTTTAAGAGGAGCCCTGTCAGGTCAGATACGCCACTCTCGCGCCACTGTGCGCGCGCCTTCTCGCTCCCCTTTCTTCCCTTTGTCCCCTTTTGTTTCGTTTGACCTTGGTCACTGATGACAAGGCTGCTCTCCCTGCCAAACCAATCAATAAGCTAAACAGACAGAAGATGAGTATTTAGAATAAGGGAAGCCAAACTCAAACACAGATAGGTTATCAGCCTAGCCCAGAGCAGACTTCTAAGCAAATATTTCATTAACAAAATTTTCATGGCAACTTGCTTGTTGAAAAAAAAGGGAGAGTGAACGAGAACTGGGGAGGGGGACACGTGGAAAGGCCCGGTCTGGAGCCATGGGCTTTATAGCTGGAGCATAGCTGTCTATGGTTACCTTTCAATATGTTTCAATAATATGTTAACCCTTTCATTGACACATGCCTGCTCCCCGGGGGACGTGGAGCGACAGCAGGTGGGGGATGTTAGAAGATAGTTTGGTCACGTGTCTTTCTACTCCGTAACAAGCCATGTTTTACGTGCAGGCAGCCTGGCGCCTTTAGTACGGCCGCTTCATTGAAAGCATGGGGGTAAGCCCTAAAAAAAGTGAGAAAAGCCACACAGAATTAGGATCTTGCATGCATGTAGACCTGCTCATTTTAGGAATTCACAAGGGTTTGCCAGATTACATCTGGAGAGTGGAGACCTACAACCAGGCGTATCCAGATTGCGAACTTCCGGTAGCTCGCTGCCTGTTTGCAGTGGCTCAGTGCCTCTCAATTGAGTTTGTGAGTCACTGTGCTGCTGCTTCCATGCTGATGCTGTATTTTAAAACTCTGCGCCCGTCTTTTGATAAACGTAGACGTGCCAGGAAGTACATTTAAGTTTCATTCCTATGTCCTTCCTTTCGGGTTTTCTTTTTTCCCCTTCTCTTCTCTTTCCCTATTTCTCTTTCCTGCTTTCCCCTTTCCTCCCTTCCCTTCTCTCCTCTATACTTTCTTTCTTTCTCTCCTCTTTTCTTTCTTCCCTTCTCTTCCCCTTTGCTTCTTTACTTCTGTCTTCCTTTGTTTCCTCCTTTCCTTTTGCCATTTGCTCTTCCTTTCTCTCCTTTCTTTTAAATTTCTTTCTTCTTTGCTCTCCTTTCTTTTTTCCTTTTTTTTATTTTTCTTCCTTTCTCCCTCCCTCCTTTCTTCCATTTTATTTTTCTCTTTTCTTTCTCTCCTTTCAGTTCACTTTCTTGCTGACTCTTCTTGCTCTTTCTTTCTCTGTGCTTATATCTTTCCATTTGTCTCTCCGCTTTTCTTGAAGTCCTTTTTCTTACCTCTCATTTACATTTTTGTTTCCTTCTTTCTCTCCTTCATACTTTCTTTCCGTGATTTTTTTCTTCTCTGCTGCATTCTTTCCTACTTTCTCTTTTTCTCCCTGTTCCTCACATTGCCACCATATTATCTTTGTGCCGTCGCTCTCCTTTCATTTTCTCCTTCTCCTCTTTATTCCTTCTTTTCTTTCCTTTTTTCACCTTTGCACCTCTTTTCCTTTACCCCTCCTTTATATCTTACTTCCTTTTCTTCTTGCCATCGGTTCTTCTCGCCTTTCTCTCTCTTCATTGATTTGTGTCCCTCCCCCTTCCTTTCTCTCACTTTTCACTTTTTCTTTCCTCCTTTCCTCCTCAACTGTCTTTTATCTTTCTTTATCTCATTCCTTTCTTCAATAACACTTAAGTTACTATTAGGCAGTATTTCAGGATGCATTTCTCTGATCAGAAGTAGTTCTCACTGTTGAAACGGTTAGAGGCCCCTGCTGCAACACTCACAGGGTTCTAGGTGGGATCTTAGAATATTTTAGTGAATTCCATTTCTGCATGAAAATCAAATATAAACATGTATATTTGCTCATTGCAAAACTGCTAAGCGAGTGGAAATTATCTTCCTACCTTTTTCTTTCTTATTTCTTCTAGAGGAAATTATTGTTCCACATGGTGAAACACGTTTTCCTGCAGCAAAAACATTTTGGGGGTGTTGAGTGTTCCTTTGGCCTTCCCAGAAGGTAAAGGGATTTACTCCTATCTCGTCAAGAGTACGCGCCTGACCTTTTCCAGGGTGGAAAGGGGTCAGAGAGAAGTTTGTGAATACCCAAACAAATGTAGGTTTATGGCTGTGTACAAACTCACAGAGCATTTGCTCCGGGATGTCTACCCCATACTCACTCAGCGCCCAGGAAGTAGATTTACTCACACAAAAGTAGTTATGCATGTCAATTTAAATGAAAAAAACAACTTTTGTGAATTCCAAAAGTGGTTTTGCACTTGTAAAAAAGATAGTTTGAGTAGGTAGGCCAAACTTCAATGTGAAAATTACTTTGTTAATTGGATCATTGTCCTTATAATCATTTGCACTATAATAGGTTCCTTACGTATTACCACAAGCAATTCTATGAAAAAGCATATGATTTACTACTCATAGCAGAATGGTCTAATCAATATAAAATAGATGACCTCAACATAGCAATTCTCATCCCCTAGTAGAATGCTTTATTTCAAAACACTTGTTTAGAATGAAGATATAATTATAAATAGCAAAAACAGAACGTTTTGCAATATTTTTAATTATTAGTCTTTTTCAGGAATCATTTTAGTGCAAAACTACTAAAGCCTGAAGCAGAAATAAATGATACTCTGGGAAACGGTATACTTGGAGAAATTGATTCTACGCCTTCTATTAAAATAAAAGGAAAATCCACGTCCTTCAGAAAGCATTAGAGCCTTAAGCACTGCGCCGAGTTATTATTATTTTTATACCAGTAATCCAGCGGCATAATCTCAAGAAGTATTCTCTGTGAATTTCTATAAACATGATGAGTTGGGCGACATTCTCTCATCCAGATGTTTGTGTCATGGTCTTGCGGATCCGTGACATAAGTCAAAATAAATCTGCTTCCTTAACGCTTCGAACATTAGAATTTCTAGCAAAATTCATCCTTTCGAATGCCTTAATTTAGGAGGCCACATAGGGCGGCTGTGGTCTGATGCTTAAAAAAAATATCATAAAATAAATCCCTCTTCAGCTGTGAAAATCTAGCAGCAATTGTTCGCATTGCCGTGCAGAATGCTGGCAGTGTTAACAATGGTCGAATGTCCTTCAAAAGTACCTTATTCCTTACTGATATAGGAGTGATGGAGGGTTTGATGCACTCCAACAAAATAGAAAGATATGTCTCAAGAGAGGACTCTTATCCAATCGAGAGTTTTTCGAGGGTCCTTGTAGAGTGAGATGAGCAAAGGAGTACAGAGTGCTTCAGGCAAGTGTAGAACGCTGCTGACCGCTCTTTTTATGTTTTTACAGTTTTTTTTAAGTTTCAGAAAATTTTTATTGAAATAAAAAATGCTCAAATATTACAGAATAAGATATAAAGTAAGAAAACGGGTAACCAAAAATAAGCAAATATCAAGTTAAGTAACGACAATAACATAGGCTGTAATATGAAACATCAAAGATTAAGAGTAAGTATAAGCAAAAACTGGCAGTTAGTATGAAATAAGTCATTAAAAAGAGGTATGAAAAACACAATATAATCAAACAATAGCAAAGTTGAAAAAAAGAACGAAAAAGAAATACCTTGTTTTAGAAAGAACAGGAAATCATGGAGGTTTAGAAACTTCTTGCTGTATCGGGGATAAGGACAGAGATGTACAAGCACTCAAGTCAAAAAATACTGTAACTGTAAAACCACTACAGAGGAACTTTGGGAAAATGATTTTGAAACCTCATGTTTTTACAGTTTTATATAGTGCGAACTCGACCAGAAGGTATCAGAGCGCTTTACATGAGCACCCGTTAGATTACACAAAGACAGATTCATTTTTGGTAGGCACGGGAGAGTTAAGGATTTGCCCAGAATCACAGAATGTTGAGCTGACGCGAGACTTGAACCTGGGGGCATACTCACAAAGAAATGACGCAGCACAGCGCTGCAGGCAATTTAGCAGCGCTGCGCCATTTAAAAAATGCAGGTATGTGTTGTATTAACAAGACTACTGTGCACCCCGTGTTTCCCCTTGCGCAGGTGCTAACGCAGACACTCTTGTGCCGTGGTGCAAGGGTGTCTGCGTTGCAGGGATGATTGTTTTTACAGGAAGGGACACCTTCCTACACATAAACAATCATTAAAGATGATTTTCTCCTTCTATGTGTGCTTTTCTGCCGCACATATAGAAAGCATTACAACAAACAAATGATGGACGGAATGCTGACAATGCAGACATTCTCCCCCAGTCAACAGATCTGGGTTAAATCCATCGTTCTTTTGCCCACTACACCACCCCAGTTTAGACATGGCCATATGCAAATCAGTCTTGACCCTGTGCCTCATGGGAACAGTCCAGCCCGAACTGCCAAGCCATGTCTTCCCTGGACCGGAATCAAGCATCCTAGGACCGGTTTCTGGCTATCAGCCGTCATCAGCCAGGATAGCTTGACTCCAGTGGCGAAGTGAGCACGGGTCCCACGTCTGGGAATACCCGTCCCACTTAGGGCGAAAAGCATTACAACAAACAAATGATGGACGGAATGCTGACAATGCAGACATTCTCCCCCAGTCAACAGATCTGGGTTAAATCCATCGTTCTTTTGCCCACTACACCACCCCAGTTTAGACATGGCCATATGCAAATCAGTCTTGACCCTGTGCCTCATGGGAACAGTCCAGCCCGAACTGCCAAGCCATGTCTTCCCTGGACCGGAATCAAGCATCCTAGGACCGGTTTCTGGCTATCAGCCGTCATCAGCCAGGATAGCTTGACTCCAGTGGCGAAGTGAGCACGGGTCCCACATCTGGGAATACCCGTCCCACTTAGGGCGAAAAGCATTACAACAAACAAATGATGGACGGAATGCTGACAATGCAGACATTCTCCCCCAGTCAACAGATCTGGGTTAAATCCATCGTTCTTTTGCCCACTACACCACCCCAGTTTAGACATGGCCATATGCAAATCAGTCTTGACCCTGTGCCTCATGGGAACAGTCCAGCCCGAACTGCCAAGCCATGTCTTCCCTGGACCGGAATCAAGCATCCTAGGACCGGTTTCTGGCTATCAGCCGTCATCAGCCAGGATAGCTTGACTCCAGTGGCGAAGTGAGCACGGGTCCCACGTCTGGGAATACCCGTCCCACTTAGGGCGAAAAGCATTACAACAAACAAATGATGGACGGAATGCTGACAATGCAGACATTCTCCCCCAGTCAACAGATCTGGGTTAAATCCATCGTTCTTTTGCCCACTACACCACCCCAGTTTAGACATGGCCATATGCAAATCAGTCTTGACCCTGTGCCTCATGGGAACAGTCCAGCCCGAACTGCCAAGCCATGTCTTCCCTGGACCGGAATCAAGCATCCTAGGACCGGTTTCTGGCTATCAGCCGTCATCAGCCAGGATAGCTTGACTCCAGTGGCGAAGTGAGCACGGGTCCCACGTCTGGGAGTACCCGTCCCACTTAGGGCGAAAAGCATTACAACAAACAAATGATGGACGGAATGCTGACAATGCAGACATTCTCCCCCAGTCAACAGATCTGGGTTAAATCCATCGTTCTTTTGCCCACTACACCACCCCAGTTTAGACATGGCCATATGCAAATCAGTCTTGACCCTGTGCCTCATGGGAACAGTCCAGCCCGAACTGCCAAGCCATGTCTTCCCTGGACCGGAATCAAGCATCCTAGGACCGGTTTCTGGCTATCAGCCGTCATCAGCCAGGATAGCTTGACTCCAGTGGCGAAGTGAGCACGGGTCCCACGTCTGGGAATACCCGTCCCACTTAGGGCGAAAAGCATTACAACAAACAAATGATGGACGGAATGCTGACAATGCAGACATTCTCCCCCAGTCAACAGATCTGGGTTAAATCCATCGTTCTTTTGCCCACTACACCACCCCAGTTTAGACATGGCCATATGCAAATCAGTCTTGACCCTGTGCCTCATGGGAACAGTCCAGCCCGAACTGCCAAGCCATGTCTTCCCTGGACCGGAATCAAGCATCCTAGGACCGGTTTCTGGCTATCAGCCGTCATCAGCCAGGATAGCTTGACTCCAGTGGCGAAGTGAGCACGGGTCCCACGTCTGGGAGTACCCGTCCCACTTAGGGCGAAAAGCATTACAACAAACAAATGATGGACGGAATGCTGACAATGCAGACATTCTCCCCCAGTCAACAGATCTGGGTTAAATCCATCGTTCTTTTGCCCACTACACCACCCCAGTTTAGACATGGCCATATGCAAATCAGTCTTGACCCTGTGCCTCATGGGAACAGTCCAGCCCGAACTGCCAAGCCATGTCTTCCCTGGACCGGAATCAAGCATCCTAGGACCGGTTTCTGGCTATCAGCCGTCATCAGCCAGGATAGCTTGACTCCAGTGGCGAAGTGAGCACGGGTCCCACGTCTGGGAATACCCGTCCCACTTAGGGCGAAAAGCATTACAACAAACAAATGATGGACGGAATGCTGACAATGCAGACATTCTCCCCCAGTCAACAGATCTGGGTTAAATCCATCGTTCTTTTGCCCACTACACCACCCCAGTTTAGACATGGCCATATGCAAATCAGTCTTGACCCTGTGCCTCATGGGAACAGTCCAGCCCGAACTGCCAAGCCATGTCTTCCCTGGACCGGAATCAAGCATCCTAGGACCGGTTTCTGGCTATCAGCCGTCATCAGCCAGGATAGCTTGACTCCAGTGGCGAAGTGAGCACGGGTCCCACGTCTGGGAATACCCGTCCCACTTAGGGCGAAAAGCATTACAACAAACAAATGATGGACGGAATGCTGACAATGCAGACATTCTGCCCCAGTCAACAGATCTGGGTTAAATCCATCGTTCTTTTGCCCACTACACCACCCCAGTTTAGACATGGCCATATGCAAATCAGTCTTGACCCTGTGCCTCATGGGAACAGTCCAGCCCGAACTGCCAAGCCATGTCTTCCCTGGACCGGAATCAAGCATCCTAGGACCGGTTTCTGGCTATCAGCCGTCATCAGCCAGGATAGCTTGACTCCAGTGGCGAAGTGAGCACGGGTCCCACGTCTGGGAATCAAGCTATCCTGGCTGAAGAGGGGTGAAACCCTGAAACCGGTCCTAGGATGCTTGTTTTCAGTCCAGGGAGGACCTGGCCTAGCAGTTCGGGCTGGACTGTTCCCATTGGGCACAGG
Source organism: Triturus cristatus (assembly GCF_964204655.1). Classification (NCBI taxonomy): domain Eukaryota; kingdom Metazoa; phylum Chordata; class Amphibia; order Caudata; family Salamandridae; genus Triturus; species Triturus cristatus. The sequence continues at coordinate 1,690,309,415 of NC_140589.1, forward strand.
GTCAAGACTGATTTGCATATGGCTGGGTCCAAACTGGAATGGCATGGTGAGCAAAAAAACGATGGATTTAGGCCCAGATCTCTGTACTGGGGTGAATGTATGACATTGTTCTGCATTCTGTCCATCAATAGTTCTTTTTGCATTTGTCACCCCGAGTGGGACGGGTATGCTCAGACGTGAGTCCCGTGCTCTCCATGCCACTGGAATCAAGCTATCCTGGCTGAAGAGGGGTGAAACCCTGAAACCGGTCCTAGGATGCTTGTTTTCAGTCCAGGGAGGACCTGGCCTAGCAGGTCGGGCTGGACTGTTCCCATTGGGCACAGGGTCAAGACTGATTTGCATATGGCTGGGTCCAAACTGGAATGGCATGGTGAGCAAAAAAACGATGGATTTAGGCCCAGATCTCTGTACTGGGGTGAATGTATGACATTGTTCTGCATTCTGTCCATCAATAGTTCTTTTTGCATTTGTCACCCCGAGTGGAACGGGTATGCTCAGACGTGAGTCCCGTGCTCTCCATGCCACTGGAATCAAGCTATCCTGGCTGAAGAGGGGTGAAACCCTGAAACCGGTCCTAGGATGCTTGTTTTCAGTCCAGGGAGGACCTGGCCTAGCAGTTCGGGCTGGACTGTTCCCATTGGGCACAGGGTCAAGACTGATTTGCATATGGCTGGGTCCAAACTGGAATGGCATGGTGAGCAAAAAAACGATGGATTTAGGCCCAGATCTCTGTACTGGGGTGAATGTATGACATTGTTCTGCATTCTGTCCATCAATAGTTCTTTTTGCATTTGTCACCCCGAGTGGGACGGGTATGCTCAGACGTGAGTCCCGTGCTCTCCATGCCACTGGAATCAAGCTATCCTGGCTGAAGAGGGGTGAAACCCTGAAACCGGTCCTAGGATGCTTGTTTTCAGTCCAGGGAGGACCTGGCCTAGCAGTTCGGGCTGGACTGTTCCCATTGGGCACAGGGTCAAGACTGATTTGCATATGGCTGGGTCCAAACTGGAATGGCATGGTGAGCAAAAAAACGATGGATTTAGGCCCAGATCTCTGTACTGGGGTGAATGTATGACATTGTTCTGCATTCTGTCCATCAATAGTTCTTTTTGCATTTGTCACCCCGAGTGGGACGGGTATGCTCAGACGTGAGTCCCGTGCTCTCCATGCCACTGGAATCAAGCTATCCTGGCTGAAGAGGGGTGAAACCCTGAAACCGGTCCTAGGATGCTTGTTTTCAGTCCAGGGAGGACCTGGCCTAGCAGTTCGGGCTGGACTGTTCCCATTGGGCACAGGGTCAAGACTGATTTGCATATGGCTGGGTCCAAACTGGAATGGCGAGCAAAAAAACGATGGATTTAGGCCCAGATCTCTGTACTGGGGTGAATGTATGACATTGTTCTGCATTCTGTCCATCAATAGTTCTTTTTGCATTTGTCACCCCGAGTGGGACGGGTATGCTCAGACGTGAGTCCCGTGCTCTCCATGCCACTGGAATCAAGCTATCCTGGCTGAAGAGGGGTGAAACCCTGAAACCGGTCCTAGGATGCTTGTTTTCAGTCCAGGGAGGACCTGGCCTAGCAGTTCGGGCTGGACTGTTCCCATTGGGCACAGGGTCAAGACTGATTTGCATATGGCTGGGTCCAAACTGGAATGGCATGGTGAGCAAAAAAACGATGGATTTAGGCCCAGATCTCTGTACTGGGGTGAATGTATGACATTGTTCTGCATTCTGTCCATCAATAGTTCTTTTTGCATTTGTCACCCCGAGTGGGACGGGTATGCTCAGACGTGAGTCCCGTGCTCTCCATGCCACTGGAATCAAGCTATCCTGGCTGAAGAGGGGTGAAACCCTGAAACCGGTCCTAGGATGCTTGTTTTCAGTCCAGGGAGGACCTGGCCTAGCAGTTCGGGCTGGACTGTTCCCATTGGGCACAGGGTCAAGACTAATTTGCATATGGCTGGGTCCAAACTGGAATGGCATGGTGAGCAAAAAAACGATGGATTTAGGCCCAGATCTCTGTACTGGGGTGAATGTAGGACATTGTTCTGCATTCTGTCCATCAATAGTTCTTTTTGCATTTGTCACCCCGAGTGGGACGGGTATGCTCAGACGTGAGTCCCGTGCTCTCCATGCCACTGGAATCAAGCTATCCTGGCTGAAGAGGGGTGAAACCCTGAAACCGGTCCTAGGATGCTTGTTTTCAGTCCAGGGAGGACCTGGCCTAGCAGTTCGGGCTGGACTGTTCCCATTGGGCACAGGGTCAAGACTGATTTGCATATGGCTGGGTCCAAACTGGAATGGCATGGTGAGCAAAAAAACGATGGATTTAGGCCCAGATCTCTGTACTGGGGTGAATGTATGACATTGTTCTGCATTCTGTCCATCAATAGTTCTTTTTGCATTTGTCACCCCGAGTGGGACGGGTATGCTCAGACGTGAGTCCCGTGCTCTCCATGCCACTGGAATCAAGCTATCCTGGCTGAAGAGGGGTGAAACCCTGAAACCGGTCCTAGGATGCTTGTTTTCAGTCCAGGGAGGACCTGGCCTAGCAGTTCGGGCTGGACTGTTCCCATTGGGCACAGGGTCAAGACTGATTTGCATATGGCTGGGTCCAAACTGGAATGGCATGGTGAGCAAAAAAACGATGGATTTAGGCCCAGATCTCTGTACTGGGGTGAATGTATGACATTGTTCTGCATTCTGTCCATCAATAGTTCTTTTTGCATTTGTCACCCCGAGTGGGACGGGTATGCTCAGACGTGAGTCCCGTGCTCTCCATGCCACTGGAATCAAGCTATCCTGGCTGAAGAGGGGTGAAACCCTGAAACCGGTCCTAGGATGCTTGTTTTCAGTCCAGGGAGGACCTGGCCTAGCAGTTCGGGCTGGACTGTTCCCATTGGGCACAGGGTCAAGACTGATTTGCATATGGCTGGGTCCAAACTGGAATGGCATGGTGAGCAAAAAAACGATGGATTTAGGCCCAGATCTCTGTACTGGGGTGAATGTATGACATTGTTCTGCATTCTGTCCATCAATAGTTCTTTTTGCATTTGTCACCCCGAGTGGGACGGGTATGCTCAGACGTGAGTCCCGTGCTCTCCATGCCACTGGAATCAAGCTATCCTGGCTGAAGAGGGGTGAAACCCTGAAACCGGTCCTAGGATGCTTGTTTTCAGTCCAGGGAGGACCTGGCCTAGCAGTTCGGGCTGGACTGTTCCCATTGGGCACAGGGTCAAGACTGATTTGCATATGGCTGGGTCCAAACTGGAATGGCATGGTGAGCAAAAAAACGATGGATTTAGGCCCAGATCTCTGTACTGGGGTGAATGTATGACATTGTTCTGCATTCTGTCCATCAATAGTTCTTTTTGCATTTGTCACCCCGAGTGGGACGGGTATGCTCAGACGTGAGTCCCGTGCTCTCCATGCCACTGGAATCAAGCTATCCTGGCTGAAGAGGGGTGAAACCCTGAAACCGGTCCTAGGATGCTTGTTTTCAGTCCAGGGAGGACCTGGCCTAGCAGTTCGGGCTGGACTGTTCCCATTGGGCACAGGGTCAAGACTGATTTGCATATGGCTGGGTCCAAACTGGAATGGCATGGTGAGCAAAAAAACGATGGATTTAGGCCCAGATCTCTGTACTGGGGTGAATGTATGACATTGTTCTGCATTCTGTCCATCAATAGTTCTTTTTGCATTTGTCACCCCGAGTGGGACGGGTATGCTCAGACGTGAGTCCCGTGCTCTCCATGCCACTGGAATCAAGCTATCCTGGCTGAAGAGGGGTGAAACCCTGAAACCGGTCCTAGGATGCTTGTTTTCAGTCCAGGGAGGACCTGGCCTAGCAGTTCGGGCTGGACTGTTCCCATTGGGCACAGGGTCAAGACTGATTTGCATATGGCTGGGTCCAAACTGGAATGGCATGGTGAGCAAAAAAACGATGGATTTAGGCCCAGATCTCTGTACTGGGGTGAATGTATGACATTGTTCTGCATTCTGTCCATCAATAGTTCTTTTTGCATTTGTCACCCCGAGTGGGACGGGTATGCTCAGACGTGAGTCCCGTGCTCTCCATGCCACTGGAATCAAGCTATCCTGGCTGAAGAGGGGTGAAACCCTGAAACCGGTCCTAGGATGCTTGTTTTCAGTCCAGGGAGGACCTGGCCTAGCAGTTCGGGCTGGACTGTTCCCATTGGGCACAGGGTCAAGACTGATTTGCATATGGCTGGGTCCAAACTGGAATGGCATGGTGAGCAAAAAAACGATGGATTTAGGCCCAGATCTCTGTACTGGGGTGAATGTATGACATTGTTCTGCATTCTGTCCATCAATAGTTCTTTTTGCATTTGTCACCCCGAGTGGGACGGGTATGCTCAGACGTGAGTCCCGTGCTCTCCATGCCACTGGAATCAAGCTATCCTGGCTGAAGAGGGGTGAAACCCTGAAACCGGTCCTAGGATGCTTGTTTTCAGTCCAGGGAGGACCTGGCCTAGCAGTTCGGGCTGGACTGTTCCCATTGGGCACAGGGTCAAGACTGATTTGCATATGGCTGGGTCCAAACTGGAATGGCATGGTGAGCAAAAAAACGATGGATTTAGGCCCAGATCTCTGTACTGGGGTGAATGTATGACATTGTTCTGCATTCTGTCCATCAATAGTTCTTTTTGCATTTGTCACCCCGAGTGGGACGGGTATGCTCAGACGTGAGTCCCGTGCTCTCCATGCCACTGGAATCAAGCTATCCTGGCTGAAGAGGGGTGAAACCCTGAAACCGGTCCTAGGATGCTTGTTTTCAGTCCAGGGAGGACCTGGCCTAGCAGTTCGGGCTGGACTGTTCCCATTGGGCACAGGGTCAAGACTGATTTGCATATGGCTGGGTCCAAACTGGAATGGCATGGTGAGCAAAAAAACGATGGATTTAGGCCCAGATCTCTGTACTGGGGTGAATGTATGACATTGTTCTGCATTCTGTCCATCAATAGTTCTTTTTGCATTTGTCACCCCGAGTGGGACGGGTATGCTCAGACGTGAGTCCCGTGCTCTCCATGCCACTGGAATCAAGCTATCCTGGCTGAAGAGGGGTGAAACCCTGAAACCGGTCCTAGGATGCTTGTTTTCAGTCCAGGGAGGACCTGGCCTAGCAGTTCGGGCTGGACTGTTCCCATTGGGCACAGGGTCAAGACTGATTTGCATATGGCTGGGTCCAAACTGGAATGGCATGGTGAGCAAAAAAACGATGGATTTAGGCCCAGATCTCTGTACTGGGGTGAATGTATGACATTGTTCTGCATTCTGTCCATCAATAGTTCTTTTTGCATTTGTCACCCCGAGTGGGACGGGTATGCTCAGACGTGAGTCCCGTGCTCTCCATGCCACTGGAATCAAGCTATCCTGGCTGAAGAGGGGTGAAACCCTGAAACCGGTCCTAGGATGCTTGTTTTCAGTCCAGGGAGGACCTGGCCTAGCAGTTCGGGCTGGACTGTTCCCATTGGGCACAGGGTCAAGACTGATTTGCATATGGCTGGGTCCAAACTGGAATGGCATGGTGAGCAAAAAAACGATGGATTTAGGCCCAGATCTCTATACTGGGGTGAATGTATGACATTGTTCTGCATTCTGTCCATCAATAGTTCTTTTTGCATTTGTCACCCCGAGTGGGACGGGTATGCTCAGACGTGAGTCCCGTGCTCTCCATGCCACTGGAATCAAGCTATCCTGGCTGAAGAGGGGTGAAACCCTGAAACCGGTCCAAGGATGCTTGTTTTCAGTCCAGGGAGGACCTGGCCTAGCAGTTCGGGCTGGACTGTTCCCATTGGGCACAGGGTCAAGACTGATTTGCATATGGCTGGGTCCAAACTGGAATGGCATGGTGAGCAAAAAAACGATGGATTTAGGCCCAGATCTCTGTACTGGGGTGAATGTATGACATTGTTCTGCATTCTGTCCATCAATAGTTCTTTTTGCACATATAGAAAGAGCATAACAGGAGGAGAAATACAAGTATTTTTCCTCGTTGACCACTCTAACGTCTGCTTTTCTGTGGCGTTAGTTTTAGGTGCTGCCCCAGATTTATAGATCCTTGTAAATCTGGGGCAGCGTCAAAACGTCCAGGGCCTTACAGTGGAACGCCCACAGCAACACACGTTGCACGCCCCTTTCATGGAGCTACCTGTGTGAAAGGGTACGATATTAGGAAAAGTGGCTCTAAGCCAGCCACTTTTCTTAATATCGTACCCTTTCACGCTTAGCGCCGCTTTATAAATATGGAGCAGGGCATTGCGCCACCGGAACGTCGGTCAGAGTAACGCTCCTGTGGAACAATTCTCTTGTGAATATGCCCCCTGGTTCGTCCATTCCAAAATCGGCAGATTTGGCCATTACAGCACATCCCACGCTGTTCCTCTTCTACTCTTTACTAGCATTGTATTTTATTTCAACCTGCGCAAACTTTCACATGACAGACTTCGGAGCACTGTACAATGGGCAGCAATCTATAAACACAAGATTACATAAGAAAGCACACAAAAGACGTTCTGTACAGTTAGAGAGAAAAGTAGTATAAAAGATTTTGATCCGCACTCAAATGCAAAACACAAGTCCATCCAATTTAGAACTATTTTGTGGCTAGGGATAAAAGAAATGTAATATAGGACTTTCCCTTTTTACAAAAACGTGCTGCATGAGCACATGATTTTATTGTAAAAATTTGAAGAAATCAAGTTGGTCTTGTGTCAATATGGTCTTTTTATTAATCCTCTGACAGTACTCTATGAGTTTCCCATACTGTCTAATTTCCATACTGACACACATGGTACTTCTACTATTATTGTTATGAAGAACTATGTGCCTGGTGGATTGTATCCATGAACTATTTAAAATGTAAAATTACATCGAATCTATACAATTACAATTGTTAATTTGATTGTCTTTTAAGAAAAAGTTAAAAAAAGAGAGAAATAAGCTTTTATGATAAAAGTTTTTTAACAATAGTTATTATTTATGTTGTAGCCCTGAAGAAGTCCTTAAACAGGACGAAACGCGTTGGCTACTAGGAAGGCTACTGGAAGAAAGAATATGAAAATAAAGAACAATTTAAAAACACACAAATTGGATGGACTTGTGTTTTGCATTTGAGTGCGGATCAAAATCTTTTATATTGCTTTGAGTGAAAGTTTTCTTCCACTTTTTGGGAAGCGAAGGGGTCTTGCTTCTCTGATCCTTGCACCATATATCTACTGATATTCCTGAGACAAAGATAAGTGCTGTACTTATTTCCTAGACCTCTCTTGTAAATCCTTTAGAGAGAAAAGTAGGCCTGGGCTAAAATTCCGTTCCGCTCACGGAAATTGCGATAATTTGACATTTTTGCGTTCCGCGGAGAGCGCAAAAATGTCAAAATTTCCGCAATCCGCATTTTACCGGAAATTTTTTGCTTGCTCACGCTGTAAAATAATACATTCTCACGTGCGCGTGATCGCCTTACCTGAATCCCCGCGTTTGCCGACAAGTTTTCCCGATCCGGTCGCGTTCTCCACGAGATGTTGGATTGTTGGTAGCCATTTGCCCTGTCTTGCGACAGTTCGCGCCCGCAGTAACGTCATTCGTCGCTCGATCACGTCTTTCTTCTCGCGATCATGCACCGCGAGACAAGTGAAAACAAGATGGCCGCACCCGTGAGCAACCGCATGGGTAAGTTGGCGAGCTGCGACCACGCAGAAAATACCGAGAACGGGCGGGAAAAAAACTTCTGCATCTTCGCGATATTTCCGCGTGTTTGTGGAGATTTTTAACATTTTCGCGATAATTTGCGAAAGGGATTTTTGCAAATTCCGCCCACCCCTAGAGAAAAGCAGTAACAGTAAAAGGAGCGTAATAGGTGAGAAAGGTCAGGCAATAACAGATTAAGTTTATACATAAAGTAGCAGATACAGTGATTTTATACTTTAGGGCCCATATTTACTATGCTTTGATGCAAAGCAGCTCAGCATCCCTTGCCTCAAAGGGAGAGAGAACAATGCACAATTTCTACAAAAATGTGGCATATTTTTATTCTCCTCAATCCTGGTGCTCTTTTGACTGCCATGGGGCACCACAGACACCCTTGCACTGCAGTGCCAGGGTGTGTGCATTTTGCACAGAATAGTTTTTGTATTGGGAAGGGAAATAGAGCAACTTTGAGTTCCTGTGGGAAAATATCCAGCGCAACAAATACTGATTCGCCTTAGATAGTAAATCCCAGCATAACACTTTGCATCGGGTTTGTGTTACGTAAGTAACACAAAATCGTCACAAAGAATGAGTAAACCTGTGGGCAGATTTATAAAAGAAGAAAATGAAGTACATGAGAAGCTGGGCTCGAGTCCGGGTACCACACGGGTGGACGGCGTCCCCCCACTTATTTTACCAGGAGCTCGATTACTGGAGCAAATGGAGCCACACATTCACTCTTTGGCCTCTCTGGGGCGAGATCGGAGCTCATTCAGAATGCTGCTCACGCGCTGGCTTCTCTGATGCAATCGCATCGAAGGGGTGAGCGAGGGGAGGCAATGAGTCTGATGGTGCAAGCCACCTTTCGTGACGTCACTTCCTGTCGTGACATCAGCGCCCACCCACTTCTTTTTAGGTCTCGCCTGACCCAGCGCATGAGACTTTTTGAGAGGGCTCCAAAAAGTGCTACCAGGCCAGCCTAGAGCTACAGTGCATGTGCGCGGGCACGCGCGCCTCGCTTGACCGCAATAACTTTCACTTTCGGGGCCGCACGGCCACTTTGATGTTTACCACGATTACTTTCGTTCAATTTTGTACACTTTTTGCTGCAATGTGAAGCATGTTTTAGGTCGGAAAAACTAGTCCGATCAACATCAGTGATATCTTGCTGTCTCTTTTTTAAGGATATCTGCCTTTAACAATTATATGATGTGAAATGGCACTGTGTCCAACCATACATGCATTCTGTAAATGTACTCAACATGGCTGCAGTTGTGAATGTTTCCTAGTCCATGAGCTATGTCAATTTGCATGCGGGTAAAATCATGGGGTGGCATGTGGGTGTACTAGATTCTTGAACCATCTTTGTTGGGTTATGAGTTTATTAGTATTACTATGCATACATCTAAAAAAATGAATTTTTCCCTAAAATCTGAACACAATCGCACCACATTATGAGAAATCTTAGTTTTTTCGAAACGTACTTCTGAACTTGTCCTTTGTCAAGTTTTTTTTTTCTTTTTTGCTACAGAGCATTCTTTTAGAACAGACATTATTTACCCATTTTAAATGAAGGGTCAGTGGGTGCACAACTAAAAAAAAACTGATGTTGAGATCTAGCTCCATTGTAAGCTGTGGTGATGGTCTTCATTGTCGCAAAGATAGGAAGAATACTGCTGACACTGGAGGAGTTCTCCACTTTGCTTGACCCACTCAGCCATGTTCACATGGTAATGTGCTCCATGCTAATATAGTCCACCCTCTTTTAAGCTGGTCTTAGCAAGCCAGTTTTAGGACAAGCAATCAGATTTAGGTTTTTCTGTAGTCTGTTCTGGGGTGGACTAGAGTGTCTCCAAGAAACCTGCTGCAGTCGAGTTAGGGCATGATATCCAGTTGGGTCAATGGTCCAGGGTTCATATTGGTCACTTGTGGGTTGGGGATCAGAGTAAACTCCCTCTTCATGGGTATTTAAGGTATTCCACACAGCCCTTCCATCCAGTAGCGTGAATTCTGCTTGCAATATTTAGTGATGTGCTGAGGGAAAGTGGCATTTCCGGGTAGTTAATGGACACATTTTTATCACCCACTCCTCCCCACCAAAGTCTATCTAGGATACTGTAGCATGGTTCATTGCATGTTCAATATTTTTAGTATTTATTTTGCATTTGTTTGCATTTGTTTTAGAGTTTTGTTATCAGCATTTGTAAAGAATGTGTCTACCATTTCTATGGCCCCACTGAGCTATGAGAGTCTGGGGAGCAGCCCGTTCTGTACGGGATGGAATTTTTCCTCAGCTAAGGTGCCGATCAGGATCCTGGAAAAACCGGGTACAAACTGTCGGTCGGAGCGTTTTCTCCGTCCGACTCGTACCCGGTCGTAAAACTTCACAAACACGCAAGTACGATTCGCACGGAAACACCATTTCCGTACGAGTCGTACAAAACACCAACCGACGAAAATATACATACAAATGTGATCCGGGAAAGCGCTGACGTGATGTCGGGACGCTTTCAGGCAGCGTTTCACGAACCAGGAAGTACGATTCGAACCGACAGCAGTCCGGACGGCAATATTTTTACGGCACCCAAAAAGTGCCGGAAAAGCGAAGTATGCTGTGATGCGAGTGGAATTGGGGGCCCGGTACGCGCCGAACCCCCCCCAGCCCCCGTGAGTACGCGCCGAACCCCCCGTGTATGTACGGTGCGTACCCCCACCCGTGTATGTACACCCGTGTACGTACGAGTCGAACCCCCCCGTGTATGTACGGTGCGTACCCCCTCCCGTGTATGTACACCCGTGTACGTACGAGTCGAACCCCCACCCGTGTATGTACACCCGTGTACGTACGAGTCGAACCCCCCGTGTATGTACGGTGCGTACCCCCACCTGTGTATGTACACCCGTGTACGTACGAGTCGAACCCCCCGTGTATGTACGGTGCGTACCCCCACCCGTGTATGTACACCCGTGTACGTACGAGTCGAACCCCCGTGTATGTACGTTGCGTACCCCCACCCGTGTATGTACACCCGTGTACGTACGAGTCGAACCCCCACCCGTGTATGTACACCCGTGTACGTAAGAGTCGAACCCCCCGTGTATGTACGGTGCGTACCCCCACCCGTGTATGTACACCCGTGTATGTACGAGTCGAACCCCCCGTGTATGTACGGTGCATACCCCCACCCGTGTATGTACACCCGTGTACATACACAGTGGGGTGTACATACACGGGGGGTTCGACTCGTACGTACACGGGTGTACATACACGGGGGTGTACATACACGGGGGTTCGGCGCGTACGTACACGGGTGTACATACACGGGGGGGTGTACATACACGGGGGGGCTCGGCGCGTACATACGGGGGCTGGGAGGGGTGTTCGGCGCGTATGCGGGCACATGTCTCCATGGTTGCTATGGGAGTTCGGTGCGGACGGTGTTTTTTCCATACGGTTGTGACATCGGACGCACGGGATGGATCGTACTTGCGCGGTCGGACTTCACTTTTCACATTTGTACGGTAAATCGTCCGGGGACGTGTCGGACACATTTTCCGACCCGAGGACGTGTGGGGAATGATTCCCAATGCGATTCGTATGGACTTTTTCCCATGCGAATCGTACTTGGCAGTTTGTACGGCACTTGTACGATTCGTACGGTAAAAAGACCGGATAGGAGTCATACGGGGAAATTTTTTCCAGGATCCTGATCGGCACCCAAGTGTTTAGTTAGTGAGGTTTGGTTGCTCAATCAGTTGTTTAATAATGGTTAGTATTGGTTAATTTTAACACACAAAATATGCTTGAAAATCTCCTTAGAGTTATTATGTGTAGGGCAAGCCCTCCAGCATTACGCGAATCAACCGCAAAATCAGCTAAGGAGTGCAATTTTAAAATTTTGGCCGCAAATAAGGCTTTCCAGTAGACCTCAAAAAAATCATAACTTCTTATTGGCTGTACACACACGTTACTAAGTGCCGCCGTACAGCGGTAATAGCTGCTTCTTCCTGCCACATACAGTTTGCCCGAACTGACTCTGGACCAGACAAGCTGATACTAAACCCACTGTATGACTTGTGGCAGACTAAGCTCGACCTATGACACAGAATCCTCATTTACAGCCCTGATGCTTTTGGTTCTGGATGAAGGTGGAGCGTGACCCTATTCTGCCTGCTAGACTCCCTTCCTCAGTAGATGCATAAACAAGCATTGGCATAGCCAATAGGTCTCGCCTTTGGGACCTTATAAGTGTTTCGCCATGCAACAGTTGATGTTGTTGTACCAAGGATATTGTGCTGCATAACTAAATACTTATAAGGTCCCAAAAGCGAGACCTATTGGCTATGCCAATGCTTGTTTTAGGACTTGTCCCTTGATGAGAAGTACTACACAAATACATTTATCATCAGGCATTTCGGAGAGGGGAGATGAGTTACAGGTATGGCTAAAAAGTGTTGAGAGAGAAAAGGGAGAACACATTGGGCCTGATTACGAGCACGCTGTGCATCTTGATTAGGGCATAATTCAATGTTTGCATCACATTTGAAACTGATACTCAATGGGGCAGCTTTACAAATTTTCATGCAGCGCATTGCAGTGGAGCAACCAAAGTTGCACTTCTCGTTTGTGCAAAAGGGAAAGAGCAGAACAGCGCCTTATCTATTAGGATATGGTGCTGTTTCTCTCCCTACCCTGGCACACCTTTGGCTGCCTTGCGCTAATGCCAACAACTTTGCACTGCGTGATGCCAGGAATAGGTTTTGTACTGGAAGGGAAAATATATTGTGCTTAGAAATAGTTTAACCCTTTTCCCATTTGTATGTGTGCTTTACAGTGCATCACACTTGCAAAGTTGTAAAGATTTTGAGAAGAAAAATATTTTCTCAAACTTAACGTCTACCTTAATGAGGCTTACTTTTTTATTCAAAGTCCTATATTTTTTGTTCATAGGGCTTTGTGTCAAAACCCATGGGTATTTGCATGAGAATTCCCACATACCACCCATGGAACACCCATTTGACATAAAGAGGCGGAAAGTAGGACTAATTTGTGTTTCTTTAGAGCTGCTTTCCAAAGAATATGAATATTTGCACTAGAAAGTAAATCCCTAAACAACACTTTGCACCAATTGACGCCACTTTTCTGACACAAACCCGGTGCAGAGTATAGGAATTTTGCCACAAAGTTTTACTGATATGGCGTAATCACAAGGTTTTCCCCCAACACAATGGTCGACAGGTAAGGGGTGGCCAGGTTTGCATGCGGGCAAACTAAAACATTTTCATTTTTCACAGTTCATAATGGGAGAAAACACAGGGTGTTACTGTGCTAATCCTCTATTCCCTCATGCAGAGCTCGGATTGATGGGTTAATACTGCTGTTGATAAATATCACACTCTGTCATATAAGTATTTACCAGGTGTGCTATTACCTCATCAAAAGGCCATGGGACGCGTAATGGAACCTGTCTGTTGTCTTCGACCAGTGAACTATACCCCGTCCCATAAGTGCCCATGTGGTAGGCTATTGGCTGTCCTTCATGAGGTCTTTTAAACCCTGGCGGCAGTATGATACTGGTGCAAATGTTATCTGCCACAGATAGATGCAGGGCACACATTTCTCTTACTTAGATTTTGCACTCCTTCCTATCAACAGATTTTACCTGGGTATAAACTAAAAAGGAAAATGGGAAAATACCGAGCTAACCCTTGTACAGTGGCCCAATTGTTTAGGTAAAACTGTAGATCGAGCCAAAAACTCAGATGAAGCTCGGCTTACATGTAATTTGCACCAGGGGGTTTGTTACACTCGATTTTTCAGCATGATCTAAATGAGTAGCTAAAAGCAACGTTTCATCTTTTATTTATGCTATTTATGGAAACATAAATGTCCTACAACTGATTGTAACAACACAGTATAGGCATGCTCTATATTTTTTTAAACAGGGCCAATGCCCAATCATCTCTTGATGAAACTAATAGTTCAAATTTTGCTAAGCCATATTTTGTAAAAACATTGAGGCTTGAGTAGGACATGGAAAACCTTTTAAAAATATTTTAATATCAAACCGTTGGTTTATGAATTAAAGCAATTCATGATATTGTTACACTCCACCACTGAAAATGTTTCACAGATTTATATAAAATTATTGAGTTCAATCAAATTTGAACTCTGCCCAAATATACTTTAGTTCAAGGTAACAAACAGATGGACATTTATGAGGACACAGGTGTCTAAATTCACATAACCCTTTCCCAAATCTGAGCGAGAAAGCAAGAGGTTGTTAGACCTGTCAGTCTTAGGATGGTCTTCCCCCAAACATTTTGTCTTCACTCCTCCTGTTTCTCTGAATTAGTTGTTGTTGGTCACAATACTCTGTGCACCACTGCTAAAGTGCTTGTGCTCTCCTTTAAACATTGTGAAATTGGATTTATTATTTATACATCCCTAGTAAAGTGGTGCTACCGGTACCCAGGCCCTGTAATTACATTTTACTTGTGGGCCTGCAGCACTGATTGTGCCTCCCACTCAAGTAACCTTTTAAAACATGTCCCAGGCATGCCATTGCAGCCTGTGTGTGCAATTTTAAACTGCCATTTCGATCTGGCAAAACAATTTATTTACCAGGCCTAAACCTTCCTCTGAATACACATAAGTCACACTTAGGGTAGCCCCTAAACAGCTTTTTGGGCAGAGTGCACTGTATTTAAAATGTTGGACATGTGCTTTAAGTTTTACATAACCTAGTAGTGAAAAACCCCTAAATTAATTTGTTTACTACTGCAAGGCCTACCTTTCGCATAGGATAACATTGGCCTACCTTACTACATTTAATAAGTGGTGGCTTTTGTGTGGGAGCAGATAGGATTTTCATGTGTGGTGTCTGAGGAATTCACAATTCTGAAAATGCCACTTTTAGAAAGTTGTCATTTTCTTGTCCTAACCATTTGGTGCCTGCAGCCAGTTGTTGGATCACATGGCAAGGTGTGGTAGACAGCTGTCCTTTGCGCATTTCTCCAAGACACTATTACACAAGGGGGACAAGAAGTTGGCAGGATGGGCCAACTCTGGCAGGATGAGGCGGGAACTGTCGCCTGCTACACTTGCACTTCAATGGGGTTGCCTCAGCATACACGCAAAGGACTTAACACTAGCCTATTGTGCTGCAAGACAGAATGGGACCAGTTCAGGGAGGCAGGGAATCACAGACACCTCTGTAGGGGTAAAACTTCAGGAGCTTCTCCCACTTCAAAGTAGGCATCATGTAAAAAAAGTTACCCTCTGACCCATTCTTCAGTACACATCTGGAGCTGTAGATACTACAGAAGAAAGACACCCTGCTGCCCTCCTGCTTGAGGCTTGCTCTGCTTGCTGAGAAGCTGATCCCTTCATCCTAGGCAGAGTGTCTCCAAGGGTCAGCTGACTTACATCCTGTTCTGAGTTACAGGGGCATAACAAGTTCCAGAGGCAACCCTGCATCTGCTCAGCTGACCTGATCTGCAACTGGCCCTACAATAGGAACTGACTGATCTCTGCTTGACTCTGCAAGAGTCAGTCCCTTATCCCTAAAAGGTGCCTGTCAAGGTCCTGGACTCTTTGGCTGGCATTAGAGGGCACTCCTCTAGCTGAAAAAGGAGAAATCCTGAAGTATTGGCCTTTTTGTAACCGCAAACGGGCCCGTTCAGACCAAGCTCTTGCCACCTGTGCAGACCTCCAATGCAGAGCTCGAGTGAACCCAACCCTTCGAGCTATGCATGCTAGCGATGACTGGCAATCCGGAATCTGCACTTTGCACTACAGCATCAACAGCCCATAGTGACCGCCAACACGAATATCCAGCAATGATCGTCCAAAACACCCATCAAAATATTGGACTATAGCCACAACCATCAACAACACCCAGCATGCTCTTTGCACTATATGCTTCTCATGACCTCCTCCACCGCAAACAGAACTCTTCGCAATGAACTTTATAAGGTAACCTTTTCAGCTGGACTAACCTGGTCCCTTTATCTTGCCTGTGCTCCATCG
Organism: Triturus cristatus; assembly: GCF_964204655.1. Lineage (NCBI taxonomy): Eukaryota > Metazoa > Chordata > Amphibia > Caudata > Salamandridae > Triturus > Triturus cristatus. The sequence goes on from NC_140589.1 coordinate 1,690,325,158, forward strand.
GGATTGACCTGAACTTGCAACTTTCACCTGGTCTCACACGACCAGATAACTGCAAGTGGCGCTTTGTGCTTTTAGCTGCTATATTTACCATAAATCTTTGAAATTGCATATCTCCGGTTCTACTGATTGGGAGTTTTTCATTTTAGTGTCAAATAATTTATTAATGTTTACTCTTTGTTTCATAAATTGGTGTGGGATCTTTCTTGTGTTGTGGTATCACTTTATTACTCTTTGACTGCTGAATAAACGTTTTCTCATTGCCTCTAAGTTAAGCCTGAATGCTTTTGTGCCAAGCTACCAGAGGGTTAAGCACATGTTGATTTAGTGAATTTTATGGTTCACCCTGACAAGCATTGTGGCTGTTGCTTTAGAAGGGTTCACACCCCCTTCAATCAACAGCACAATTTCTCACATTTGTATTCAGTGGTGGGATTTAGTGCTTGTGTTTGTGCAGTGCCATTCAGTGATTTTTTGTAACACTAAGATTCCAACTAAATAGTTCGAAATCATATTCAATCTGTTTTAAGTTTCCCTTAATTGGCTCTTTTTGCTCTTTCAAAATTCACTTCAAATCAACCTGACTGTTTGTGCTGTGGCCCTACCTGCAAGCATAGAGTTTGAGCTTAGCAATCTGGAGAGCTACATTGTGGCAGAGCTCAAAGGATTCTGCAAGGAGCGGGGCCTGCCAGCATCCAAGGGCTCCAAGAAGAAGGACCTCCAGAAGGTCCTCAGGGCCAGATGGGAGGCCTGCCAGTTGCAAGATACAGAGGAGGAGGATGAAGAGAGGGATGTTGAGGAGGAGCAGGAAAAGATGGAGGGATATGATGCAACCTCCTGATCATGGCTCCAAAGCACAGAGGAGGATCCACAGGAGTGAGGTCCTCTGCCAGATCCAGGGCCAGCAGTAGGGTCACATCCCACCAACTGTACCCAGAGGATCTGGCAGACAGGAAAGCAGAGAAAGTTTAAGATGCAGATGGCCAAACGTAGGATGGAGGAAGCAGTGGTACAGAGGGCTGTAAAGATGAGAAAGGCTGATGCAGAGAAAGCATTGGCAAAAGAGAAGGCTGAGGCTGAGAGGGCTTTCACCGAAAATAAACTATTACTAGCTCATGAAGCAAGCTTCAGAGTCCAGTAACAATTGTGGCAGCGTACCCTTATGGTCCACTGGAGTCGCAATCGTCTGCATACCACAAGACCCACCTGCATGCCCGGCAATGTGGTGGGGTATGATATTGATAAATGGGTTTCAGCATATGAGGTAGCATTCAGAATGCACAGGGTCCCAGAAGAGGACAAGAGAGCAAGCTTGTAGAAAGACATGGCTATGGTGAGGAGGGACACTCTTCTAAGACTAGAGGTGAAGGAACAGATGCAGTATGCTCCCATGAAGATCATTTTTCTTGCTAAGTTTAAGGACAGCCACAAACTCCCTAACCAGTCTTGGATGGACTGCTTAGATTATACCAGCAAGGCACTGAGTGGTTGGGTGAGGGGCAGCAAGGTCATTGATTATATCGGGCTGTACAATCTGATTCTGAGGGAGAACATATTCAATACTTGTTTTACAGAGCTGCGCCAACACCTAGATGATAGCAGGCTCACTGACCTCAGCGAGCTTGCTACGGAGGCGGACCTTGAGGCCAGCACCAGAGTGTCCAGAAAGGCATCTGGGGGATTCCCAAAAGGGTGGTCAGGGTCCCCAACAGCAGAAAGAAGGGGGAGGAAAACATAAAAATAAGGAGTTCTCCATAGGCACCCAAAATAATTCCCAAGAGAATAGTAACAAGCCCCAACCTGATCGGAATAAGACGGGGTTCTTTGACAAGCAGACAGGGAGGTTCACATCCCAGTGTACTGACTGGTATAAGTATATACACTCCAAGGGAGACACCAAATGCCTCAAAAGGGCACACCCCCAACTGGTGGGCAGACACCCGGGTTGGCCAGTATTGCACTTGGGAAGAGGTAGACCCAGTTAGCATGGGATGGAGAACAGAGGTTACCTTAGTGTACCTGGGGGATACAGAGCTGGTGCCTAAAGCTCACATGCCTTCAAATACTTCCAAGTACAGGCAGTGGGTCACCATCAATTGGCAAAGGGTAGAGGCTGTGAGGGACATGATAGCCTGTATGACTGCTGTAAGGTGTAAGATCAAGTCATACCCAATAAATTCCACCAGATCATAGTTGCAGACAACCATGTGAGTTACTACCCAGTGGCTCTAGTTCCCTTTGAGTGGGTAGATCTCAGGTTCTCTGAAGGTAGCTATGAGCCCTGCCATGTCTGTAGATTGTCTTTTCGGCCATGACCCATAGCACGCTGTCTGGAAGGAAATGGAGGTCAGTGCACATCTGCTGATGTTAGGGTCGCCTGAGTGGGTGTGCATGGCCACACAGTCCATGGCTGCCCGGGAGGGAAGTCAAGGAGGCTTGGAGCCTAGAACAATGGCCCAGGTCACTGCTGAGAAGAGGAAGGTCACAGGCGTGTGAAACAGGTTGTAGGGGTGCCTGGGGAGCTGGCCCATGAACCTACTGGGGAGGACATTATCTCTTTGGGAGACCTGCATGAGATTGCCGGATGGGAGGAATTCTACAAGGTGCAGAAAGAATGCCCAACTCTAGAAAGCTTAAGGCAGCAAGCTGATGCCCAGCCAGCTGGTTACAGCTCTAGAGATCACCTAATCTATTGGGAGAATGACCTCCTATATAACGAGCCTAAGGCTCCTGCACCTGGGGAAACCCATTTGTTGGTGGTCCCCAGTGCTACAGGGCCTTCCTACTGGGACTGGCTCATGATATACCCCTAGCAGGACATCTGGAGGTAGACAAGACCTTTATCAGGCTTATCACCCATTTCTATTGGCCCCGATGAAGAAAGCCTCAGATACATTCTGAGAATAATGTCCCACCTGCCAAGCCAGTGGGAAAGCAGGGAGGAAGCTAAAGACTCCCCTGGTTCCCCTTCCTGTCATTGGCCTCCCTTCTGAAAGGGTGGGAATAAACACTATTGGGCAACAAGTGTATCCTGGGCTTGGTGGACCATGTCGCTTGATACTCAGAGGCCATCCCTCTGAGGTCTGTATCTGCACTACAGTGGCTAGGGCCCTGATGGGGATTTTCACCTGAGGGGGTTCCCAAAGAGGTGGTTTCTGGCAGAGGCACCAAATTCATGTTGGCATACATGAAGTCTATGTGGTAGGAGTGTTGGGTAGCCTACAAGTTCTCCACAACCTATCACATGCAAACAAATGGGCTAATTGAGAGATTCAACAAAGACCTCAGAGGCATGAATATTGGCCTGTCTGAGCCCACGAGATGGAAGTAGGACATCTTCTTACCATGCCTACCCTTTGCCTACAGGGCGGTACCACAGAAGGGACTTGGGTTTAACCCATTTGAACTCCTCTATCACCACGCTGTTAGGGAACCTCTCGGTCTGGTGAAGGGGGGGTGGGAGCAAGATCCCAGGAAGCCTCACCAGGATGTAGTCAGCTACATGCTGGCTCTCCAAAAACTGATGCAACGCTTCTGGAAGAAGGATAAAGAGAATCTTGATGCCAGCCAAGAGGTTATAAAACTCTAGTATGACCAGAAGGCCATACTGGTCTAGGTTCAACCTGGCCAAAAAGTGAGGATTTTGGAGCCCGTGGAACCCAGGGCCTTTGAAGAAGAGAAGTCACCTACCTGGTTGACCTTAAGACCTCTAGAAATCCATTATGGGTACTCCATGTCAGCTGCCTTAAAACCCACTATGAGAGGTCCAAGGTCACGGTGCTCCTGATGACAGATGATGGGGTGGAAGAGGAGAGTGAGCCTCTCCCTGACCTCCTATCTGTCAAGAAACAAAATGGGTCAGTAGAGGGTGTCATCTTCTCCCCTACTCTGACTCCAGAATAGCAGAGGGACTGTTGCCAGTTGTTGGGACAGTTTGCCTATCTGTTCTCTCTCACCCCTAGGCTTACACATCTGTGTCACCATGACATTGATACTAGAAAAAGTATGCAGGCGAAAAAAAATGTAGAGATTGTCAGACAAGGTGAGGGCTTGAACTAAGGAGGAAGTCTCACAAACGCTTGTATTGGAGATGATTGAGCATTCCAGTAGTCCCTAGTCCAGTCCTGTGGTGCTGGTACAGGTAGCCATGTCATGTGTGGTGTCTGGGGAATTGTAATTTATTGGGAAAGTCAGATTTTAAGTCACAATTCTGAAAATACCACTTTTAGAAAGTTTGCATTTTCTTGTCCTAACCATTTGGTGCCTGGATCCTGTTCCTGGGTCATATACCAAGGTGTAGTTGGCATTTGTGTATTCCTCCCATACACTTTCATAAAAGGAGTACTAGATTTTGGCAGGAGGGACCATCTCTGGCAGGATGAGGGGAGGACCTGTCACCAAACACACTTTCACTTCAATGGGGCTGCCTCAGCACACACACAAAGGACTTCATACAAACTTGGACCAGGGCAGGGAGGCAGGATATTCCAGAATCCCCTGTAGGGGAAGAACTCCAAAAGCTTCTCCCACTTCAAAGTGGAAAACAGGTATAACAATGAGACCTTCAGACCCACTCTTCAGTCACTCATGGACCTGTGGATACTACAGAAGAAGGACACCCTGGTAACCTGCTGCTGGAGGCCTGCCCTGCTTGCGTATTAGGAAGACTGGATCTGCTTCCTTCGGATGTATGATGATACAACGCGTACCATCACAACGCGGTATGTTACATCGCGGTCTTGACAACGCAACTCATTATATCGACTTGCGTTGGAGGGCGCTGGATTTAGGAATAGTGTGAATTACTATTCCAACTCCAGTCTACGTACAGTAGGGAAGGTGTTGGAATAGTAATTCACACTATTCCTTAGTCTAGAGCGCCCTCCAGTGCAAGTCGGTGTAACAACTTGCGTTGTCAAAACCACGATGTAACCATCCCGCGTTGTAATGGTTGCGTGGTAAAGGATGTTTCCCTCTTCCTTCATCCCAGGCTGAGTGACTCCAAGGATTAGCTGACTGACCTCATGCTCTGAACTACAGAGGCATAACAAGCTCCAGAGGCCTCCCTCCATCTTCCCTGACTTGCTGTCTGGACCTGCAACTAGAACTGCCCGAGTCCTACTATATCTGCATGCGTGAGTTCCTGATCCCCAAGATGTGCCTCCCAGGTCCTGGACCCTTGGCTGGCAATAGAGCTTGAGGGCTCTCCTCTGACTCCAAATATAGATATCCTGACATTTTAGGCTCTTCACGACTGTGAATGGGCCCATTTGGTCTATAGTGTTGCCGCCCGCGCAAACCACCAACATGAAATTCTAGTGACCCGACGCTTCGTGCTGCAGCGATCACCAGCGACGAGCGGCAATGCGAGATCTAAACTTCGCGCTACAGCATCGGCAGCCCATAGTGACCGCCAACACGACCCTCCAGCAAAAACAGGCTGTGACGCCTGACTGGACCTTCACCCTAAAGCGACGACCATCTGCAACGCCCAGCCTGCTCTTTGCTCTACAGCGATGACCACCTGCGATGCTCTTTCTGTTTCTCGTGGCCTCCCTCATCATATGAAACTCTTTGAGCTGGACTTCAGAAGGTAACTTTTTTGACAGGACCAACCTGATCCTGTATTTTGCCTATGTTCCATCACCGTCAGCCTAAACTTGTGACTTTCACCCAGTCTCGCACAACCAGATAACTGCAAATGGCTCTTTGTGCTTTTTGGTGATATATTTATCTTATCTTTGAAATCGCATCGCTCAAGTTTTACTGATTGGGTTTTCATCGTTTTCATGCCAAATAATGTATTACATTTTACTCTATTTTTCTAAACTGCTGTGGGATTTTTCTTGTGTTGTGGTTTCACTTATTTATTGTGTGACTGCTGCATACATACTTTACACATTGCCTCTAAGTTAAGCTTGACTGCTTTGTGCCAAGCTACTAAACGGTTAAACAGAGTTTAATGTAGTGACTTTTGTCATTCACCCATATAAGGATTGTGGCTGTTGCTTGAGAAGGTCTCATGGGAAACATCCGCTACAATGCAGTCATTACAATGACCTACCTTAACAACGCAACTGTTACAACGCAACTGCCTTTACATCACGGGGCTTTACAATGCATGCCATTACAACGCATACCATTACAATGCATGCCATTACAATGCATGCCAATACAACGCATTATAGGGTAAGTAATGGAGTTTCTTTTAGTATTAGGGTGGGTATGGGTTTTGCGGTACATGTGAATAGTAATTTTTACCCCTATTTATCCAACACTTTCCCTACTGTTGCACTCACTGGAGTGCGAATAGTAGTTTTTACCTCTACACTATCCAACACTTAGTAATTTTTACCCCTACACTATCCAACACTTATCCTACTGTTGCCCTCACTGGAGTGGGAATAGTAATTTTTACTCCTACACTATCCAACACTTACCCTACTATTGCCCAAAAGTATTTTGCGTTGTAATGGTACACATTGAAATGGTATGCGTTGTAATGGAATGCGTTGAAATGGTAGTTAAAAAAATGAGTTGTAATACCATGCATTGTAAAATCATGTGATGTAACGGTAGTTGTGATGTAAAGACTGCGTTGTAAAAGCATGCATTGTAATTGCATGCGTTGTAATGTCATATATTCAGGCTCACACCTCCTCACAGAGGTGCATTTAACACATGTACAAATTCATAAGGAATACTTTTTATTTATTTTGTCTTTTATTTGAAAGGTTTTATTTAGCGCTGGCTAGACCCGTGGGTATCAGAGCGCTTTACAGGAGCAGAAGCAGTACAAGAAAATATAAACATTTGTTAGGGTAAAGTATAAACAGTCAAATACGACACCCTAACTTCATATTAGATATATAAAGAGACGGGCACAGCAAAATACAGGGTAAAGCATAAACAGTCAAATACAACACCACAGCTTAATATTAGATATAAAAAGGATGGCCACAGCAATATACATGAGAGGAGGGCATAAGGGTAAAACAAAAACAGTCAGTTACCACACCACAAATGGTTTAGAAATAAAAAGTGGTGGACAGGGCAATTAACATGGGAGGAGGAAAGAAGGAAGAGCAATTTTACAAAGGTAATAAAGGCACGCAGGTCAGTGGGATTAAACATGAAATGAACGGCAAGATAAAATAAGTGGGGGAGAGTACTAGTGAGGAGAATTGGGGCGAGCGAAGGAGAAGAGATAAGGGTAGTGATGTGGGGAGAATGGTGGCGAAATGGGGAAGGGGTAGAATGGGGATAGGTAACCGTGAAGAGGGCAGGTGAATAAAGTGGGGGACCAGGAGAGAGAAGAGATAAAGCAAAAGGATCATTTATACAGGGGGAGTGGGGTCAAAGGAGAGATTATGGACCAAAGTATTTGTTGAAGATGTGGAATTTAAGGTCTTTTTTAAAGTTGAAGTAGGAGGGGTTGCAGAGCATGTCTTTAGAGAGTGAGTTTCAGAAGTTCGGGGCATTCCCGGGAAGGAGCGAGATTGGGTAGATTTCTTTTTAAACAGAGGGGGTATAAGGAGGAGAGTGTTGGTGCTTCTTGTCGGTAGGGAGCACCCTGCTTTGTTGAGTTTATTAGTAAGGTAGAGCGGGGTTTGTTGGTGAAAAGCTTTGTGTGTAATGCATGCGGTCATATAGAGGCATCTGCCTTCAATGGGTAGCCAGTTGAGGGCTTTGAGGGACAACGAGATGTGATCAAATCGTTAACAGTCAGTGATGAGTCTGGCTGCCAAGTGGAGCACGAATATAAGGGGAGCTAGGTGAACTTTAGGGGTTCCGGTGAGGATGGCGAGAACTTGAGAGTGGACAACCCATTTGAAGTCATCTAAAGAAATGAAGGGTTTCATTTTCTTAAGGTGTCGGAGAGTGAAAAGAGCTCCTTTAACAGAATTTTTTTATATGGTCATTAAGGGTACGTTTTTTGTCAAGGGTGAAACCAAGTGATTTGGCCGAGGTGGATAAGGAGAGCGAGCAATTAAGGGCATTGAGGTCAGAGATCCAGCTTTGGATGGGGAGTCGGTTAGAGAAGAGAATAATTTCTGGGGTTTTTTGGGTTCAGTTTGAGATGGTTAAAGAAGAAGCAGTCTTGGATCTTACTCAGTGTGTTGTTGAGATGAAGTATGTCAGAGTAGGATCTTATCTTATAGTAGAGTTGGGTATTGTCGGCATAGAGGTGATCATTGGTTCTAGCTTGTTTCATAATGAGAGTTATGGGTTCCATGAAGAGGTTAAAGAGGGAGGGGGAGAGAATAGAGCCCTGGGGGACGCCCAGGGAGACAGGTGTAGGCTTGGAGAGGCAGTCTTTAATTTTGATTTGTTGTGTTCTGTGTTGAAGGAAGGAAGAGAACCATTTGAGGACCAGACCGTTCAGGCCGAAGCGAGCTTGGAGTGAGTTCAGTAAGCAAGAATGGTTAACCAACAGAAGGAATCACCCCCCCCCCCCCCCATAGCGGTTTCAGTACCACAACCTTTTCTGAAGTAGGATTGAAGGGAGTCAAGTAAATTGAAATTGCCTACGTGTTTGTCTAATTGGAGCAATGCACATTTTTCAAGGGCTTTAGAGAGAAGAGGGAGGTTAGAGATAGGGCGGAGGTTGTTGAGATCGTTGGGGTTGGCAGTGAGGTTTTTCAGAATAGGAGTGATTTGACCGAGTTGAAGTGAGTCAGGGATGCAGCCAATGGCGAGGGAGGAGTTGATGATATAAGTCCAAGAAGGGGTAATGATGTGATTAAGTTAATGAACAAGGTTAGAAGGGAGAAGATCTTTGGTATGCGAGGAAAGGCTTAAGTTTAGAAATTATATTGAACACTTCGAGCTCAGTCATAGGACGGAAATTATGCCAGGAGGCATTGTTTTTCAGAAGTAAGTTGGAAGGGTGGTCATCTGGGGAAATTGTGGTGAGTAGATAAGAGGGAGGATTAAGTGGTTGGGGGGAGTTAGTAAGGGGGGTGTCATTGGTTACGTTAAGGGCATGGGGGGGCTGGTTGTAACCAGAGGAAGATGGAAGGATTGGTCAATTTTGGTGATTTTGTCCGAGAGGAAGTTCGCAATTTCCTCGCATCTCTCAGTTTAGCCCAACAACTCAGGGTGGTGGAAGAAGTTTGTTTTCTAACAATGTTGAACAGTTCTCTGGGCCGATTTTTGGTACACTCAAGTTGAGCTCGGAAAAAGTTTGCCTTTTCCGTGAAAATGTGTTCTTGCAAATTGATCTAGCAGATCTGAGGAGAGCAAGGTGGGAGGAAGAGGGGTGTTGTCTCCATGTTCTTTCTGCCAGTCTAAGTTGTCGTCTTTCAATACTGAGTTCCAGATTGAACCAAGATTTTGACTCAATTTTTCCTCGGTGCTTCGGTTTAAGAGGGGCAATTGGTCCAGGACGTCGCTAATGGTCTTATTGAAGTGATCAGTGAGTTCATTAACATTTGGAAGAGAGCGGGGGGATGCAGTTGTGCTTGGAGTTTTGATTCAAGTACACCGGGGGGGGGGATTTGTTTGAGGTTTCTGGTCCACTTCAAGTGTTTGGTATTTATGGATGGGGTAATGGGGCATTGGAAGCAATCTGAAACAGGATGAGGTGATGGTCAGACCAGTCTGTGGGGATGATGTTGGAAAGGGAGGTCAAGTCAGTGTTGGATATGATAGCATCGAGTGTGGCCCCTTTGATGTAGGTTGGTTTGTGACAAAGTTGCTTCAGATCATTAATCTCTAGAAGGTTGGAGAGGCGCATGACAGTGGGATCCTAGTGATTATTTCAGTGGATGTTGAAATCTCCTAGGAAGAGATTTTTCGCGACAGAATGGAAGGAGTGTGAGAGAAGGTCAGAAAATTCATCAGCAAAGAGAAAAGGTTCACCAGGAGGGTGATAGATGTTATGTAGTCTAATCGGAGGAGAGCCCTGAGTGGCGAGCTCGACGCAAAGGTATTCAAAAGTTGAATGATCTGAATTTTTTAGAGTGGTGAATTGAAGTTCATTTTGTAGATTAAAGCTAGACCACCCCCTATTCTGTCAGGTCTGTCTTTCCTAATGATGGTGTAGCCGGGGGGGGGGGGGGGGGTGAATAAGTCAAAGATAGCCTTCGAGTGTTCATTGAGCCAGGTCTCAGTCAGGAAGGCAATGTCAATAGCCTCAGTGAGCATGGTTTGAGATATTTCCGTCACATGTCGGACTGCAGATTGGCAATTAACAAGCATGCAAGAAAGGGGTTTGGGGTTGTAATGTGCACAATACTTGTATGTGCACAAAATGAGATGTGTGAGCCTTAATTGTTTTGGGTACACATATTCTTCTCCCTTGTGCATTTCCACTTTCGGGTGTAAGGGTTTCAGGTTGTAAAGAACAGAACATTAATCTAGAGCAGACCTTGCACAGAAGTAGGCACAATAGAAGGATGAGACAGAAATTCTCCCAGCCAACATTGCAATTCCAGAACTACTCATGAGTTTGAGTACAGATTAAATCTCCCCCCTAAATTAATGGTGATGATGTAAATCTTAGGTGTGCCATTTATGTTCTCTTTAAAGTCAATGCAAGTTAAAAGTGGTCTTAAGATCTGTGACAATACGAGGGAGGAAGCATGCTGACAAAAGTACGGCCCCCTTCGCCATACCAATATGGTTCTTGGAAGGCAATGTGCAATAAAACAGTGAGCACAGCATCTACCCTCACTGTGCAGGCCTCAATGTAACCTCTGTCACAAGGGGAGGGCAGCTGTAGCTCTTTGCCCTAGGGCCCCACGCTTTTGCGGGCCCTACACACCTGTTATCAGCTGTATTTGATTAACAAAAATCAAGCCTGACTGCTTTTTTTAATGCAATTAAAGTGGCTACAACACCAAGTGGCTCCAAGTACTGTATTTTCGTGAATAATTGCCCTTCATTAACAATCTGCATCTCCTTCATGAATTGAGCCTGCTTATTTTAGGCCCCTACTCACCTAGAAAGAAAATAATTGCCTATCAGCAACAGATGTACTTGGCAAGCCTTTCCATGGTATTTGGAAAAAATATTGAGTTGCAAATATTGGGATACAGAAATATCGGAAAAAATATCATGATACAAAAATATTGGTGATGCAGAAATATCGTTGTGAAGATTATAGTTTTCTTCAGGTAAGTAATATTGTTGTCAAGAATATTGTTGTTGTTAATATGGTTTTCAATTATATAGTTGTATAAATATTGTTTTTTAATTATCTCAATGTGTTTTAGGTCATATATTAATGGTATGGTATTATCGTTTGTATAATTGTTAATAATATTGTTAAAAGTAGTTTGTATGTTTAAGAGGTTTATAATTTTTTATTTATTAGCTAATAGTAATTTATAGTGCTGTAGTGGGATGCTTGTTTTGCTGGGGTTGAGGGTGAGAAGGTAATTAAGTAAAAATTAACAATCAATTATTAATTTATTATTAATTATTTAATTGATTATTAATTATGTAAACTGTATAATTATATTTTTAGTTATATATTAGGTGTGGGCTGTGGGTTTGTAAGGGTATAGGGTAGGAAGCTAATCAATCAATCATTAATTAACACTTAATTGTTAATTTAATGTAAATTATTTAAATAATTATTAATTAGGTTTATTGTGTAATTACATTACATATTAGTTATATTTTAGGTGTGAGCTGCTAGGATTGTAGGGATATATGGTGGGAAGTTAATTAAGTAATAATTATCAAGTATTTATGTATCATTAATTATTTAATTGATAAGTAATTATGTACATTATGTAATATTGATTTGTTTCAGTTATATTTTAGTTGCGGGCTGCTAAGTTTGAAGGAGTATAGGATGTGATGTTAATTAAGAAATTACTAATTAACAAATAATTAATTGTTACTTAGTTAATTTATTATCAATTCTGTATATTGTGTTATAATAATTTATTTTAGTTTTATTTCAAGCGTGGGCTGCTAGCTTCATGGGGTTATAGTGTGGAAAGTTATTCAAGTAATAAAAAAATAAAAATGAAAAAAATGATAATTATGTATTAAATTGTTTGATAACCATGTAAATGGTTTACTTGTTTTTTATGTATGTACTTTTTTGTGGTTAATTAATAGTGTTTATATTAAGACTTTTATACCTTTTCTAAATTAAGAAGGTTGTTCAAATATGTAATGTGTTTGAAGTGAATTACTTTCCCAGCTGTTGCACAGACTGGAGTGGGAATAGTGAATTTAAGCCCTCCAAAGTCCAACCCTTTCTCTACCTTTGCACAGACTGGATTGGGAATAGTAAATCATGTCCCTCCAAAGTCCAGTGCTTTCCCTTCTGTTGCACAGATTGGAGTGGAAATAATAAATCTTACCCTTCGGAACTTCAACCTTTTCCCTACTGTTGCACAGACCTGAGTGGGAATAATAAATCTTACCCTTCTGAAGTCCAACGCATTCCCTACTTTTTCACTGAATGGAGTGGGAATAGTAAATCTAACCCATCCGAAGTCCAATTCTTTCTCTACTGTTGCACAGACTGGAGTCAGAATAGTAAAACATAACCCTCTGAAGTCTAATGTTTCGCTACTGTTGCACAAACTGAAGTGGTAATAGTAAATTCAGCACTTTCGAAGTCCAATGCTGTCCCTACCATTGCACAGACTGCAGTGGGAATAATAAATCTTACCCCTCTGGAATCCAACGCTTTCCCTACTGCTGCACAGACAGGAGGTGGAATAGTGAATCATGCCCCTCCTAAGCCCAATACTTTACTGACTTTTGACGTGTTTGGAGTTAGAATAGTGAATGTAACCCCTCTGAAGGCCTAGGCTTTCACTACTGTTGCATAAACTGGAGTGGGAATAGTATATCTATTATTTCCAGAAGTCATTACTCTTCTTGATATTGTTTAAATATAACTATTATTATTATTTGTTTATTTTTTAAATGTTCTATTATGTGTGTGTATATATATATTGACTGAAAAAAACATTTCCCTCCCACAAAACCCTAGAAATCCCCCCGTTATAGTTAGTTCAGCTAACTATAACTCGCGCGCCCCCGCAATGCACTGCTGATGACATCACATATTACATCACTCATGACATGGTCAGTGACATCACTGATGACATCTCAAATTACATCACTGATGACATCACTGATGACGTCATCCAGTGAGTCTGTGTTTATGTAGAGTTTTAATATGTTTTTAAATGCTAATTCCTATCTATAATTTATCTCTAAAGCTATGATGTTTAATGATTTTCATTGAATTTCTAAATTTTTCAATTTCAGTGTGTCAATTCCTTTAATTATGATTTTTTTTCAATGAATTCTTTTAAAAATTAAAAAATATTATTTGTTTTTATTGGGTTTTTTTTAAAAAAATTGTTAATGTTTTAAAATATAGTTTTATATTTTTTAAATATTTTTTAATCTATATTTTCAAAACGTAATTTTTTCCCCATTTTTTTGGGATCCGCGCACCCAACGTGTTAGGAACCGCGCACCCTGCGCGTATTTCGCCGTTTAAAAAAAAAAAAGGGGCCCCAGGGGGTCCTTCTGGAACCCCCTAAGCAACACTAGACGGTCAGAGTATTCCTACCCTGCCCCCTTTACATCTTTCACACACTTATTTACCTTACTGAATCAGCCTCGCTTCTACCGAGGCATAAAATGGCTGCCAACAGTTCCTGGTTTCGAATGTAGACCGACACTTGACTGCCAATTAGCATTCAGCGCGTGATCGGGAGGGTGCGCGCTCGGTTCGGGGAGGGTACGCTTAGGGTGCGCGGATCCTCCGAGGCCATAGATATATCTATCTTTTTTACTTTAATTTTCTCTGGAACTACTGAACGGATTTACACCATTTATGCAAAAGGCACGAGTCTGAACTGAGGACTACCTCTTTGCCAAATTTGGTGTAATTCCGTTCAACAGTTCAAGCTGTAGCTGCGTCAACAGGTCCTATGGGAAATTGCATGGGGAAAATGCGTTTTGGGACCCCCCTTTTTTCTCGGCCCCCGCTTGACGAATCACCACGAAACTTTCAGGATAGGAGCGGACCGGAGCTGGCCAACAGTTTGGACAATTTCACAAAGATTCGTCAACCGGCGCCAGACTTATTGGGAATAGAATGTTGCAGATTTCCTATGGAAAATTGGTCCTAACTATAACTACCTACCGGCGACTGCCAGTAGGTAATATATATATATATATATATACACACATATATATATATATATATATTTATATCCAGATACAAATTGTGGTGTACTGGCGTGCCGCCTGATCGCTAGTGGTGCACAAAATATAGCGCTACCGCTAGCACTGAAAATGTAAGAAAATACATATATATATCTACACATACAAAAATAATATAAATGTAAAAAAAATACACAAATAATAATAATAGATTTACAGGCACATGCATCAAAGAAAAAAACGGTCGCAAACGGGCAGATTCTCAGAATCTGCCCCTTTGTGACCGGTATTTTTGCATTTGGGATGCATCATCCCAAATGCAAAAATCGCAATTTAAGGAATCTCTCAATTGCGATTACTTAAATTGCAATTGCATTTCAGGAATCCCAAATTGAGATTCCTTAAATGCAATGCATTAAAGTAAAATAAAATAGCGATTTCGCTAATAGGGGGAGCAAATTACCATTTTTTTTTAAAACATGTTTTTTTTATTGCAACATTTTCAGCAAAATAACCATCGGGGCAACCGGCACCCCCTACAATCTCCGATCACATCCTTCGGTTTAGCAATGCACACAGCCATTTAGCCCACATCCCGGGGGCCGGGCGGCATATATAGACAGTTAAGCAAAGTAACACAACTATCGCCTCATAGCGGTGCCTGGATCATGCCCCCTGGGAGCCTCTGCTTTTCTGTCCAATCAGATTCATTCGAGCAAATTACCATGAAGTTGAACTTCTTGGTAATTTGCAAAAACTTTGAAAAATGCACTTTTGTGCATTTTTCTAAGTTTCATGTTGCACACACACATGCCCTTAGGGCATGTGTGTGTGCAACATATGTGCACAGATCAATATCAGGGGTGCAATAGGGTGTCATTTTGACACCCTTGCACCCTTGAAATTGCATGAGCTATTTGCGAGTACCTACTGGTACTCGTAAATTGCTCATGTAATCTCCAATTCATTCCTATGGGCCTGGAAGGCCCATAGGAATGAATGGGATGGCATTCCTTAATTGCGACTCGCAATTTGCGACTCGCAATAGAGGAATGTGTAGGAATCGCTATTTGTATAGCGATTCCTACATGCATAGGCTTTTGCAATTCCTTAATTGCGATTCCTTAATAATCGCAATTAAGGAATCGCAAAAGCCTACGTTGATGCATGTGCCAGTATGATATTTAAACAATGTCAAATATATAATAGATTTAAGATTTACTATTTAAAAAATATATATATATTAAAATAAAAGTATTTGTGTATGTTTTTTAACAATATTAGTGTGAAACTAATTTTTTCTCGATATTTTTGTACTTACTTTAATAATTATTGGGAAACTATATTTTAGTGATTTATATTTTAGGCACTATGGGCACGATTACGATGTCAGGCAGTCATCGGCCATTGCGATTCACCCGCCGCATTATGATGTGGCGGGCGGAGTCATTGGGCAGAGGGACCATCCACAGCACTTCCGACGGGCTCAAGGAGCCCGTTGGTGTTTGTCAGAACCCATCCATAAAACCCTAATGATGGTTTGGGATTATGATGACAGTTTCCAATAGCCCTCTCATGTCGGCCTTTACCGAGATGGAAAGGCTGATTTAACCTCTTCAATGCCCATGACGAGCTGGTCTCGTCATGGGCCGCGGTTGCACTGTGCCCATGACGAGACCAGCTCGTCATAAACCCCGCCCGCTAATACAACGGCCGGCACAGGGCGGGGAAAGGGGCGGGCACTGAAGGGGTTAAAGTGTTTTTGGTGGCCCCTAGCAGGGTCCCCTGATCTTCCTCTTTTGGTCTTGTGGGGCATCATAGGTGCCCCCCTAAAAATCCCTGTGAGTTGCCTGCTACACAGTGCAGGGATTTTTTTAAAGCATCCATTTCACAAAGAAGTTTGTACTGCAGGCCTTTTCCACCCACCGCACAAGCTTCCATTGTAGAATGGATGCTTTTGACTGCCCTATGGGCGGTCGCATCCTAATACAAAGGTCGGAACCACGACCTCTGTATTATGATTCAACATCGTAATGAGAGCCTACATTTTTGTATCATGATTTTGTTATTTTCGATATAGTGTCAGTGATCCATTTGAATGTATAATAGCTATTTCTGTGATCGTATGCCGTGGTATGTCAAAGAAAAAACATCTGCATACACACACTTCGAATTGTTTATGCAGGAAAGTGACTGCATTGTCTAAGCCTATCATTCCACCAATATGAACCCAATATCCCACCTCCATGAAGTTTTTATTGTACAAAATATAAATGCTTCCTGTACTGACAGCATCATAACCCAATCTTTTTAGGACACTGAATTGCATCTCCATTAGATAAATAAATAACTTCCTCCCAGCCATACCAGGTCCATACCAGATAGAACAGTATTACTTAATAGAATGTATATAAAGTTAATTGAAATATATCTATCTATCTATCTATCTATCTATCTATCTATCTATCTATCTATCTATCTATCTATCTATCTATCTATCTATCTATCTATCTATCTATCTATCATCCGCCTATTTTATGAGAAAACGTTCATTAAGACAGCTTCTGGTGCTCATCTAAGTCCTCAGCAACACTATAAAATCTTAAATATTTACTTTTAACATTTATTTAAAAAAAAAATTCTGGCAAAAATGTATTAATGTTATGATCCAAAACCTAAACAACATGAACGTGCGGAGTCATGATGAGGTAAAAATGCTTAATTTGTCCCCAGTGCACTTTCATGACCTTGCACATGACCTAACAGAAGACATCACAATTTACACCTTCAGTAGCATCACCGGTGGCATCACATATCAACACCATTCACATCAGCAATAAGTTGTTTTGAGCAATAAATGATTGCCTTAAACAATGTCCCATACCAAGTCCATCTGTTCCTGGAGTCAGCAGGTCATGACCTTCCTAGCAGGCTCTAAGCAAAGGGAGTGGCTTTGTCCCGGGAACCAACAGGGGATGTCTTTGTCTCTGCTGAGCGGGGCCTGGGAATAAGGCTGTATTTTCACTGTCAGAAAACCAATGATGTTTTCTGTGTTTAAGAAAGAAACTATATTTACAGTCAGTGCATATCAGTAGCACTCATTTTATTTGTAAGGCTCCAGTATCATTTCAACTTACCTATATATTCACAATGGATACATATGAAAAGAAAGCAATGCTTCTACTGTCAGCAAACAGACGCTATAGAAGAGAAATCATTGGCAGCTTCAATAATTGGTGAAGCAACTAGTGATGTGATCTATGGGATCACCAGTAATATTATTGATGGAATAATTTCTGATGTCATAAGTGAAGATAGATAACAGTGGTTGCAATTACTAGCAGTAACCTAATAAATATTATTTGTAAAATGTTGATGTCCAAGCAATGGACAGGTATACAAAGATGGCATCATTTTCCTTGTCTAAAGTATACAAAAATGTGAAGGATGGAAAGCGTGAAGGGATTGCCAGTGGTTGAGATTAATTCAAGAATTCTATCCATCATCTTGTTTTTGATGCTCTATATTATCACTGTCACCAAACAGACATGAAATATAAAAAAGATGAGCCTCATTTTGTTCTTTTCCCAATATTTATTTATGGGATGTACTGCAAAATAACAAAGAATAAAAAAATAAATAACAATAACGATTAAAATAATGGCATGGAAACACATGTACATAATTTATGTGGTAAAGGTTTGATATTTGTGATGTTGGGATAACTGACATGTAAGTTACATAGACACAGGTAGTTCTTCCTTAGTATTCAGTCAAAGGAGTTATCTCACACTGGCATAAAACATGGGTAACCTCAGAAAGTAGAAGGATGGGAAGTATTCATTCCTGCTATTGTCTGCAGTGTGAATTAGGAGGGGACAACCATCAGGACTCCACTGTCGTTAACATGCCCCATATTTTACTATACTTCTTAACCCTGTCCCTGAGAGTACCGGTCCTCTTTCCAGAGCATATATGTTCCACACTTTGACCCACAATACCACATCTGAGGGAGCCACTGGTGATTACCATTTGTGAGCTGGTGTCAATCTCACTGATAAGAGATGTTGGATAAATAATTTGCCTGTCAAGGACAACAAAAAACACAACCTTCTTCATCCGGATCGCCCACTGAAATTAATAGTAAATTTGAAGGGATCATAAAATTTGTTATTTCTTTAATCAATTTCAGTATTTCTCTCCAAAAGGCCCGATATCCCCCTGTAGTTCACCACAAATTAAGCATAGTCGCAATCTCATCAACACTGGCCCGAGACTCCATGAATACATTTTAGGTAGGATGAAGTGAGATGCCAGCTTAGAATGATCTTATAGCTAGGCCTGGGCAGTGAACTCCGCTCCGTTTGAGGAGTTTGATGAGTTTTCTGCGCTCCGCAGAGCTCGCAGAGTGCAGAAAATGACGCTTTGCGTAGTGCAGCAGAATTTTTTCCCCGCTCGAGCTCGTGAACGGTAAGTTTGCGAGCATGAGCTGGCACTCGGGTAGAATTTCTACCCGAGCGGCAGGAAGACCAACGCGAACAGCAGTTCTCACTACACTCCGCCACTTGCGGAACTTCGCTGAGTTTTTTTGTAACTCTGCGGAGTTCTGCGTAGCAAATATCCGCGAACTATGCCCAGTGCTTTCTTTGTGGTGGTGGTTGAAGCTCACAACCAATTGACTCCCATATCCTCCATAATTTCACAATCCACCTTTCATTCCCAGACCAACATGTGACCAAAATGTGAGAATTTTGATTACCAAGATCAGATGTAAGTGAAAAAAAGATTTATTGCTTGGTTAAATAAAACCATTGCAAAATGTTCACATAGATTCCCGGATTTTCCAACCCACGTCAGTAACAGAAGCTAAAATGTTAATCTAATCAGGTAAAACGGAGTCATACATAACACTTTAAAGTGTTTACAGTTATATACACACAACCAATTAACAATTACAACAGTCATTATTCACTCGATTTTTTTTCTCCCTCATCTAGATTTATTTCTTTTAATTTTGATTTCAAAATCTTGAAAGATTGCACTACCCCAGAGAGAACAATATTAAAATAAAAGTTGATTGCTTCACAAGTGGTCCTCATACTCAATTTAAAAAATAAAGGGCTGAGTCGTAATCACTTCGTCAGGCATTTGCAAATACACTGAAGATGTAAAATAGTTTAAGATGTATTGCATTTGAACCTGTAATTAATTTTCTCCATTCTAGATTATTGTGATGCCTTTTTATCTCAAGAACTGGGATCTGGAGATACCTTAGCCTTGTAATCTTATGTCTCGTGAAACTGCCAAATTGTTTTTCAGATATCCCTGCTTCACGTCATACGAGGTAATTAGATAAGGTGCAACCTTCCTGTCACTTACCTCTTAATAATATAAAATGCTTGATTTAATTATTTGCTGGTCTGCCTTTGCCGCCTTCAATTGTATCATGGATGGATTATGGGTCCCCAAAACTTATTTATCCCAAGTTGTGAGAGGGTAAGTTGTAAATTTGTGTCCCGAGAGTTGAGTAGCTCTTACTAGAATTTGAACTACATACTTCCAAACTAAGGGTCTGATTTAGAGTTTGGCAGAAGGGTACTTCGTCACAAAGGTACCGGTAATAATGTCTACCTTATTACAAGTGCAAGACCGAAAATAGTCTCAGATAGTGTGACCTTCATTGACCTGATAATTTCTGAATAACTAGAGGAAATATTTGTTTCCTGCACACAAAAAAGGACCCCCATGGTCACATGGCACCTATCTAGCTAAAGCTGTAGGTTACTCTATTCTCCCACTCTGAATAAATATAATTTACATCTCCTAACAATCAAGACCATTTCTACATATCATGAAGAAAGGCATCATAAGATTTAACTTGAAACCCAGAAGCTGACCCTGACAGCAGTGAAAATGATCTCCTCCTAATGAGGCTACTTTTCATTGCCAAGGCTATGTTAAATGTGTAGTCAAACATTTAACTCAATATAGTTAAGAAAATGGGCTACTGATTAATTTCAGTTCTGGACAAATCGCTGAAATGGACATGTTTAACATTTGCGATGAGGCATATTTAATGGTGGATAAAAGAGTATCAATGACAAGTACTGCTGGACTTGTAAGTGTGTTTGATGAGGTTCACCATGCCCTATTCCTTTGCACCTTGTCCTCTTGATTCACTGTCGGGGAAACAGTACAAATGTGGATCAAATCACATCTAATGGAACAATATCAGTTTGTGCAGATTAATGACACCTTATTATATCCTATAAGAGCTAATGTTTGTCATACACAGGGCCCAATATTTGCACATATTCTTATTAACCTGTACCTAGAACCACTGGGAGATTTCAAAAACTCAGTTGGCTTTTCATATCACTAAATCCTGACAATATGCAGATGTATATAATTATTTTAATAGTCAATCCATCAATTACATTACACACTGTATATCTAAAATACAAAACTTGATGTCCTTTACAAAGTTCAAGCTGAATCATAGAAAGACTAAATTTCTCATTATCAGCTATTACCCTAGCAGTAACATTCATAAGGATTGGCAAACAAACCTACTTGAACCTAGCCTGTGCACCAACAGTTCACAACACAAAATCAATGGTTCTATGTAGGGGTGGGCAGTGAACTCCGCTCCTCTGGCGGAGCTTGCGAAGTTTTGCCCACTCTGCGTGGAGTTCTGCAAAAGCTGAGCCTCCCACTGCTGCGTAGCGGAGTTTACCACCGTCGGACCTTCCACTAGTAAACACCAGGTATTACATTTTTGTTCGTGTTTATCAGGCATGACAAAAAAGACACAATATAAAGGGGAGCACATTTTGAAATGTCCACAACACTCTCCACTTGGGCAGCAGCAGCCACTGACCTCTGAAGGGGTCTCTGCACATGCCAGCCTCTCTCTGACATCTGACATCAGCGCCCACGCCCCGAAACCCCTCCACACCCTCCCAGCTCACCAAGATCCAGCCTCTCCTTCTCCACTGTTCAGCAGCACCATGGGGGGCAAGGGGTGAGAAGACTACTAGGGAGAATGGGGTGATGGGTGGCCCTGTGTTTGGGGGGACCCAAGGGACACTGCCAGAGGTCCCGTCTGACAAGATAGAGCCATAGCGCCTTCAACCTCCATCTATGATTTCAGCACCATACGCTTCCCTGACCCCAGAACTGACAGACAAGGGGGCGGTGGCTCCCCCCACATACCCACCCCATGGGCCAGGTCTAGCCCGGATCGGAATCAGCTGCAGTGGAGTCAGACCATCGTCCAGGGCAACTTCGCCATAGTGGCAGGGGAAGATGTCTGAAAGATACAGTGCTCTTTATGTATTTATTTTTTTCAAACGCTTTAATGCTGACCTCACCCGCAATGACATGGTGGAAACAACTCCGAAGAATTCCCCACTCCTTGTTACATGTGAGAAAACTCATATTTTTGCGTGATCACTCCCATTTTTATGCTGATTGGGTTTGTTGTTTTTTTAACACTAAGGGGCCGATTACGATCCGGGTCGGAAAGCACTCCGACCGAGCCGGATCCAGAGTGTTTTCCGACCGAGCAGGAGTCCTGCAGTCCGACCAAGCGAGTACGATGCGGCCATATGCTGCCGGACTCGGTTCGGTCGGACTCCCATAGAAGTCAATGGGAGCCGGTCGTATGATGCGTACATGGGCTTCCATTGACTGAATGGGTACGTCGCAGACAAGTGCGCCCCCCTACAGTGGGTATGCTTCGGTGCCATCCGCACTGTACATGCCTGTGTTGGGGAGACCCATGGGTCTCCCCCTGTGTCCAAGCATTAGGGCTGCGGGTGACAGGGGGTCTGACGCGGACCCCCAAAGGCAACCACCCGGACAATTTGCAAGCCGGACACTCCGGCTCGCACAGGCTGTCCGACATCCATTGCACGCCACGGTTAGCTTACGACCGAGACGTATGGAGCGGTTCGGACCCGGAAATGACTCGGTCGGTGAATTTCATGTAGCTTGCATCGTACTTGCTCACTCGTACAGCTGTATGAGTCGGCCAGAAAACACGCGTATGGCTCGTAGTTTTTCCGGCCGGATTGCGTTCGGTGCCCTTCCAACCCGGATCGGAATCGGCCCCTAAGTAGGTCTTGTAGCCTAGCATTCAAAATTATTACATGCAAAAGTTTTGTTGACATATTCATATGATGACAAGCCTCCAAAAGCTATTTCCCTTTACAGGTCTGTACTGAACATTTGAGATATTAAAATGCAATTTATGCTAACTGTGGTTTGGGATTATCTACAGAAATGATACATCCAGTACTGGCCAACGTGTAGCTGACCCCTGTAAGTGCTTTCCTCTCAATGATGTGTGGAAACTGCTCCTAGAGCAGAAAATAATTTAGGACTTTTGCCAAGAAGACCTGTGTGTGATGTATGTGACTGCTCAGTTCAGGAAGGGCAGTTGGGAAGCTTAGCTTGAGAGGGACCAGGGTGAGACCTGCACATCCACAGTCCAGTGTAAAGAGAATACAATTGGGAGGGGGAGATGGTACCAGAACCAGTTTAGTATAGTTGAGGAGAGGAAAGAAGGGTACCGCCATGTTGGATTTATCTCAGAAAGGAAAACAGTGGGATAGTTTTCAGTAAGGCAAACGGGATTTGCCACACCAGTTTAAAAGGATTGGCCTTGAAAACCTTTCTCTCATTGATTGTCAAGAGTTCAGCAGACACCCCTACGCACATTGTCTAGCAAATCCTACAAATGATGCACATCACCCCTAGCTCTTCAAAACACTTTCTGGACCTGTTGAAGAATAGAAGAAGACTGGATCTGCTGTTTGTGACCTGTGTGGAGAAGGGAACTGGACCCGCTGCCACTTGTTTGCAGAACCGAGAAGTCAGTTGGATGGCCTCTTGTGTGGCTCCATTGACACAACAAACTGCAAGAGGCCTTTTTCCTTAAGTGACCAGCTGACCTGTACAAATGGAACCTGTACTAGACCCTGCTGGTGACCTCTGCTGGAGTGAGTTCTGGTCCCTAAGTGCTTGAAATCCTACATGGCTTAGAAGAGACCAAAAGGAACTGCTCCAGAAAGTCTAAAAAGTTGGGACTTAGACAATTTGTGGACTTATAAGTCGTCCATAGCTTCAGTGGAGCCTCATGGCAAAGTCTCTGATTTTAAGAGGACTTTGTCAGATACAACTTTCAGGTTTGCCCCACTGGAGGATTTTGAGCTTCAAAAGAAAGATTAGGTCTGAAGTTAGTAATCTTGATCTGGTGTGAAAGGTGCAAAAAGTATCTGACCAACGAGAGAACTTTGGATGAATGAAAAGTAACATTTTCCCGCTTGGAGCTTTTCATGCCAAAAACCAACGGCTTCAGTGTGACCTTGTCCAACAGCTATCCATCTTTGAGGGAACTTCACTGAATACAGCCTGCAAACAAGCCCTGCTGAATGATTTTGACTTCCATTTCAGGGACTAAGTCAGAAGGTAAATTATTTTACCTTGACAACCTGCTTGGTGTATCCAACCTTCACTCCATCGCAGTAAGCCTGAAATTGCCCTTAACTCCTAGCCAAGCACGAACAATGACTTCTGATTCACGTTTTACGTTTTTCTAGGCACTTTGTACCCTAAAACTATAATACTATACTATATATATATATATATATATATATATATATATATTCAATGAAAAAACCAAAGGTTTCACACATGTTATAGTTAGCTGGACATTTCACTCGTAAAAAACCAATGAAATTCCCCCGTTATAGTTAGTTCAGCTAACTATAACTCGCGCGCCCGCAATGCACTACTGATGACGTCACATATTACATCACTCATGACATGGTCAGTGACATCACTCATGACATCACTGATGACATCTCAAATGACATCACTGATGACATCATCCAGTGAATGTGTGTTTTTCTGAAAATTAAATATGTTTTATATATGTATATCTCAAGGTCGATGGAAGAATAAATGAGTATATAAGTGTCTAAATTGATGATTTGTTTCTGAAAAATTGATTGTATAACTGACTGATTAAGTGTATCTTTTTGAATACATGGCTTAGTGAGTAATGTTTAAATGTGTAAATACCTGTATCAGTCTCTCACTTTGTATATAAGTGGCTGCATGGGTTGGTGAGTAGCTACATGAGTGTCTATATAGGTTAATAGTTGGTTTTTTGAGTATCAGTATGAGTGTCTGAGTGTCTTCATGGTGCGGTGGGGGGTATTACGTAGTGCATAGATGCATGAATGAGTGACTCACTGTTTGCATGTGTTGAAGACAGCATGTATGCAGGACTGTATGGGTGGATGAGTGTGTGCATGGGTGTGTTAGTGAGTGAATGACTGTCTCAATAGTGTCTTCATAAGTAACTACATATGTTTTAAACTAGTATATGTGAGTATTGGTGTTTATAAGTGAGTATATGTGAGAGTGAGAGATTGGTAGACTTCCTGTATGAATAAGTATGTGTTTCTATAAGTGATTGTTTAAAAGACTAAGTATGTGTAAGTTTCTGTAAAAGTAAGTGTGGTGGTGTGTGTATAACTGTATATGCAAGTAAATGGATGTTTGATTCTTTATTAGCATGAGTGACTATGTGTGAGTAACTCTATGGATGAGTGGCATTGTGTTACAGGATGTTTAGGTGTATGAGTACATATGATGTGTGAGTACATGTATGAGTGACTGTATAGGATTGTTGGTGGATGAGTGGATGTGTATGTGGATCTTAGAATTACTGAATAGGTTGTTGTAACTGTTATTGGTATGTCCATTTTTTTGAAAATTTTAGTCTCTATTTTTGAATGTTTGTATCAAAGGTTATATTAGGGTGAGAGGAGGTCTACCACTCTGTCACAAGGATAATGTCATCAGTGATGTCATTTGAGATGTCATCAGTGATGTCATGAGTGATGTCACTGACCATGTCATGAGTGATGTAATATGTGACGTCATCAGTAGTGCATTGCGGGCGCGCGAGTTATAGTTAGCTGAACTAACTATAACGGGGGAATTTCATTAGTTTTTTACGAGTGAAATGTCCAGCTAACTATAACATGTGTGAAACCTTTGGTTTTTTCATTGAATTTCTAAGATTTTTTAAATGCTAATTCCTAACTATAACGTGTGTGAAACCCATGGTTTTTTCAGTGAATTTCAAAGGTTTTTTAAATGCTAATTCCTAACTATAACGTGTGTGAAACCCATGGTTTTTTCAGTGAATTTGCAAGGTTTTTTAAATGCTAATTTTTTTTTTTTCTTCTTTTTTTTTTACATATTTTTATTTTAATTTTCTGTCCTCTTTTAAAGACTATGGTTAAATTTTTAAAATTCTACAATATGTTTTTATTTTACATTTTTTATAAAATAAACAGGTAAAATTTATTAGCAATACATTTTTTCCTTTTTTTAAATTTTTTTTTAGTGCGCGTACGGTAAGCTTACGGTAAGCGTACGGTTTACGCAATGTCCGTAATTTATCTACGCTGTTTGCGTATAGTTACGCAATTTGCGTAGCCGCGCGTACTCCGCGTGGGGCGCGTACGCGTGTACGCTACACGCGCACGTTACGCGGAAGTGTTGGGGAGTGACTGTTATGCGCATGCGCGCGAGCGCGTGTCTTTTTTACGCGCATGCGTACTTTTGCCGTAAGCGCACCGTAAGCGTACGGTGGGTCATGTGATCATGAAACACAACTTTTGATTGGTTGAAACTACTTTCAGTTCTAGAACTCTCCTACACCACACCCATTCCCCTCATTTCTGCTTGTGATCCCTTAGGAGAAGGAGCTGGGTTGTCTTTGTGATACGATGGCAGAACAGCAGAGCTCTTCTGAGAGTGAGGCTAGCAGCACTACCTTGAGGCAGAGAGCGAGGAAACAAAAGACCTCTTACGTATGGGAGTATTTTACTTTTCCAGAAGGCCAGCAAAAGGTAAATGCACCCTTAGTGACTTGCAAGCTGTGTAAGTGTGTACTTTCAAGAGGTAATCCTGACAGGAAGTATTCCTTTGGGAATCACACCATGATGAGACACCTTAAGGATGTACACAGAAGGACACATGCTCGACTTACTGAAGGTAACCCTTCAGTAAATCAACCAAGCACATCCACAGCAGCTCAGCCTGGACCATCATCTGCAGGGCCGAGTCCTTCTTCTGCAGGTCAGGTGAGCCCTTCATCTGTGGGGGGAGCATCTCCTTTTTCTGGTCCTCTGGAAATTAACCCTCGGTTTGCGAGGGTTGAAGTACGGTGCGCCACTTGTCACGATCTAATTACTTATAGGGAGACCAGTATTTCCCTAGTGAACTGTAAAATAGATCAGCACACTTGTCGTACCGTCTAATATTCCCAATCTTTCTTTCCTCTGTCCCTGCATGAACACAACGGCTCTTTTAAGAGCCAACCTTACCGTTCATCTATTTTTTATATATTTTTTTAAAAACTTTTTTTATTTTTTTTTTACCGTACGCGTACGGTACGCGTAATTTTTTTTTTTTTTTTTTAAAAACACTAAAAATCAATTATCATATTACAAGGTCCTTGAGAGACTACAATTAAAAACTGAAAATGTGATTGTAGAGAAGTGGAAAAAAGGGACCATGACATTATTGACTTACCATACCCACTCAACAAAAGATTTATTCATTTAATTTTTTTTTAATTGCTTTAAAAATGGTTCTAGTTTTCGAAAATTTTCTATCTCAATCTGAAAAAAAAGAAAAAAGTATTAATATTTAATAAAACATTTTATAATACAGTACACATATTTACATATTTTTCAAAAAATATTTTTGCCTTTTTTTTGCTGTTTTCAGAAAATATTGCATTTCACTATAAATTGTGAAAGCAATTGCATTCATCATTTAACAGCAGGCAAAAAAAAATTAACAATCTCAAAGATTGTTTTAAAAAAGCCCACAATCTCTTTTTGCATAAACATAACTTTATAGAAATGCATAATATTCTTAAAAAATATCATCTAATATCAATACTTATTTCTTTAAAATACCGTCTGATATTTTTGTTTCAGAAGTATAATCACAATAATATATCTCAAATAACTCCACAATACATCTGGTTCCATTTCCTTTAGGCCAAATAGTAGTTTTAAAATTCTTTTTTTGTTTAATTTCCAATGGTAATCCAATAAAAATCTAAAGTTTAAATTGTACAGATGTCACCGATTCTCTGTAACATTTTGGTTTCCGAAAGATTAATTAATAATTAAATAAGTCCACAATAGAATTGTTTACTTTTCCGCATGGCCAAATAGTAATTTTAAAAATCTTTTTTGAAAAAATTTCCAATGGCAATCCAATAACATTCCAAAATTTAAATTGTGCAGATGTTACCGATTTTTTCTAAATTTTTGGTTTTCCAAAGTTTCCTTAAAAAATGGAAAAATTCCACATTACAATTGGTTACCTTTCCATTAGGCGAAATGATAATTTGTTAAATCTTTTTATTTGTAAATTCCAAATGGTAATCCAATAAAATGGTAAAATTGTTTTGTCCAGATGTTGCCAAATCTCTCTAAAATTTAGGTTTCAGGAAGATTAGATAGGAATTTGCTAAATCAAAAGGCAAACGTTGCTTAAAAATCAATTGGGAATCATTACACAGTGTCCAGCCTTTTTCACATTTAAGATAAACTGTGTAATGACCAGAAGTTACAGTAGGTCCATCATGGAAAATTATTGCAACTGTTACAAAAGTTTTTCCTGAAATTGATAATTGCTGTCCTGTAAACTTCTTTATTAAAGTATCCAATTTTGAACCATCAGCTCTACATCGTTGCATCATTAAAATTACATACTGTCTGTATTCCTTTAAAATTAATGTTGAAAACATGTCAGATTTACACTCACCGCATTGCATGCTATGATTAGCATCTTTAACTAATTTAGCAAAAGTGACTGTTTTACTCTCTGGCAATGTTAAATAAATAAACCTTTCAGAATCAACATTAGAGCCACATATATTATAACAGTTTTCACAACTATGTTCCCATTTATAAGAGAGACCAAATACATTTTCAATGGGAACCCCTTCTTCTTCCAGTACCTGAAGAAAATAAATCAAGAATTCCTGTGCGTCTTGCTGTACATTTTGAGAAAACTGTGTTCGTCCTGAACATACATCTAAAACTTTTCTAATTTCAGTAGCACTTTCTATTTGAGTTTTATCATTACTCAGCTTTTCAAAAAGGAGACTCAGCACAGAACAGAATCTTTTTCCCTGATTTACTATTATCTGCTCTTGCAAACTTTCCAGATAAAATGCAACATTCAGCACTACATTAGCGTAGCAGTTGACACCAGAGCTATTTTCAAAATAACATCCTACAACCTGTTCTTCATTTTCCTTATTCTTTTTGCTTGCAATTACATCACTCCTCTTTTTTTTCCTCCTCTCTACATCTTCATTACAGATATTCTCATTTCTCCTTTTACGAGAAACTACACGTTTCTCCAACACAGGATACTGACCTAAATGAGGAGCATAGCTTCTTCTTAATCTATTATACTCCTTTACACAATTTGTATCAGCACTAACTTTTGAATCATCAAAGTCTATCATGAATAAACCTGATAATGTTTTCACTCGTGACAAAGCAACATATGCCATACCTTCTTTGAACACAGTTGAACCAATGTTCACAAATGCACAATCTACAGTCAATCCTTGAGACTTGTGAATAGTTACAGCATATGCTAGCGAAAACGGAAACTGCTTCCTACGTACATATAAGTCTTTCACAAGCATGAAACGAACTGAACAACGACAAATGTCTTTAACTTCTTCTATCTGATCAAATTTTATTTTTAAACATTCAATTCCATCTTTTTTCTGATAATTAATAAAACCCACAACTCTTCCCATAGCTCCATTAACTAAACCTTTTTCAACATCCAAATTTCTCCTTAAAAATACTCTACAGTTCATGCAAACATATAGATCTTTTTCTAATCCAGCTGTTTTGGAAATGTTCTTCTCTAGTGAATCCAATTTATTTTTCAGTGTGCCTGTTAATGTGACAGTAATTCTTCCATCCTCAATTTTGTCCACTGCTTCCAATTTCCTGATATCTTCCTTTTCCAATTTCAAAAGCTCCTCATTGAATATTGAGCATTCACGTAGAGTTGGCATTAAGCAGATGACACTTTTGTTTTCTGCAATGTTCTTGTATATCTTCTCTGCAACTATTTCTTCCTTTGGAAATAAATTATGTAGCAGCTGACTCTGTAATGCTTTTTTGCCAGCTTCTGTGAGTAGTCCAATCCTGATATCTTTCAGAATACTTCCATATTCTTCTCGTTTGCTTGCCTCATATTAGTTGTAAGTTCCTTGTACTCAAAGAAGGACCAAATATTTGTATTACCGATGCTTCCCAATGACTTCTTCGTGTCTTCATGTGTCACAGTATTAAACACTGGTTGTCCTTTAACTGGAGTAAGTTGCAAAAGATCTCCAAAAACTATGACGTGTTTTCCTCCAAATAACACGTCATAGTCCGTCTTCAGAATTTGCTGCATTCTTAAATGCACAAAGGCAAGCATTAAGTTTGATACCATGCTCACCTCATCAATAATGAGAACTTGCATCTTCTGCAATACTCTTGAAACTTCCAAGCATGCTTCTCCAGTTAGCTTGTTGTATTGTATTTTGTTCTCATGCTCCACTGGTAACATTAGCAAACGATGTAAAGTGATTCATTTTATGTTATATGCTGCTAACCCAGTTGGAGCAGTAACCACACAAGACAAAGTAGAATCTGTTTTTTGCTGTAGGTAGCTTCTGATGACTTTTATTAGGAAACTTTTTCCAGTTCCAGCTTGTCCGCTTACATACATCCTGATTGGATGAAATGATGTGCATGAGCACTCTTTTTTTTCATGTAGAAATCCGTGATCAATTTTTTTTCTGATCTCTTCATAAATTTGTTGCTGCTCTTCGTTCAGTTGTCTTTCCAAATTTTGTAAGTCTATAAATTCTCCTTGAGCTTGATTCATAGCCGTTTCCACTTCATTCATGGCTATTGATGCTTCATTTTCAACGATTGGTTGTCCTAGGGGATCTTGACTGAGTGTTCCTGAACTTTGGCTGTCCTGAGAACTGTCTCTAGCTATTTCTGCTGCAATTGTAGTTTCCTGTTCAATTTCTTCATTTAACATTTGCAGATAAGTTGTGAATGTATTGCATTGTATGCTGTCTTTGCAAGCATTAAAAGAATCTTCATAGCTTTGAAATTCTCCCAGTAGTTCATCCTCTGTACGCCATGGTTTAAACAGCTGTAAAAGAGCCAAGTAGTAAAATTCCTTTTTGTCAGTAGTGTCGCAACTCAGCTTCCGGTGATTTATCAAACTTCCTTTTGTTTGCTTCACCAAACATCCTTCCTCACCAATGACTTTATATTTTCCATTGTTGATGTCTTCTGCGGCTTTCCGTGAATAAATGTAGTTCTGCAGCACTTCATAGAGACACATGTTCTCCAGATGATGACTTCTCTTGGGATAATATGTGTCCAACATGTTTGATTTCAAAATATCTTTACTTTCTGGGTCATTCTCGGCCAAATATTCAATTTCTCCAACAGATTTCAGTACCCGATTTCTCATTGCTGCAAGGCCTAAACTTGCCCAAATTATTCTTCTTGATTTCGAGTAGAGACTTGCAGAAGATAACCTATCTGAACATTCGTAGGATCCAATTTCTCGATGCGATAACATCTTCAAACTGAAACTGTACAGCTTCTTACTGACAGTTTTCTCGTGAGAAATCTCTTCCCACATTTCCTTCAATTCTGTTTTTTCTGATTTCGTAATGTAAGACGTTACATATCGAGCAACAGCAATGGAATTGTCAGCTACATACTGTATATCCATGTTAGCGTTCCACATGGATAAAATCACTGGGTTGTAGTCATTTATATTTTTTGATTCTTCTTTTCTTTTAAGGTTGTAGGTATTCTTAGGTGATTTTCTTGTGATAGTATGTCTCACAGATGACATAAAACTGTTAACTCTTCCATTTGAAAGAACAGGTCTAGGAAATCCAAATCGACATTTAGTGTAGTATTTATCTTTGCTCTTGTATTTCCGTCGACAGTATTTTCCACACCGATGACTTTGGAAACGTAAAACTTGCTCCTTTAACTTTTTCTCTTCTGTGCTTTTTGGTATAGCACATGTTGCATATTCTTCAATGTAAGATAACACTGCTTCATCAGTATCTGTTCCAAACTTTGGGGCATCCTTGATCCACAACAGCATATGAATATGAGGAGCACCTCTTGCCTGGTACTCTTTTCTCCAAAAGAAATCCACTACTTCTCCTAGAGGTGGATTTTTTTTATTGCAGATGAAGGACATCATAGCCTCAAATCTATGATTGAAATATCTGCAAACATTAACCGGATCCAATGAGCACAGTTCTCCTGCTGTCTTGTATTCGATGTTTTTAATGTTTGAATTTGCCTCTCGTAGAAAATCCAGTAAATCATCCCAAGCGTACTCCGCACAGCTTAGGGTAAGGAACCATGTTGGTGTTCCTAAATTCCGTAACATGCATTTTAATTCACCATGGCGTCGGTACCAATATTCATTTGTCCCACGCTGACAAGCCATCAGATTGATCAGTTGTGTTTCCAAATGATCATCTCGGTGCTGCACTTTCTCCATAAAATCCTTAGCAGACACATTTTGTAAATGTACTCCACTTTTTAAAATGTGATTTACTGCATAAGACAGTGCAGACAAGTCGCTTTCAAATAAAAGATGGAACAAATAAGGAATACTTTGTCGAAATCTGGGATCTTCAGCATATAGTCTTGTAGTCCGATACTCAGAAGCTGGAATCTGTTCCGGACGTTCATCGTATCGTCCTCCTTTTCCTTTAGGAAACAGCTGGGGAAAACATCGAGCTTCCAAGCTCTCCTCCCATACACTCACGGGAGTTCCTTTTGCTTTCTTCATCTGAAATAGATCAATATTGTCTCCCATAACTTCTTTTGAATGAAGAGGATGTATGCTAAAATGTTCATACATTTCTTCTTCCTTTGACTTGTCCACTTTTTCAATTTGTCCAGTTGGTGTTTCTGTGTCTTCTTGTAAATCTTCTTCTTCTTCTTCTTCTATATAAATTGATTCATACCATTTGTTATTCCTTTTCAAATACAAATTTGCTCTTTGTACTTTCCGTACATCTACCAGCTCCTGCCAAATCTTCTTATTCTTTGTAGGTACACCATTAACCAGAATAATTAATGGTTCAGTTTCCAAAGTATCCGCATCAATAGTTTCCATATTTTTTTTCAAATCCAAGGGCAAATACACCACTCTACCTTTTAAACCTCTCAGTAAATCTGAAGGAGGTAATTTACCAGTTTTGGGCTCCATACGTACTATGGTCTGGAACGGATGAACACATTGAATGAGTATAGACTCATATGTATTTAATTCAGAAAGTTCAGCAGGAATAGCATCCAATTCTAAATTATTATGTACAGCTCTGGTCGGCATTCTATTTTCCTCTAACTTGTTGTAACA
This sequence comes from Triturus cristatus, assembly GCF_964204655.1. Lineage (NCBI taxonomy): Eukaryota > Metazoa > Chordata > Amphibia > Caudata > Salamandridae > Triturus > Triturus cristatus. The sequence continues at coordinate 1,690,357,864 of NC_140589.1, forward strand.
GTATTTACAAATACGCTGAACTTCACCCAATTCAAAACAATTTTCAAGATATATATATGTGGCAAAATCCTTCCACTTATAATTATCTTCATTTTCACTCTTTCTGTAGAGATCAACATACCTGGTTTGTTTTCTATAATGAGTTCTGCGGCAACAAATACAAGTAACATTTGGTCTTTCATTAGAGATTATTGCAAATTTTGTTATGTGATCATTAAATGTCTTACTTACAGAGGGTTCTACATTCTCTTCCACTTCTTCCTCATTTACTGTGTCCTTCTCTGCACTGTTTTGTTCAGGACCAAAGTAACAAAACTGAATTTCATCAACAACCTTCTCTACATCTGATACCGTTCCACGGAACAGAGCCCTATTCAATTCATCTAACTTTATTGCTGGACTTTTAGCAAAATACAACCGTCTCACAAACTTTCTCCTTTGAGTATGATGAACAGCCAGCATCCTAAAATGATGGAAAACACTATTACACACTTTTCTAGATAGACAAGCCAGAGAATGACCCTGCAAACCAGTATTCTCTCTCACTCTGCATGGATCCAAACTTTGAAGCACCTTAATCTTCTGTTTTACACTTTTTTTACTATATTCTCTTAGAAACTCACGAAATTTATCAATAGATTCCTGACGCACAGTGCAAATACTACTACAATTCCAAGTGTACACTGGGGCTTTAGGACGTCTCCCCATAGCCTCATCCGCCATCACATGTACCTCATCTCTTGGAACCATTATCTCCTTCTCCATCATGCAACCATTTTTCACTTCATAAGCACGACCTCTGGTGTCAACTGCATGCAGCAAACTATTACTTTGAAAATAACTCTCTTCATTAAAAAAAGGTTCACTACTTGAACTATGCATCCATTTTCCTAAAAACACTTTAGAAAGTTTGTTCTGTTCACTACTCTTTTCCTTTTGCTATGTGATTTCAGTACATTAACCATTTTGTCTAATGTACGCATCCTATTCAAAATTAAAATGAATAGTTTCCTTTTTAATTCTAATGCCTTTGCTGCAATGGCTTCAATTTCTTTTTTTCTCTTATAAAACTTAGCCTTTTGCTTATATTTCTTCACATCCTTTATCAAATTGGACATAACTCTTCTCTGAAACATTTTTCTACGTATCTCTTTAAACGCTGTTTTTCTGTTTAAGTTTATCTTTTTAGTTGCAGAAGGTATATTTGCATTAACTAAATTCTCAATTTTTTCCTGTGCTTTTCGATTGAAATCATTCTTTCCAGTACAGACATTTTGTACATTTTTCCTTTTTTTGAATATGTTCTTTAGAAAATTTTTTGTCTGCTTACCAGAAGATTTTTTCTTCTTCCCAACATGAGCATCTTCAACTAACTTAGGTCCTCCAGTTGTCTTCAAATATAGGTTTTTTTGTGGTCTTTTTTTACTCTGGATTTTGTAGGCATCTTAAATTTTGTTCACTGCTCTTCAGCAATACCTGAAAAAAACTAAAAAAAATTACTTTATTTTAATTAAATATATTACTACATTTGTTTTCACATTAGTCACAAAACGAAATTTCTTTGCCAATTTGAAAGCACACTTACTACTCTTTTTTTTGGCAAGTGATAATCACTTTTACAGACTGACACATTATGAATCCACTTTTCAGATTTTTTAAAAAGCACATGTCCAAACTGCTTTTTCAGACCAGCACCATTTGTAACCTGGGTGACTGCCTACACTCCAGCAAGGGCAACCAGCCTTAGTGATGCTGAATGTATTTGCATTACTGACTGAAACCTCAAACCCCACTCGCTTGTGAATACTGTGCATGATTCCACATGGTAAGCAGCTGGGTGTGTGCTAAGAGTCTGCTTCTGCACCAAAAAACTGGCTCCCCCTTTCCTTCTAATGCAACTGTGAAATCACCAGAGCAATACGCAATAAATCTCTGCCTGTAATTCCTATTTGCACACAGAGTCATGTTTTCACATTAGTCACAAAACGAAATTTCTTTGCCAATTTGAAAGCACACTTACTGCTCTTTTTTTTGGCAAGTGATAAACACTTTTACAGACTGACACATTATGAATCCACTTTTCAGATTTTTTAAAAAGCACATGTCCAAACTGCTTTTTCAGACCAGCACCATTGGTAACCTGAGTGACTGCCTACACTCCAGCAAGGGCAAACAGCCTTAGTGATGCTGAATGTATTTGCATTACTGACTGAAACCTCAAACCCCACTCGCTTGTGAATACTGTCCATGATTCCACATGGTAAGCAGCTGGGTGTGTGCTAAGAGTCTGCTTCTGCACCAAAAAATGGCTCCCCCTTTCCATCTAATGCAACTGTGAAATCACCAGAGCAATACGCAATAAATCTCTGCCTGTAATTCCTAATTGCACACAGAGTCATGTTTTCACATTAGGCCCTTAAACGAAATTTCTTTGCCAATTTAAAAGCACACTTACTGCTCTTTTTTTTGGCAAGTGATAAACACTTTTACAGACTGACACATTATGAATCCACTTTTCAGATTTTTTAAAAAGCACATGTCCAAACTGCTTTTTCAGACCAGCACCATTTGTAACCTGGGTGACTGCCTACACTCCAGCAAGGGCAAACAGCCTTAGTGATGCTGAATGTATTTGCATTACTGACTGAAACCTCAAACCCCACTCGCTTGTGAATACTGTCCATGATTCCACATGGTAAGCATCTGGGTGTGTGCTAAGAGTCTGCTTCTGCACCAAAAAATGGCTCCCCCTTTCCATCTAATGCAACTGTGAAATCACCAGAGCAATACGCAATAAATCTCTGCCTGTAATTCCTATTTGCACACAGAGTCATGTTTTCACATTAGGCCCTTAAACGAAATTTCTTTGCCAATTTAAAAGCACACTTACTGCTCTTTTTTTGGCAAGTGATAAACACTTTTACAGACTGACACATTATGAATCCACTTTTCAGATTTTTTAAAAAGCACATGTCCAAACTGCTTTTTCAGACCAGCACCATTTGTAACCTGGGTGACTGCCTACACTCCACCAAGGGCAAACAGCCTTAGTGATGCTGAATGTATTTGCATTACTGACTGAAACCTCAAACCCCACTCGCTTGTGAATACTGTCCATGATTCCACATGGTAAGCAGCTGGGTGTGTGCTAAGAGTCTGCTTCTGCACCAAAAAATGGCTCCCCCTTTCAATCTAATGCAACTGTGAAATCACCAGAGCAATACGCAATAAATCTCTGTCTGTAATTCCTATTTGCACACAGAGTCATGTTTTCACATTAGGCCCTTAAACGAAATTTCTTTGCCAATTTGAAAGCACACTTACTGCTCTTTTTTTTGGCAAGTGATAAACACTTTTACAGACTGACACATTATGAATCCACTTTTCAGATTTTTTAAAAAGCACATGTCCAAACTGCTTTTTCAGACTAGCACCATTTGTAACCTGGGTGACTGCCTACACTCCAGCAAGGGCAACCAGCCTTAGTGATGCTGAATGTATTTGCATTACTGACTGAAACCTCAAACCCCACTCGCTTGTGAATACTGTGCATGATTCCACATGGTAAGCAGCTGGCTGTGTGCTAAGAGTCTGCTTCTGCACCAAAAAATGGCTCCCCCTTTCCATCTAATGCAACTGTGAAATCACCAGAGCAATACGCAATAAATCTCTGCCTGTAATTCCTATTTGCACACAGAGTCATGTTTTCACATTAGTCACAAAACAAAATTTCTTTGCCAATTTGAAAGCACACTTACTGCTCTTTTTTTTGGCAAGTGATAATCACTTTTACAGACTGACACATTATGAATCCACTTTTCAGATTTTTTAAAAAGCACATATCCAAACTGCTTTTTCAGACCAGCACCATTTGTAACCTGGGTGACTGCCTACACTCTAGCAAGGGCAACCAGCCTTAGTGATGCTGAATGTATTTGCATTACTGACTGAAACCTCAAACCCCACTCGCTTGTGAATACTGTGCATGATTCCACATGGTAAGCAGCTGGGTGTGTGCTAAGAGTCTGCTTCTGCACCAAAAAATGGCTCCCCCTTTCCATCTAATGCAACTGTGAAATCACCAGAGCAATACGCAATAAATCTCTGCCTGTAATTCCTATTTGCACACAGAGTCATGTTTTCACATTAGTCACAAAACGAAATTTCTTTGCCAATTTGAAAGCACACTTACTGCTCTTTTTTTTTGCAAGTGATAAACATTTTTACAGACTGACACATTATGAATCCACTTTTCAGATTTTTTAAAAAGCACATGTCCAAACTGCTTTTTCAGACCAGCACCATTTGTAACCTGGGTGACTGCCTACACTCCAGCAAGGGCAAACAGCCTTAGTGATGCTGAATGTATTTGCATTACTGACTGAAACCTCAAACCCCACTCGCTTGTGAATACTGTCCATGATTCCACATGGTAAGCAGCTGGGTGTGTGCTAAGAGTCTGCTTCTGCACCAAAAAATGGCTCCCCCTTTCCATCTAATGCAACTGTGAAATCACCAGAGCAATACGCAATAAATCTCTGTCTGTAATTCCTATTTGCACACAGAGTCATGTTTTCACATTAGGCCCTTAAACGAAATTTCTTTGCCAATTTGAAAGCACACTTACTGCTCTTTTTTTTGGCAAGTGATAAACACTTTTACAGACTGACACATTATGAATCCACTTTTCAGATTTTTTAAAAAGCACATGTCCAAACTGCTTTTTCAGACCAGCACCATTTGTAACCTGGGTGACTGCCTACACTCCAGCAAGGGCAACCAGCCTTAGTGATGCTGAATGTATTTGCATTACTGACTGAAACCTCAAACCCCACTCGCTTGTGAATACTGTGCATGATTCCACATGGTAAGCAGCTGGCTGTGTGCTAAGAGTCTGCTTCTGCACCAAAAAATGGCTCCCCCTTTCCATCTAATGCAACTGTGAAACCACCAGAGCAATACGCAATAAATCTCTGCCTGTAATGCTTATTTGCACACAGAGTCATGTTTTCACATTAGTCACAAAACGAAATTTCTTTGCCAATTTGAAAGCACACTCACTGCTCTTTTTTTTGGCAAGTGATAAACACTTTTACAGACTGACACATTATGAATCCACTTTTCAGATTTTTTAAAAAGCACATGTCCAAACTGCTTTTTCAGACCAGCACCATTTGTAACCTGGATGACTGCCTACACTCCAGCAAGGGCAACCAGCCTTAGTGATGCTGAATGTATTTGCATTACTGACTGAAACCTCAAACCCCACTCGCTTGTGAATACTGTGCATGATTCCACATGGTAAGCAGCTGGCTGTGTGCTAAGAGTCTGCTTCTGCACCAAAAAATGGCTCCCCCTTTCCATCTAATGCAACTGTGAAATCACCAGAGCAATACGCAATAAATCTCTGCCTGTAATTCCTATTTGCACACAGAGTCATGTTTTCACATTAGTCACAAAACAAAATTTCTTTGCCAATTTGAAAGCACACTTACTGCTCTTTTTTTTGGCAAGTGATAATCACTTTTACAGACTGACACATTATGAATCCACTTTTCAGATTTTTTAAAAAGCACATATCCAAACTGCTTTTTCAGACCAGCACCATTTGTAACCTGGGTGACTGCCTACACTCTAGCAAGGGCAACCAGCCTTAGTGATGCTGAATGTATTTGCATTACTGACTGAAACCTCAAACCCCACTCGCTTGTGAATACTGTGCATGATTCCACATGGTAAGCAGCTGGGTGTGTGCTAAGAGTCTGCTTCTGCACCAAAAAATGGCTCCCCCTTCCCATCTAATGCAACTGTGAAATCACCAGAGCAATACGCAATAAATCTCTGCCTGTAATTCCTATTTGCACACAGAGTCATGTTTTCACATTAGTCACAAAACGAAATTTCTTTGCCAATTTGAAAGCACACTTACTGCTCTTTTTTTTTGCAAGTGATAAACATTTTTACAGACTGACACATTATGAATCCACTTTTCAGATTTTTTAAAAAGCACATGTCCAAACTGCTTTTTCAGACCAGCACCATTTGTAACCTGGGTGACTGCCTACACTCCAGCAAGGGCAACCAGCCTTAGTGATGCTGAATGTATTTGCATTACTGACTGAAACCTCAAACCCCACTCGCTTGTGAATACTGTGCATGATTCCACATGGTAAGCAGCTGGGTGTGTGCTAAGAGTCTGCCTCTGCACCAAAAAATGGCTCCCCCTTTCCATCTAATGCAACTGTGAAATCACCAGAGCAATACGCAATAAATCTCTGCCTGTAATTCCTATTTGCACACAGAGTCATGTTTTCACATTAGTCACAAAACGAAATTTCTTTGCCAATTTGAAAGCACACTTACTGCTCTTTTTTTTGGCAAGTGATAAACACTTTTACAGACTGACACATTATGAATCCACTTTTCAGATTTTTTAAAAAGCACATGTCCAAACTGCTTTTTCAGACCAGCACCATTTGTAACCTGGGTGACTGCCTACACTCCAGCAAGGGCAACCAGCCTTATTGATGCTGAATGTATTTGCATTACTGACTGAAACCTCAAACCCCACTCGCTTGTGAATACTGTGCATGATTCCACATAGTAAGCAGCTAGGTGTGTGCTAAGAGTCTGCTTCTGCACCAAAAAATGGCTCCCCCTTTCCATCTAATGCAACTGTGAAATCACCAGAGCAATACGCAATAAATCTCTGCCTATAATTCCTCTTTGCACACAGAGTCATGTTTTCACATTAGTCACAAAACGAAATTTCTTTGCCAATTTGAAAGCACACTTACTGCTCTTTTTTTTGGCAAGTGATAAACACTTTTACAGACTGACACATTATGAATCCACTTTTCAGATTTTTTAAAAAACACATGTCCAAACTGCTTTTTCAGACCAGCACCATTTGTAACCTGGGTGACTGCCTACACTCCAGCAAGGGCAACCAGCCTTAGTGATGCTGAATGTATTTGCATTACTGAGTCCAACCTCAAACCCTTAAACTATTGTTTTTTTATACCAGTACACCTTAATTTATTGTGAAAACATAGTCCATATTATTTTACTTGTTCCTCACATTTAAATTTCTCCCAAAACAGAAAATAATAAACACAACTTCAACAAAAAGAATTGCATTTCTATTATTCATTTCTTAATTTACCATATACATCCCCTCTCAAACTCTAAACTCACCTTTAAAATTAGTTAGTTGTGAAAGAAATGTGGCACTCAAATAGCAGATTATCAGAGCCAGGATCTCTGTTCTTTACACCTCTCTCCTCTCAGCAGAACCAGATAATGGCAAACTTTCCCTCTCTTTTTCCACACATATACATATTAGTTTCAAATCTCAGTGCTTGCCCCTTTTTTTCAAATGTAATCACACATTTCTATTGGTTGAAAACCAACCCTTTTCCAAAAGTACCCTTCCCCCAACTTGACTTCTGCCTAGTACCCTTCCCCCAACTTGACTTCTGCCTGCTACCATAGCAACAGCTCAAGGAACACTGCTGTGTGGAGTTAGGTCAGAAGTTCACCAAACAATGTTTCAATTCCACAGAGCAAGAGTGCTTGACTTTTCAAACCTAACAGCAAATCCATAGTACTGTTCTTTGGTAACACATTTTTCTGTACCAATACAAAACATGCTTCTATTAATTTACACATACAGCCTAGTTTTTATTCTAGAATGGTATGAAACAGCCAATCAGTTCTTTTTTTTAAAAAAAAATATGTATGCCTCCATTTCCAAACTGTCTTTCTTTTCATATTGCCATTCTACTGAAAGACACCTCCTGAGTGCATCCAGTTCTCCTTTGAAGATGTTCACAGTGTGGATTGTAGGGCACAGCTATGTCTTCTGGAGTGAAAAGTATGCAGAGAAAACAGATATGGTGGGAGACCTTGCTTTGCCAAATGTAGACATTAAATGGATTGGTCGTGGAGGGATAAAGTGGCACCAATTGATGCCATTGGTGAAATCCTTCATGCACATCCAACACCCTGACCTCATAATAGTGCACTGTGGTGGCAATGACCTAGGCACTTTGACTGTGGTAGGTCTGGAAATGCTTATGAAGGACACCTTTGCACAACTGTTTTCACTTTTCCCTAAAACTGCCTTTGTGTTTTCTAACATATGCCAAAGGCAAAAATGGAACTGGTCCAATCATTTTTGTCCGCAGATTGACAAAGCAAGAAAGCACGTCAACAAATCTGTTTCTGCTTTCCTCCGTGACTATGGTATGGGTTCCATTTACCACAACAACTTGCGTTACGACATGCAAGACATTTATAGAGTAGATGGTGTGCACTTCAATGATGAAGGGAACAGAGTCTTCCTCTTGAACCTTAGACTCTGCATCGGTACTTACTTGTAGGTACCACTAAAAAATCACTTCATAAACACAACGGCTCTTTTTAGAGCCCCCTAATATTTAAACACTTAAATCTGATATTCATTTATTTTTTTTTTATTTTTTTTTACCGTACGCTTACCGTACGCGTACCCCGCGATTTTTTTAAAAATCAATAAATGTTTTATTTGTACTTTTCTGTCCTTCTTTGACCCCCTTACAAATGTTAGGGGGTCTGTAACTCTCCTCCTTGCCCCCTTTTCAAGATATCACTCTTTTTTTTCTGAGTGAAACACACGAAATGGCGGCCGCCGCTTCCTGGTTTCGACCGATTCGAATGTTTACTAAGATCTAAGAGCCAATCAGAATCGCGCTCGCGCACGCCACCGTACGCGTACGGTAAGCGTACCGTAAGCGCACCGTAAGCTGGCTCAGATATATATATTGATTTAAAGGCTATTTTCTCAGAATCTACTGAACAGATTTACACCAAACCTACAAAAGGCACTTCCTTGACCTGAGGACTACCTCTCTGCCAAATTTCTAGTAATTCTGTTCAGCCGTTCGGGCTGTAGCCCTGTCTAAAGGTCCTATGGAAAAATGCATGGGAAAAACGCGTTTTGGGACCCCCCTTTTATCTCAGCCCCCGCTTGACGAATCCCCCCGAGACTTTCAGGGAAGGAGCGGAGCGTAGCGCCACACCTATTTTGAAAAATTCGCGAGGATTCGTCGACCGGCGCCAAAGTTATTCAAAATAGAATGTTGCGGATTTCCTATGGAAACGTGGTCCTAACTATAACTACCTACTGGCGACCGCCAGTAGGTAATATATATATGTATATATATATATATTTTTTTTTTTTTGCGGCAGCCCAGCCGTAGAGTTTGCACCACCCCGAGATGCTGAGGGGGCCGCAGGTTCAAGATACACGGAACTAATTGCGGAGAGCCGGCAAGGATCAATAACGGACACTGCCTCACGAGGCCCATCTGGGGGCTTGCATTGCTTAAGGACAGTAAGAGGTGCCATTATTCAAAACCACATCTCCCACAATGCTTCGTGTCATGGGACCGGCCCATTTGAGGGCGTATTCTGGCATTTAATGGGAGGTGGTGGGAAGCACTCACCTGAACATCCAGCCTCTGAAGAAGAAGGACTTATCCCTTCGAAACGCGTCAGGCAATGAAGGATGAAAGGCTGTTACCTGTATCGTGAGGGAGACGATGTTTCTACCTATTAAAGGCCTGGTGTCGATGCTGGCTCAGAGTGCAACTCATTCCTGAAGGGTAACTTTGAGCGTATATTTTTTGCGGCAGCCCAGCCGTAGAGTTTGCACCACCCCGAGATGCTGAGGGGGCCGCAGGTTCAAGATACACGGAACTAATTGCGGAGAGCCGGCAAGGATCAATAACGGACACTGCCTCACGAGGCCCATCTGGGGGCTTGCATTGCTTAAGGACAGTAAGAGGTGCCATTATTCAAAACCACATCTCCCACAATGCTTCGTGTCATGGGACCGGCCCATTTGAGGGCGTATTCTGGCATGTAATGGGAGGTGGTGGGAAGCACTCACCTGAACATCCAGCCTCTGAAGAAGAAGGACTTTTCCCTTCGAAACGCGTCAGGCAATGAAGGATGAAAGGCTGTTACCTGTATCGTGAGGGAGACGATGTTTCTACCTATTAAAGGCCTGGTGTCGATGCTGGCTCAGAGTGCAACTCATTCCTGAAGGGTAACTTTGAGCGTATATATATATATATATATATATATATATATATATATATATATATATATTATATTTTTAGGGTACAAAGTGCCTAGAAAAAGCAAAACGCCTGGTTCCCCTTATTGGATTGTAATCATTTTTGTGTTTTTTTCTAATTAAAATGTTCTCACTTTCTAGGAATTGGTTGCTGGATTTTTATATCAAATTCTGTTTATTTGCTTTTACTTTGAAAATGAAACAGAAATGCAGTACACATGTAACAGTTGTCAAATGCAAGCCAAGAGTTACAGATCTCCCATGTAGGTTACAGCTTGTTCACAAGGTCTATGGCATAGAACATTTTATAATCAATACAATCATATCTTGTTGCATTTAGTATCCCGCAATTGTCCGTCAACCCACCCTCCAAAGAGAGTAACATGGAAAGAAAACTTAACATATCTAACAAACCAACAAAACCGTGATGTCATGGTGCAAAAAATAATGTGGTGGTCATGAGGGTTGAGTTGCTGGGCCCCTACTAAGGCCAGCGGCGAGCTGCCCGTTGCCAACTGTGCTGCTGTGGAGTTAGATATCGAACAGGTTGAGAGCCCTAAGCCGTGGGGCGCAAGCCGTCAGTGGAAGTCCTTTCGACAAGTAGCTCACCAGCGGGGACCATATATATATATAAAGCCTTTTCTGGTGTCGTCGACTATGTCGGCCATGTGTTTCAACGCCGACACCCTCCAAAGCCTTGCGTGCCATTGGATTAAAGATGGCGCCTCTTGTTTTTTCCACGCAGCAGCTTCTGCCATTTTAGTAGCCCCCAGGCAAAGCCACATAACAGACCTATCACTCTGTGTTTGGCATTTCAGGGATGGGTCTCTCCCCCCCAGCAAGGTGTGTTCCAGAGCTATATGAATTGGGTATCCTAGAATGAGTTTAATTCGGGACAAAATCTCTTTCCAAAAAAGCTATATGGAGGGACAGTCCCACCAAATATGTCGAAAGTCGCCCGGCAGACCACATTCCCACCAGCACCTATCCGAAGTGTTGGGGAAGATCTTGTGTAGTTTCTGAGTGTATAGGTACCAATCGTACATGATCTTGTAGTGCGCATCCCTTAGATACATCGAGCGGTTAAATTTAACTATATCCTTACTTAAATGCTCCCACTGTTTGTGCGCAAGGGGGGGTATCCAGGTGTGCATCCCAAAAGCGTTTATAATGCAGGGTCTATCTGGGGCTCAGAGCTTGAATGAGGGCATACAGAAAGGAAATGCAGCCCTTGGAGGTGGACCCAGATTGGGCAAACTTCTCTATGGGAAGCAGATCCCTGGTGGCGGCCAGCCACACCAAGGGCTGCTGCACCCAATGTTTAAGCTGCAAATAATGGTATTTGTCCTTGGCAGTCAGTGCAAATTGTTTCTTGCATTCTTGGAAGGTGAGAAGCTCGCCTTTGTCAAATAAGTGGGAAATCATATGACAACCTCCTTCCCTCCAAGACTCAAAGGGACCCTCGTGAAGCTCAGGTGGGAAGGCAGCATTAAAATGTATGGGCGTGTAGGGGGAAGGAAAGGTCGTTAGCTGTAGCCTCCTAGTAAGGACATCCCATACCCATAGTGTGGTGGATATGGGTGTGCTGATGTAAGCATTGGTTAGTCTGTCATGATTTGGCTTCCATAGTAGATCCCAAATAGTGCGACCAGTTATCTGTCTGTCTATGTGAAGCCAGTGCTTCTCTGAAGCCCTCAGTGACCACTCCGTGATTACGCGCAGCTGAGCTGCCCTGTAGTTATGTTATGTTATGTTAAATAGTCGGCGCTGGCAGAACTGTGCGAAGATAATGTAGCGGAATCATTCTGAAAAAAGGGTGGTCTTTAGTATCTTTCTGAACCCAAGGTAATTGGAGCACTGTTTAAGCGGGAGGGGAAGCTGATTCCAGACCAATGGTGCTTGGTAGGAGAAAGATCTACCTCCTAGCCGTGCTCTCTTTATCCTCGAATGAGTAACAGCGATTTGGAGCCTGATCTCAGGTCACGGTTGGGGATATATTGGAGGAGCCTTTCAGTCAGGTAGGAAGGTCCGGGGCCCCACAATGCTTTGTGGGTCAGGCAACAGAGTTTAAACTTGACTCGTTTCCTCACTGGTAACCAGTGCAATTGCCGAAGCAGCGGAATAGAGGCAGATCTGCCTGGGGCTTTGGTGACCAGTCGTGCTGCGGTGTTTTGCACCACTTGCAGACGGTTAAGGGCAGATTCATTGGTAGCGACCATTAGGGCGTTGCAGTAATCCAGTTTATTTAATACCAGAGCCTTGACAAGTGTCTTGCGAAAAGAGTCCGGGAGATAAGGAAGAGCTTTCTTCAAAAGGCGCAGTGTAAAGAAGCATGCACTGACGGTGTAAGAAACATGATCCTTCATGGACATAGCCTGATCGAGGCGAACGCCAAGGTTTTTTACTGTAAGTTTAGGCAACGGAGCGGGCCCCAACTCAGTTGGCCACCAGGTTGGTGACCACATGATGGAGGCATCTCCATAGAGGATGATCTCCGTTTTGCTGGCATTCAGCTGCAGGAAATTACCACTCATCCACTCCGAAATGGCCAGCATACCTTGGGAGAAACACGTTTGGGCAGTCCAGTAGTTTTCCAGTAGTAACCCTGGAAGTCCAGCAGTGCCAGGCCCCCTTCCTCTCGTGGCTGTGTGAGCAGACGGAGGGACAAGCGAGCCCTTTTCCCTAACCAGATACATTTAGTAAGCATTTGTCGCAACTCCCGAAAGAGACCCACTTCCACTGGAATGGGCAACTCCGGAAATAGGTAAAGCAAGCAGGGGAGTACATTCATCTTAATAGCATTAATCCTGCCCAGCCAGGAAATGTATGCAGCACTCCATTTACCCAGGTCAAGTTTTAACTGGCGTAGAAAGGGACGGAAATTGGCCTTGTAAAGATCTGAGATACGGGGAGTGAGCTTGACACCCAAATAAGTAATCTCCTTAGCTGTGCAACTAAAGGGTGACTCGCCATCTACCCGCCACCATTCTTCTTTAGATAGGGACAGATTCAATAAAAAGGACTTGGCCAGATTGATCCTAAACCCCGCGCCTGTTCAAACAACCTGAGCGCCTCCTGGTTAATCGGGAAAGAGATCAATGGTTCTGTGACTGGGAGAAGCACATCATCGGCAAAGAGAGGTATTTTATGGTCATCTGTGCCAAAGCGTATCCCCCGAATGTCCGGGTTTTCTCTAATTTTATGCTCTAGGGGTTCTGTACTTAAGGCGAAAAGGAGGGGGGACAACAGACATCCCTGCTTTGTTCCGCGCAGCAAGAAAAGGGGGGGGGAGCAACGCCATTGACCAGGACCCAAGAGCTAGGAGAGTGATAATTGGCACGAATCATCCCTATAAAGGTCTCATTAAATCCAAAGCTCTGAAGCACCCGAAACAAAAGGTCCACTCCACACAGCCAAAAGCTTTCTCCGCGTCTATTGAGAGAAGAGCCGCTGGAATGTTTTTCTTCCGGGCCTTCTCGATTAGATGGATAATGTGCCGCAAATTATCGTGAGTCTGCCATCCCTTAATAAAGCCTGATTGGTCCGGATCAATAAGGCCGGGGAGCACAGATTCGAGGCGAGTGGGCAGGATTTTGGAGTAGATCTTGGCGTCTAGGTTCAGGAGAGCTATTGGGCGATAAGAGGAACAGGCTGTGGGGTCCTTACCGGGTTTGGAATTACTGCAACAATTGCCTCTCCCATTGTGGGGATGACTTGTTGCGTAGAGGCAATGATGTTAAATAAAATAGTTAAAAAGGGGACCAGCTCCAGTGCGATGGTACGGTAAAAGTGTGCCGAACAACCATCCGACCCGGTGCCTTTTGGAGTTTAAGTGAGTCAATCGCCTTCTGCACTTCCTTAGAGGTTATGGGTTTGGCCAAGTCCTCATTGGTGTTAGCCGGGACCAGTGGGAGGTCCAAGGGATCTAAATACCCAATTTGGTCCTGCTCCCGTGGGAGTTCCAAAGTACAGAGGGGCACGCTAAAACTTCTCGAAGGCCTACGCTTTCCCCTCATCTGTCTTATATATCATGCCCGCATCATCTACGATAAGTTTTATATATTCCCTTTCCTGTTTTGCCCTTAGTTGATGTGCGAGCAGGGACCCCACTTTGTTCCCTCCCTCATACCCCCTCGTCTGGAGGCGTAGGATGGTTTTTTCCACCCTATTAGTAGATATGGCCTGTAGCTTCACTTTGAGGGCTGTGACTTTCCTCAGCGCCTGGACCGAGGGGCTAGCCTTATGTGCCTGCTCTGTGGACAGTAATTCCCGTTCTAACAGGAGGAGCTCCTCGCATTGCTGCGTTCTCAGGGTAGTAGCCCGCTCGATGCACTTACCCCAGACAACTGCCTTCAGGGCATCCCAGGAAGTGGCATGGGAAGTAGGCTCAGGGTCGTTCTATTTGGAGAACTCCTTAATAGTGTGCCTGAGGTCATCACAGAGCATGCTATCCCTGCAGATGAAGTTGGGGAAGTACCAGCGAGCATGATTTGGATGTGGGTTCGGCCAGGTAAGTGTCATCTCGAGGGGGGCATGGTCAGACAGGCAAATCGGGTGGAAGTGTGTTTGCAGCACTGAGGGGAGCAGAGATTGGCTCACAGAGATGTGATCAATGCAGGAATATGTTCTGTGGGAGTGGGAGAAGGAGGAGTAGTCACGAAGGGTGGGATTAGTATCCCTCCATAGGTCCACCAGGCCCAGGAGTTGGAGTTGTGACTTGAGTGCTTTGTCAAAAGTCCCTCCTGCAGCCCTATGTGGATGTGTCGTGTCCAACCCCTGATCCCATATGAGGTTGAAGTCACCCATGAGTAGTATGTCCCCCTTTGCAAAGTTCTCCAAAGCCATAAGGAAGGAGAGTATGAAGTCCTGTTGGCCCGTATTTGGTGCATAAATAACTGCAAATGTGCACTGCCAACCCCTCAGGTCTCCCCAAACCACAAAATACCTCCCTGCTTTGTTAGCTTTGGTGTCCTGTGCATGAAACGGGACCCCCTTGTGGGAAAGTAGTGCCACCCCATTCTGTTTTAAGGCGTGGGAAGATCGAAATATAAGAGGATAAGCTTTATGGGTCAAACGATGTTACTCAGACTTTTTGAGGTGCATTTCTTGAAGGGCCGCCACTTGGACATTATGGTCGAGCAAGTATTTCCAAAAGCGCTGTCGCTTGTTAGGGGAATTTAGACCCTGGGCGTTCCAAGTTAAAGTCCTGACAGCCATAGGTATCTGGATGGGAATATGCCCCCCTCGTAAGGTCCACTGTAAGAACTGAACTTCCATACCCCCCTCCCACCCCAGCACAAAAACAATATAAAGAAGGCACCATGACATCTAACTAAGATAACAAACAGAACAAACAATAAGATCTAGTGTGGAGAATCCCCCTCCTAGAAGGGAACCACAGTACCAGAACAGATCTGAGGAACGTAACCATTACTGTTACCCCAGCCCCTACAACAACAACTTTTAAGGCATATGCTTTGTGAACTTACATAGCCAGCTAGTGGCCATCGCTTGACTAAGCATCCCTGCGTGAGCTATTCAAGGCAGTTAACCCCAGCGGCGGCACAAATGTTCAGAAGAGTGCAAGTCCTCCACTCCAACCACCCTCCCAATGGAATCTCATTACCTCAGTAGAGACGGTCCTCTCTACACATCGCTCACAACAAGCGCAGTTCGACCATGTGGTCCTGGGGGCTTGACACCAGACCCAGAACCACATAAAAGTGACTGGGCCCGTGGCTGCCCCACAGTCTTGTGAATTACAAGTCCTCAGCTCCATCCATCTCTCCATAAAACCTGCTGGCCGCCCCCATGGGGTGGAGGGAGGGGGGTAGAGTACATTAACCGTTGAAGTTAGGTTGGGCGCGGCATCCATTGGTCGTGAAGCTCAGTCCTGGTTTTTGTTGGCTCTTCGGCCCACTCTCTGCCATTGGCCGACCCCTAGTTGCTCTTGCTACTTTTCCCATTCCGTGGTTCTCGAAGCTGGAGTACCATTAGGCTCAGGAGCCGTGATTCCCAGGACATCCACCGCCTCTGTCAATTCAGTGCAGTGCAAGTGTTTATTCTCCCATTGGAAGGCAATCCCAAATGGGCAAGTCCACCTGTACTTGACCTTCTTCTCTCTCAGGTAGTCAGTAACCGGGCGAACTGCTGTTGGCAGGCAAGAGTGGCTTGTGCCACATCTTGATAGAGCGTACACGTGGCGTTCTGGAAAGAGACTTTATCGACGTTTCTAGCTTTTTGTAGGACCAATTCTTTGATTTTAAATTAGCTGAAGGTCTCGAGGTCTCCTGTCCTCCCCAGGGAGTCGTGGCCCCCTCTGTGTACCCTCTCCAGCTGAATTTCGGGGTCACCCTCCCCCATAACCGAGGAGAAGAGGCCCATTATGAAGGCCTCCAGGTCCGGTCCCTCGCAGTCTTCCTCCAGGCCATGGACTCGGATATTGTTGCGGTGGGACCTGTTTTCTAAATCCTAGCACTTGAGCAAGGTGGCACGCAGCTGCCCACCTAAGTCTGCAGAGACTTCCTCTAGGGGCTGTTCGTGATCTGTCAATTCCTGGACTCTTGCCTCAAGGTCGAGCGTTCTGGTGCCCACCGAGTCCACGCCGGCCTGTAGCATCGACAGCTTCTCTCTCATTTCCACTCGGAACGACTTGAAGGTGGCATCCATATCAGTCTTGATGTCTACACGGAGCTCCTTTTTAAAGTCCCTCAGGGAGGCGAGGAGGTCCTCCCTGGTGAGTGCCATTGCTCCTGGGGATGGCGTTGAATCATCACCAGTCGCCCCCGCCCATGCAGCAGCAAAATAGTTGAATACCTTGTTGTTTGGGGCGTTTTTCTGTGACATAGGTAGAGGCAGTGCTTGGTCAGCTCCTGACCGCCCTCGTGTCGCTCTGAACCAGGCTGTGCTCACTTTGTTCGACTTAGGGGCTTATGTCTCGCTGCTGCCCACTGCAAGCGGGTTCCCAATCCCGAATGTGAGGGTTCCCAAGGTAGACCGCGGGTCCCCCCAGCGATGACGGTCTGTGCGCACCTGGTGGGTCCCTGCAAGAGCAGTGCTTTTTCTCTGGCTCCTCCTGGTAAATAAGAAGATAGGAGGCCTGCTTCGAAGACCTAGAACTGTTGCCACTGTCCTCCAATGATAATGTTAGTAATCAGTGGCCATGTTAAGGTCAGGCAACAGGCACCCAGCGCTTCGCAGAGGAGTTGGTCTTAGGCCCCCTCCACGAGTAGCTGCCTTGAGGTCACGGGGCTCCCCATGTCAGATCACTCCTGGACCCCGTTGCCACACTTGCCCCATCATCCAGAAGTGGCTGCTAGATGCCTCTTTTGCCAGGCCCAGGGGCCGAGCCTTGCCACCAGTGCAATGTGAGGGATCAGGGCCTCCGCCCCCTGCTGCATGCATCGTCCCTCGCTGGAAGAGGGGAGCCCCCCCACATCCCCTCGTGCCTGTGGGGGCTCCTGTGAACCGGCGATCCACCTGGTGCCCTGCGGGCACCAGGTCCTCAACCACCCCTCAGCAGGCTGTCCGTGCAGTTCCCCTGCTGCTTCTCAATTGAGGGGGCGAGCAAACCTCAGTGTGGAGATCAGCGTGCTTTCAGTCACCCTCCACTATCATGGGCTTACGGACCCGCCGGGGCAATCTGCCATTTTGCGCCATCTTAATGTCACCTCTAGGGAGTCCGCCCCCCACCTCCAAAGCTCCCGTGAGGGCTGGTAATCTCCTATAGCCCGAGACCACCATACCGGTGGCGGCCGACGAGCCCGATACTCAGGTCCGTTAGTGGGGGCCCCAGGGTCTCAGCCTCTACGTCACTCAACGCTCGCTGCAGCCACATCCTCCAATTGTCTCCCACTCACGGCACCAGGCTCATGCACCACTCTGGAGCTCCTTCGCCGCACTTCGGGGCCTCTCAGGGCAGACCTCCGCTGTCACCGCATTCCAGGTCGCACAGTGGGGTGGCCTCGATATGCCGTATGCAAGGTAAGATATGGGGCCTGGGACAGAGCTGATCGGATTCACGTCCGATTGGCCATGTTAGTTGGCCATGCCCCCCTTGCTGGATTTTTATTATGTTGTGTTTTGAATGTGTAATTGTTTTGATACTGCTAAATACTTTAAACACTTTTCATTAATTTAAGCCTGTCCCCTCGATTCGATAGCTACCAGTGGTTGAGCCTAGGTTCATTTTTTAAACTTATTTGTTGGACCTAACCAGATTTTCAGCTTATTACTTGGGAAGGACTCACATTTTTCCCAACTAATGACCTATTTTCATACAGTATCTCATTCAACAACAAACCAAACATAGATACAAGTACTGCAAACATGGCTAAATGGGCTTATCACTAAATAAAAGTATTGAAATCTATAAGGAGATTTTTGCCTGCTGATGCTATGAAGTAGGTAGTACACACATTAGTTCACAGATGGAATATATGGGATAGCCATACTCACAGGCCTCTTTTCCATCAATATTGCCCTGTTATAAGTTATCCTCAATGCAGCTGCAAGATTGGTTTCTGACAAGCTAAAACACACCAATACAAAATGAAAACAAACGGCATCCCCTCCAAACACACACTACTCTTAGAGCAGTCTAGAGGTTTTTCAAAGCACTGAAACTTAACATGAAAACGTAACACATCCCACTACCTAAAAAAGAAATGTACTATTTCAGAGGAGCATAGACATCTCCAGTATGTGCTAATAACTAATATCTAAACGAGGCAACAAGATCTCATCTTTATTCAGCTTCTCAGGATATGTTGTCAAAATATGGAACAGCATCCAAGTCAGTGTAAGATATGACTCCTCCTTTAACTCTTTCAAAACCAAATAGAAAAATTACTTAGTGCTGACTCAGTGTAAACTACTATGATATTTTACTGAATGCAATGTGAATCTGAAGCTATACTCATACAACTACCTCTTCACTCATTATGCAATGTAAATGTAATCATTCCAAGGCTGCACGTAGTAGGGACTTGGCCATATAATGGGGCTTGGGGAAAGAGATCTACATGAAGAGTTGTAAACAGAGCAAAGATCGTGTACACCAGAAACTTGCCCACCCATGTTTGCTTAATTGTCTACATGAGGTTAGCTATGCACAAAATGTTCAGTACAGGGGAAAAGCTGTGCATAGGAGGAGTTTGGTTCACCTAAGGAGGCTTTATTATCTGAAGCTTAATTTATGCTGTACATGAGTCACCCCATTTAGTACTTACTTTAAGACCTGAAATGCTGCACTGTTTTATAGAGTAATATAAACAGCAGTAGATTGGATGATTTCATCAGTGTTGACATCAATGATGTGATCTGAGATGTCATCAGTGATGTCATCAATGATGTCATTGAATTTGTCATGAGTGATTTAATATGTGAGCTCATATTCAGTGCATGGCAGGGGTGCAAGTTAGGTTAGCTCAGTAAACTGTAGCTGGTGGCTTTTAGTGTTTTTTGTTTTAATAAACAACTCCCTTTTCACCTGAATCAATTTTAGAGAGTCGTATTATTTTCAAAAAATTCATCATTAATTAGTTGGCGAATAAGGGTGGATAAGAGATTACCCAAGACGGATGTCACACAGTCTCCCGCTCTTTTCAATATAGGAACGTTTGTTTCGATAAAGTGATAATGTTTGAATGTTTATCAATTGTCCTGAAGAAGGTGATAAAAATTCGATTTTTCACCGAAACCCCGCGTCAACAATTTTGAGTAGAGATAGTTCTAAGCACAACAGCCTTTTTATTATATGAATTTTGTCAACATTGTTATGGTTTTTATTATACACTGAATAGTAGGATAATTTATGTATTAGAGGATTTGAAATATTCATCTTGTGTATAATCATTTACACTAGCACTTTATGGATTTTTTTTTCTGTATAAAATGCAATTATGATATTGTCAAACGGGCGTTACTAAAACAACAAGGATAGCTGTTTCAAATGTCACTCAATTCTCCTTTATTTATAGCAGAGAATAGTTGTCATAAGATAAAAAAAATTATAAGTAAAACAACTGTTCACTTCCTAACGGCTTCTTCTTTTCTTCTTTCTTTTGCAGGGCCTTTGAAACTCCTGTCCGCCAGTACCCTCGACAAAATTAAACATACATCAGGTAAGTGAATAGATTTTTTATTCTTTCTTCTTTTGAGTGTGTTAGTATTGTGCTCTTCTTCACTTTCTTTTCAATTATATATGGGTGCCCTCTTAGTAGGAAGGAGGGTGTCACTAGACTTGAGGAGTTTGAGGGTTGGGAAAACAGCTGAGTTCTCAGTTTTAGAGAATAAGGATAGCCCTCTCGCAGCCCTGCTTCTCTTCATTTATACCTCCCACTTTGTCACCTTCTCTTCACCCCTCCCTGTTTTTCTTTCTAGCACGTAGCTTACTGAGTCATAACTTTCTCCCTTCTCCCCTCCCGGCTTCTAACCTTGCAGAAGACACGCTCATGCCCCTGGGTTAGTAACGTCTCTTCCCGGACGTGGCCAGGAGCAGGAGACCACCGGCTGATGGAGACTGTTTCTTCTTTTCCGGATGACTCTTGATCTCACTTAGAGGAGAGCGCTGCTGTCAACTCGCGTCCGTTTTCTTCCATGCTGCCTGCGTCCCCTCCTCTTGATGGGCTGACGTATGACGGAAGTTAGTGTCCTCGCCAGGCCGCCTAACTTTCGGTTTCGTCGGGATCTGGACGAACCTGTAGGACAAGGAGACTGTAGTCAGTGTTATCTCCTGGCTCATGACAGATATGTATTCATGTGTTTCAATATAATAATTAATTTTTTAACAGTGGTGAAAAAAATAAAATTCTCATATATATATTCTTATATTGAAATGGTTCTAGTGTAATTAACGGCTTTGTAACGTTATTAAGGAGAACGATTTTTATGTTTCCTTGTTTTTACTGTTTTTCTTTGTTTTTATTGTTTCTCCATAATAGGGACAGAGGGGTCTCTGAATCTCTTGAGATCCTGACAATTGAGGGCTCCATATAATAAGTGGGTCCAGGTCACTACCATGTTGTAAAAAAAGACTTTCTAAAATTGATTTAGGTGAAAAGGGAATCCATTATTGTTGTTTGTATATATACACCATGTCCCTGTTCTTGAATTCAGGGTGACTCCCTTGTGTTTTATGATTTTTTGGTTCTAAAACACTCGTTTTTAAATCATTACAAGGCCTAACTATCACTTTAACCTTTGTGTTTTTTTCAGTGAATTTCTTTTTTAAATGTTGAGTAAAAAATGATTACCAGACCTAACTATAACATCACTTTAACCTATGGGTTTTCAGTGAATTTGGGAGGGGGCGTTGATCATATTCACCTAACTCTCCCACTGAGCACTGCTTTTGGCCATGCACAGCAAGGGGGCAAGGGGTTGGCCACAGGGCCTGGCCGGTAACCCTCATGTGGGTGGCCAATGCCAACCATGTATGGCCTTTGGCCATGTGCATCTGGGG
This sequence comes from Triturus cristatus, assembly GCF_964204655.1. NCBI lineage: Eukaryota > Metazoa > Chordata > Amphibia > Caudata > Salamandridae > Triturus > Triturus cristatus. The sequence continues at coordinate 1,690,379,451 of NC_140589.1, forward strand.
TTGGCCGAAGGGCGTGCCCTATGGCCTGGTCCTTCGCCCAAAGTCCCCTCATGTGGCAAACCCCATGCCACCTACGGTGTTTGTTTATGTACAGAGGGGATTGGCCGTTGCCCTGAACCAAACTCAGTGCAGGCGGACAACACCCTGCAGTGCACAGCCTGCAGGGTTTTTAAGTTGTTTTTCACTTTTGTTTGTCTTTTACTTTTATTTAAATTTTCAACTACTGTTTTTGAAATGTTCTTATATTGCTTTAAACCTTTCTAACCTATTTTATTAGTTTTTTTATTTTTTAAACAAGTATTTGTGTTCTGATTGCAGATGTTGTTTCATGGCCCTTCTACATATTCTTCTATCAACTTCACCACAAGCAACAACTTTATGATGGTCCCTTCAGTATGCTTAAATGCTGCATATTTTCATAATTTTCTTGCTCTTCTATTTCCAGCACTTCTTCCAGATCATTTGGCTCTTTCTAGCACTCACTTGTTCTGTATCTATACACATGCAATGCTGTTTGGGTACAGAGCGCTCTGGTACTTCCACATTCCAGTGGTTCACATCAAATACTCTCCAGTCTTCCTTCTATGCATCACCTTCTATCACAAAATGCACATAACGTCCCGTGCACTTCTAATTTTCGCCTGCTGATAGTTTAATAACAACAGGCCTGGCAGATGATACCTTTTTGCGTTTGCTGGTCTCCAGTTTTGTCTGAGGATATGACTGCTTCAGATTGCATGTGCTGTGATCTCTCTCTGTTAAGCACTAATCCAGTAATGGTGGTTAGCAAAATCATTTGAGGTTGTTTCTAAATGGTGCAGGCTTTTTTGTGGAGTAGTGTCTCCTTAGTGGCTAATCAAATGGCGGCTTTCATATTTATATATTTTTTTACCTCCCATAAGGTACTACAGTACTCCTGTGGGACCCATAGTGCCAATAAGAGGGTAACGTGGGAGATTTGTGTGGGTTTTGCTTCCTATTTGTGGTCCAGCAGGACCCAGAATCTCTTTTAAAAGTTTACTATGAATAGGTGTTTTTTACAGGCCAATCTAAAAAAGTATCTTGAAGGTTTTAGTGAAATGTCCACATTTTTGGGTGTTGCTGTACCACAGTACCTGAAAACAGCAGCACTGTACTGGAGATCACAACAAAACGTTTTATGATTGGTTATTATCACTGTCTTTATTCATTTAAAGGTAGCTCCCACCTCATGAGTTTCATTATAGATGTGGACTTGAACTTTATACTGTGCTCAGTTTTTTTCTAATGTGCTCATTTTTGTGGGATTAACATTTACAATTAATCATGTCCTTTGGAGGAGACTATGGTGACCATCAAACTCTCAAGAAGAGGAAGCAGAGGCAACAACCTGTCTGCATTCTATTGCTTCAGAATGTTTCTTTATCCCTACAGGAGAGATGAAGGTTCCTGAAAGGATTGTTACTTGCAATGTATGCAAGAAGGGGCTTAGTCGTGGAACTGAGAACAAATATTTATACAGCACTTCTGGCATGCTGAAACACATTCAAGCATGGCATTCCCTCATGGCTAAAAGGGAGTGTGAGGAAGAAAAGGGACCATCTACATCAGCTGCAGCTCTCTATAGTCTGTAAGTTAGAGATGGTGTACTAGGTGAGGTTCTTAGCGCACAACAGCAGGGCATTAACCATTTCTATAGAAAGAGTGGTCTACTCTGCATGGACTGGAAAGATACTCTCTGTGGGTGAACAGAGCGCTGCTGATCATAACACGTAGGGGGCTGATTGTTGGAAATGGCCCTTTTTGCAGTATTATCCCAAACGTTTTGCATTCCTCCTCCTATTTTTTCTTTTTGCTGGCTTTAGCCCTCTGTGCACATTTTCACTACTAACCAGTACTAAAGTGCTTGTGCCTCTCTCTATTTAAAACATGATAACATTGTTTTTTTCCATAATTGGTATATTTAATCTACTTATATGCCCCTAGTAAAGTACACTACATGCGCCCAGGGCCTGTAAATTAAATGCTACTAGTAGGTCTGCAAGACTGAATGTGCCACCCACATAAGTAGCACTTTAAACATGTCTCAGGCCTGCCACTGCAGAGTCTGCATGTGCAGTTTTAAACTGCCATGTCAACCTGGCAAGTTAACCTGCTTGCCAGTCCCAAACGTTCCTTTTTATTACACATAGGTCACATCTAATGTAGGCCTGGACAGCCCATAGGCAGGGTTCAGGGTAATCAAAAAGTGGGACATGTACTTTTAGGTTTTACATGCCCTGGCAGTGAAATACTCTTTAATTCATTTTTCACTACTGCAAGGCCTATCTCTCCCATGGAATAACATTGGGACTGACTTATAACAGTGCAGTTTCCAATTAGGAAGTTATAGGAAAACCAAAGTTAGTGTCTCTGGAATGACAATGTAAAAATACTACTTATGGTGAAGTTTGTTTTTAAATTGTAGTTCTAAAAATGCCTATTTTAGAAAGTTGGCAATTTGTTACTTAAGCCACTTGGTGCTTTCCTGCCTGTCTCTGGAATACAGTCTGGGGTGGGTGACAGATGGCTTCCTACATTCCCTCTGGACAGCCACACACAAAGGAAGAGTGGATGTGATTGCCTAGTCATCTGCATGTTGATGGGTCTTCCTGAGAGGAATGGGAGGAAGAAGCTGACACTTGCACCTTAAGAGGTCTGTACCTGTTCACATACAAAGAGTTACATACCCTCCTGGAGGGAGTCTGGAGCCAGAGTTGGAAAGGCAGGGTCTTGTGCACTTCAAAGCCTCTCTTTGAAGTCACCCTATTCCAAATTCCAAATGGGGTATAAGTAATGGGCCTTTGACCTCCCCCCCCCCCCCCCCAACTCAGAACTTTGCTGGAACCAAGGACATTCTACCATGAAGATAAGCTGCTGTACTGTAAGATGGGACTGCAAATCTGCTAACTGTTTTGCTGTGTTGGCCTTCTGCCTGTTGGTTGTTGTGTGGTCAGGGGGACTGCCACTTTGCTACCTGCTTGGCTGTGCTGGCCTGCTGCCTGCTGCTTCTTGCCTGGGAGTGAGAAGGACTGAACATGCTCTCTACATCCTTCCTTCCAAGTTCTAGAAGGGCTTGCTGTATTGCCTCCTGTTCATCAAGTCTCAGGGCCATCAAAGACTTCCTTCAACTCTGCTTCAGCTGCTGGACTCTGCCAACTGTGAGTCCTGCCCTGCCAAGAGGTGCCAATCCAGTCCTGGGCCTTGAAAGTGGGTTCTGCAGCTGTCTTTCTGCAAGAATCGACACAGTGATGACTGTGTACTGATCAGAACCAACGCAGTGCCCTTCGACACTGGTGCACTGCCTATTCAACAAAGACACAGGTCCCGATTGCGATGTTCAATGGCAACGCAGTGCCCATTTGAAGACATTCCAGCAAGGCTCTATGACAATGCAGCGCCTACATCGTAAGGGGATTGGGGACAACATGGGACCAAACTGTGAGGCTCAACTTCAAAGCATTGACCCTATTGTGTGAATCGGAACCAACGCATCGAGTCTTCGACGCCGACGCTTGCAAGGTACTTTTTCAAAGGCCCCTGTAACTGGCCTGTCCTCCATCACGATCAAACTGAAACTTTGGATTTACCCCAGTTTAGTTTGCCCTCAAGTAGCCGCTACTGAACCGACGCATCAAGTCTTTGATGCCGATGCTTGCAAGGTACTTTTTCAATGGCCCCTGCATGGGTCCCAATATCTGTCCTGCCCTCCATCGCAGTCAACCTGAAACTTTGGATTTACCCCAGTCTAGTGTGACCTCAAGTAACCCCTACGCACTATTGTTAAAGCACTATGTTGCAGTGTATTCTTTAAAAATGCATATGTCTTGGAGTCTTTTTGTGGTGTTTCCACTGTGTTACTGTAATTTAAGTGTTGCACAAATACACAAGTTAATTTAGGTTGTGTCTCTGACTTACCCTGACTAGGATTGTGGTCACTACTTGGGCAGAGTGCATACCTCTGCCAACCAGAGACCCAATTTCTGGTACGGATCATTACGCCATTTGCAAAAAAATAGTTTGATTTTACAAGTTATGATGCCTTGTTATTTGATTATTGTTTAGTTAATTCTCCCAAAAAAGAAAATTACAGAAAAAAAATTAAACATTCGGAAAACAACAAAAAATAAATGTTTTTGTTAGAACCACCTTTCCTAGTTAAAAAAATAGAAAAACATTGATGTTTTTTGCTTGTCTGTCTATTGATATTAATATATCATTATAGTCCACCATAGCAGTTTATACTAGCCACTGAATGCTACTCTGCTGTTATAGATCTATGATAAATGAAAAAGCCTATAAAAAGAGAGTGGTACTCTAATAGGTTCAATAGCATGCTGTAGCAAACTATAAAGCTATAACAAATATTTTGCTCTATAATCACAGAAACATCCTTATTTACCCTAATATCCCTCCGTAGTATGCTATACTGGCTATAAAAAGCCCAATCTACTTTTACAAGTCCAACCTCAAAACAGGGCAACAATAAAGACAGACTGGGAACTCAGATTTTTAAGGGTTTATGTCAAGTTTACTTTAGTTTTGTAATGCAAACCTGGCATAAAGTGTAATGGATGAATTTATTATCCAATGCAAATTCTGACCTGGCCCTGTGCTCAACTGTCCACCTCAGGCAACCCCACTCTGTATATTCCCTTTTGTCAAGTGGTGCGCCTTACATCTGATGGACAGCTAGCACCCTGAAGGTGGGCAGTTCCACTACTCATGCTCTTTGCCTGTGCACAGTGGGGGGGGGGGGGGTCAGCCTATTTCAATCCCCAGTGGGGCGCCAGCCTCTCGCAGACCCTTACCCCAAATTTTTGCCAATTTTAAAAATGTTTTTCCGAGTACCATTGTACTCCCGCGCTACCACAACCAAGCATCATCTTTATGGTACATGACAGAACATGAGCTCCCGCCAGCGACAAACACCCATGAGTCAAACCCTCTAATGCCTAGACTTCACTCACGACAGCCGATTTAGATGGCAAGCCAGACTCAGGCAGCCGCCATACCGGAAAGGCGGCTACAGACATTGGAGGGTTTGACTTGTGTGTGTTTGTCGCTGGCGGGAGCTCATGTCATGGCGAGTGCAAGTCTGAAGGCTGTGGTGAAGTTGGACCATTCCCTGAATGTTGGTTATGAGAAAACTCCCCTATGAGCCAGGACAATATTGTCTGCGCTAAGTACAAAGTGGTCTCTTTTGGAAACTTATTTGTAACACAGGATTTAATGGATCGGTTATTTTATGGAAATTTACCAGCTATAAAGGTACTGTCTACAATAAGAACCACTTTTTGAATAGAGCCCTGAAGAAGTCCATCAGGACGAAATGCATTGACTACTGTGGTTATCTTTTTTTTTTAAAAAAAGAAGAATGTGAACATGAATAAAGAATTATCTTCAAAACTCAACTATTGGAAAATATGAATTATTGAAGTTGTGTATGAAATATCATGAGTTTGTGTTAAACCAATATGAATAAGAAGTAATATTATTCTGAAAAGAGTGCTGAACCATTGCAATTGTTTTGTATTGGAATGTTTTCCCATTGAAAGTTGAAAGAGGTTGAACTTTCGGTTCAGGGCACCTTTGTAAGGTTGGATGCAATAGCAAATTGCCTCAACCTCTTTTGTAAATTTATTTTATTTTCAAATACATATCCTGCTTCTTAGTGCTATTTTGAGGGTGTTGATCATGCATAAAAGAGGGTTGGGAGGTCCATGGTTGTCATCCTGCTCAACATTGCTCAATCGGTTGGCTATGAGTGGCAATCTAGCTGGATTTCTCATCCAGCCTGGCACATTGACTAAGTCATTGGTGCCAGGGGGTCAGAAAGCCAAACCCTCTGACTCTAGGGAGGGCTACCCATAGGGAATGTGTTAGTCTTACATATTTATACTTTTCTCTCCACATTCCCAAAAACAGCTTGTAAAGCAAGAAAACACTTTACACACGTTATTTGGTGCCCTATTTATAAAAATAACAGAAACATACAGGTTGGGATTGAGATCTTTCCCAGCACGTACATTTACATTCTTGTGTTATTCACAAACATTCCCAGTAGTATGCCTGGAAACTATGTCAGGTGCAGGTTTGAGGCATACCACTGGAAATGTTATGTGCCTATTCCACAAGGCTCCCATTGTTATGTTATGTTATATAACTTCTAAAATGTATGAATACCTGTGGGTGGCTTGGCACTAGGTTGGGTATTCCAGTGAGGCAGGAACAGGAAAAGGCTAGGCATTGAAAAAACAAGTTTTTAAAATTTTCCTAAAACTCAATAGAGTGGGAGCTGCGTTGATATGTATAGGCAGACTGTTCCAGAGTGCCAGGGCTTCGGAAGAGAAACAATTGCCCCCCCCTCCCCCATTTGAGTCTCTTAAAATTGGGGGAGAGATCATCAATGTATTTTTGATCATAAATCTTGATTGGGTATATACCAGGAGAAGGAATGTTTAAGGTACCTAGGCCCTGGGTCATGTAAGGCCTTGTAGGTAAGGAACGGTGCTTTGAATTTGATACGATTATCTACTGAAAGCCAATGGAGCTTCTTGATACATGCTGAAACAGGATGGAACTTGGGCAGATCAAGAATAAGTCTTGCTGCCGCGTTTTGAACGGTCTGTAATTTCCTTTTATACTGTTTCTGGAGCTTGACATACAGTCTGTTACAGTATTCCAGTTTCGAAAGAATTAGTAAAGAAATTACAGTTTTTCTGGAGTTCAGGGGGGATGAAAGGGAGAATCTTCTTGATAATTCTCAACATATTGAAGCTATAGGACAAGACCGAACAGATGTGCTTGTTAAAGTTCATTTTGTCATCAATGGTTACTCTCAGATTTTTGGCTTTTTGTACCGGGATGGGGAGAGTTCCTAACTCCGTAGGCCAGCATGCTGGGTTCCAAAAATGAGGTTTATTGCCAAAAAGAATGATCTTGGTTTTCTCCGAGTTCAGTTTAAGGCAATGTTTACCATCCAGTTGCTGACTGCTCTCATACAGTTATGAAACTGGAAATGGTTGCTTACACATTATTGAAGGCTGACAGGACAATCTGCATGTCGTCTGCATGCGAAGTGGGGGAGAACCCAAAGGATCTAACCAGGGAGGAGAGTTCGACCACAAAGATATTAAAAGGTAGGGGACTCAAGAAAGCTCCCTGACGGACCCAGCAGGGAAGGAAGGAAGACTTGAATGTGAGATTCTCCAACATAACCAAGTGCTCCCTGTGGGTTAACAACGACTGTAGTAGGTCAAGAGCTTTGTCAGTGAGGCCCAGTTTCTTAAGGTGATCAACAAGAGTAGCATGATCAACTGTGTCGAACGCCGCCAACAGGTCGAGGAGGTTAAGAGCTGCAGAACCTCCTCTATCGAGAAGGGATTTTAGTTCATCAGTAGTTTTATTAAGGCCGTATCTGTGCTATGTTCAGCCCTGAAACCAAATTGGGAGGGGTCCAATAACTGATTGTCCAGAATGAACTGTGTCAGTTGTATATTGCTACGTTTTTCCACTATCTTTATTGGAAAGGGCAACCTTGAGATAGGGCGATAGTTCGCTTGGTTGTCGGGGTCTAGATTAGGTTTCTTAATGAGTTGCAGGATGGAACCCCTTTTCCACAATTTTGGGAAGGTCCCTGAACTGAACATCCCATTGAAGATGTTGGTGAGATATGAGACAATTGGAATAGGAATCTTTTTAAGTATTGAAGGGGGACAGGGATCATGAGGTGACCCTGATTTAGTGGACTTGAGTAGGTTAAGGACTTCTGCGTCAGTGACATAGGAAAATTGGTTGACGATTTTTGACAGGAGAAATTGAGTCAAGAGTGGAAGCTTGAGCTGTAATAGAGATATGGCTGAGGTACGAGATTTTAGAACATGTAAACTGATTGTAAATTTGTTCAACTTTGTCACAAAAAATAGGAGGCTATTTTCTCACAAAATGATAGACTATTGTTGTTGACTCTATTCTCAGGGGGGTTTGGTGAATTTGTTCATAACTTGAAAGAGGTCTCTCGTGGAATTCCTGGATGTTTCTATTTGTTGTGTAAAATAAGCAGATTTTTCCTTAGTGATGGTTGCCTTATAGTTAGCCAGAGGCCGTTTGTAGATTACTTCATCAGAGGATTTATAGTTTGATCTCCGTTTCCTTTCAAGTCTTCTACAGTTTTGTTTTTTTCGAGGCGTAGAGTTTCAGTGAACCAGGGTGCAGCTTGTTTAAATTTGTGAGGACCCCTAAATTTTTTGGGCCCAGCTTTGGAAATGGCAGAGTTTAGCCAGTGTGTGTAGTTCTCTATGGCCTTGGTTGGGTCAACTCGTTGGGCGTGATACACCTGAGGATGGTGTTGTTGCAGATTATCGAAGCTGCTTTTAGACCAAAGATAGTGTAATGTAGGATTGTGGTCTGTTTTCCTCCTTTGAGCAGGGGGGAGAACAGTCAAATTGAAAGTGATGGCTTTATGGTCAGACCATGTGAGTGGAAGAAACTCCTTCACTGAGATGGAATGATTGTTGGAAAAGATGGCATCTAATATGTGACCGGCACTGTGTGTCGGCTGATGTAGGAGTTTGGGAAGATTGAAGGCCTTCATTATGTTCAAAATAGTCTCAGTATCGTTATCCTCCATGCAATCTAAATGAAAGTTAAAATCCCCGAGTACTGTAAAGTTGCTCTTGCAAGCCCCTTCCTTGACAAGAGTAGAAATAGAGTGTAGAAAATCACTTTTTGGGCCTGGTGGATGATAGATAAGCAACCCTTTGAAAGCGTAGTTGTTTGTTAGTTCCAAAGTAAAGGGGAGAGATTTGCAATCCAAGCTCCATTTTACATTTAAAATGACTTTTGTAAATTATTCCTAAACCTCCTTCTTTTTTTATCAATCTAGCAGCTCTATTCATTGAGTACCCTGGAGGGGTTGCTGTTAATAAATTGGGGTTGGCTTGGTTAGTTGCCCAGGTTTCTCTAACAAGGAGGACATCTAAGTGTTGACTCAATAAATTCTGCAGCTTCGTAGGCATGTTTAACAAGAGATCGTGCATTAATCAAAGCAAAGCGGAATTCAGAGTAGGACAGAGGCTGAGTATTTTTGGGGAGAGTATGTTTGACATTACTCAGCGGCTCATGGCCGGGTACCTGGAGTCCACAGTTATTACATTGAAAACTAGGGGGATCCTGACTGAGATCAACCCATAGCCAGGAATGATCCGGTAAATTAAACGAGTGAAGAGCTTTACCTGACCAAGTAATACTGATTTCTTTTCTGGGGAAAAAGGGGCAGCATCTCCAGCCCTCGGCGTGATCTTGGCGCGGACGGGCACAGACGGGCTTGCCTTAGGCGCTACTGCTGCACGCGTCCGCTGCGTGCGACCGGCCCAGCATATGTTTTTTTTGCTGCCCGACCGTGTCCTGCAACTTCCCACCGGAAGTAATTAGGGAAAGGGGTAGGGACTGCTACCCTCGGCACAAACGGCAAAGCCGCGGTGGACCAGGGGAGCAGAATGTGCACAACGAACAAAGAGTAGCCAAGAAGGATTAAAAATTAAGTGTTTGTAACGTTAAGAATAATTTAAAAGTTTGCATGCTTTAAAACGGTTTCCTTTAAAAACAGATTAACATATTTAAGAAAGAGGATGCTGCTTACTCCTTCAGCCGACATCACCTCTGAGGGCTCCACCTACCCACTGCACCCACTGTGCGAAGTTCTAAATAGAGGGGAACTACACACTGGGGAAATAGAGCCTCCTGAGCAGATGTTTGGTTTTTTTTTTCCAAGGGAAAATCCTTCCCATTCAGACCTGGTAAATCTGAGGGTGATCTATTATTCCAGCCCTTGGCTGGAGTACGTTTCCAACCATTTCCATGGTGGAAAGAGATCAGAGAAGAGCTTGGGTATGCTACAAATGTACTTATTTATAAACTGTATAAACAAAGTATGGCCTCAGAAAAAGAGATAGTATGCTCTATACATGTAGTGCTAGAGGCACTGTTGTGGTTTGACACCCTGCAATGACCTTTGACTCCCATTATTTTAACTAACTTTAGTGTGTAATGTTATCCTATTCTGGATGTACTATGTCCTGCATATGCCTGCTTCTCTTAAAAGTTTTGTTCTTGTAATCTTTCTGTCTTTCAGTAGGAGCTGTCACAGAGTTGAATAACCATGCCAAGAGCAGAACGTGTGGGTTGTGCATTCAAAAGCATGAAAGGGAGAGAGAGAGAGAGAGGTGTGGAATGTACTCTTTGGTTTTGAGGTGCAGTATTGTGGGCAGTGATGCACACATGTGCTCGGTGTTGTACATTAATGAGAATTAGGAAGTGCTTACTATTCGCTGTGACATGGCCTCATGTCATCCTTTTACCTGACTTTGCCTTGCTTCAGCTTTTCTGTATGCACAGCAGCACTTGCAAGTTTTTTGGGTTATGAAGTGCTTACTATTGGCTTTGACATGGCCTCATGTCATCCTTTTTCCCTGGCTTTGCCTTGCTTCAGCTTTTCTGCGTGCACAGCAGCGCTTGCAAGTTGCTTGGGTTATTCACGTTCAAGGTCTTTCTGTTTTGGTGAGGGACTGTTTATGTGTTCTGAAAGGCTTTTATAAGCTTCATCAAGATAAAGGCTGGAACCTGTGAGATTTGGAGAAGGGGACGTGAGAGCTCCTTCCTGCCTTGAGAATGCTTGCTTGGAACCTGGCCAGTTCTGGTAAGATTCCAGCGGAAGGTCTTTCTCGAACCTCCTAGTGTGTTTAAAGCTGAGGGTTGTGGACTTGGAAACCGGGAGTTTGGAATCTGAGTTTGTGTGGACGCTTCTACCTCAGAGTGAACCCTGGTTGCTGAGGCTCTCAATCTCAGCTGTTTACTTCCCCAGTCTTAGACGCAGTGTTTTTGCACCAGGTGATGTATTGAGTTTTGATTATTGCCATTGTGATGTGAGCCAGTGGCTGTGATCATTTGATGTGTGAGAGTGTGTTTTCTTTGTGTTGTGAGTGGTTCAAGGTGCACCTCCAAACTACTCATTTGGCTCTCTGATCTCTATTTGCTTGAGTCTTATCTCATATTATTTGCTGCTTGTTTATTAATCAGTAATACTCATACATTTAGATTATTATTGCTTGCATATAAACATATATATCTCTTTGTATAATTGAATATTTTGCATTTGACATCTGGGAAAGCTTTTGAGAGCATTGTGTAAAATAAAACCACAAGCTTTATTCTAAAGAGAGAGTTTTGTGTTAAAGTCTTAGACTGTGTCGGGTGCTGGGCTACCGTGTGGAAGATTCTGTATTATCTGATAGGCGCAATCAAAACAATACATAATTGTGACCAGAATAAAAAAGAGTATGATATTACAAAGCCTTAACGTGGTAAAAATGGGAGAAAGAAACCAGGACAAAATAAAACATCAACAATCCCCTTTGTAGGAAAGTTCCCTTTTTGTATGGTCACCCTCCACTTTTTGCTCCACTTCTGATGATTATGACTCTGATGGAGCACTGGAGTCTGCTACCCAGACCCCATTGCAAGTGGGCCACTCCCTGTTAGACCTGGCACCTTGGTGTGGGTATCCCTTCCATTTTTGCTGTTGCCTCATGTGTTTTTGCTGGTGTTAGATGCTCAGGGCACTGTGCCACTGCTGTCCAGTGCCACAGTGCAAGTGCTCCCTATTGTAAATTGATGTATGAATTTGTGATTCCATGATTGGTTGGTTTGGTTTACCTGTCAGACCCTAGTACAGTGCGCCAGGAGTGCCCAGGGCTTGTAAATCCAAATGCTGCTGGTGGGCTTGCAGCACTGGTTGTGACACCCACAGAAGCAGACTGTAAAAGTGTGTCTAAGGTCTGCCATTGCAGAGCCTGCATACAGTCTGGTACTGTCATGCTGATTGGGCAAGTGCACCCACTTGCCAGTCCCTAAACCTTCCCTTTTCTTCATATCAGACACCCCTATGGTAGGCCTAAGGGCAGGGTGCATTGTAAGGATAAGGTAGGACATGCCCTGGTGTGTGTGGCATGTTC